>NC_082648.1:44143423-44455403 GCF_028023285.1 Balaenoptera ricei
CCTCCTGTGCACCCAGGGCGCCTCCAGTTACTACCCTGTGTCTTGCTTCATCCTTACAATCAGACTTCTCCAAAGTTACCCCCACTTGCTGTCCCTGCGTCCTCACCTCCCACTCACTCCTCTCCAGCCTGGCTCCTGTCTACACTGGCGCTGACCGGTCACGATCCACCCCCGGATGGTTGCTTGAACCTGCTTTTCAGTTCTTATCTCAGCTGCTCTCCTGGCCACTCAACCTACTGCCGACCTCTCCCTCCTCTTCACAGCTGTCCCCGTGGCTTCCGCGATAGCTAGGGAGGAAGCTTGGTGATGTGGAGGGGAGACGCTGAAACCGTGGGCTCCGTTGCAATAGTGGGTCCACACTCTGGGTCCACCACTCACTGGGTAACTGAAACCCTCTTCCTCATTAGTGAAGTGGGGTAAGGATAACACCAACTTCGGGGAATTCCCGAGGTGATGTGGATTTCAGGGAATGAGCCCCAGGTCCCTGCAGCGCCTGCCTGAGTTGAATCCAGGCTCCCTGGCTCCCAGCCGCAAGCCCTTGGGGAGGTCTTGCTTTGCCTCGTCCCAGTCTCACCTCTCTCTGAAGGTCCCGTGCCAGCACCTCCTCTCTCCTCGCCCAGGGCTTGCATGCCAAGCGTCTCAGAACTGTCCGAGGCCTTCCTCTTACCCTACCCTCTTGCCCTGGGTGCTCCTCTGCTCTCCTGGAGCTTAAATTGCCATCTGTATGCCGTGGCTCTGAAAGCTGCAGCCCCAACCTAACTCGGGTCCTGAACGCCGCGTTAATGCATTGGTCCGTTCTGCGATGATTTCCTCAGCAGCTCCGCTGGCAGCCACTGGAGAATACGTGGTAAATGAGACAGAGGGACCCCGCCACAGAGCCCACGTGCTGGTGGGAGGGGATGTTTGACGGCCGTGTGAACAAATGGTCATTTGCAGATGGTAACACAGCAGGGCAATGGGGCGGAGACCTGCGGGCCGACTTTAGGTGGAGGTGGTCAGGGAAAGCCTCTCCGAGGAGGCGGCATCTGCGTCAAGACCTGGTCAAACGAGGATCTAGCCAGGCTGAGGGCTGGGGCACAGTGTTCCTGCCAGAGGGACAGCGGGGCAAAAGGTCCTCTTGTGGGAGTGAGATTGGCACGTCTGAGGGACCGAAAGGAGGCTGGTGTGGCGGGAGCTTAATGAGCGAGAGGGAGCACGGAAGTCGGGGAGGAAGCCCTTTGTTCCGGGCGCAGCATCCTCGCGAGGGACCACATCCTCCCCAGCAGTTGTCCTCGAGTCACCCCCTCCCACCCCTGCACAGCCACCCATCACCAGATGTGGTCCATTCTACCCCTTAGAAAGCTTTGCTCCATCCCTGGCCACCGGCCTCACCTCTCCCACAGCCCCACCTCTCCCACAGCCCCACATCCATCGGTGCTTCTCTGTCCACCCCTTCTCCACGGGCACCAGAGCGGTCTTTTACAAAGGAGTAGACTGTCGAGCCCTTCCCTATTGGACGCCCCCATCCCCACCTGCCAGCATGGGTTTTCACTGCTCCAAGGATGGAGTCCAAAATGAGGTCCCCAAGCTGCTGCCCTCCTGGGTCTCTGCTCCCTCTTCTCATCGTCTCTGCCCACTCTCCACCGTGTCTTCTGGGCCTTTGACCCTCCTCCTCCCGTTGCCCAGCTGGCCTCTTTCCCCCGTTCAGGCCTGGGGGGTCCCTGTCAGGCATTCCCCCAGCTTGGGCTCGCCCCTGACAGTCTCCCTCCGAGTGTTCAGTTACACGTCTCGTGTCCCTTCTCGGGACACCCACACACCCACCCACGTGTCTCAGCCTCACCCAACGACAGCAAAAGCCCTTGCCCGCCTGACATCCTCACAGCCTCTGTCCTGAACCGTTCAGCCCTGACCCCCTCCAGCTCTGATTCCCTTTCTGCTCCTGTTCTATTCCTCCAGCTCAGCCCTCAGACCTGCGGGTGAAGGAGGCTGCTCCCCTGCCCCAGGCCCTGGGCTCTTTCTTTCTTTTTTTAAAAGATTTATTTATTTATTTACTTACTTATTTATTTATTTATTTATTTGGCTGCATCAGGTCTTAGTTGCGGCACATGGGATCTTCGTTGAGGCATGCAGGAATCTATTGTTGTGGTGCATGGGCTTCTCTCTAGTTGTGGCATGAGGGTTTTTCTCTCTCTAGTTGAGGCGCGCGAGCTCAGTAGTTGTGGCGCACAGGCTTAGTTGCCTGGCGACATGTGGGATCTTAGTTCCTCGACCAGGGATCGAACCCGCGTCCCCTGCGTTGGAAGGCGGATTCTTTACCACTGGACCACCAGGGCTCTTTCTTGACTCCCATTTGTTCTCACTTCTCAGATTATAACAGATTCTCTGGGGGACATCTGCACCCAAGACAGCCAGACCCTGGGTCCAGCCCCGATGCTGACCCAGATGGGACAGTTCCAGGTGACACCAAAGTTCAAGGGTGGGCTCAGGTAGCTCAGGTAGGGTGGATGGCAGGTGACTGGAGCTGCATTAAAGGGTGGTGTGATGGAGGGCCAGCCATGCTTCACAGAAGGCACCCAGGGGTGGGAAGGGAGGGGTAGCGGCAGACATGCGCCCGGTCTTCAGTGGTACAGAGGCATGATAGGTTTCATTCATTCATTCATTCCACCAATGTTATAAACCACTTACCTGTGCCAGGCACTGCTGTAGACCCTGAGGATGCAGCAGTGAACAAAACAGATAAAAAGTCCCTGCCCCTGTGCTGCTGGCATTCTTGTGAGGTGAGGCAGATGATAAATAACACAAGTAATTTAAAACAGAGAATATCAGATGGCGTATTGGTTTCCTAGAGCTGCCATAACAAAGTCACACAGTTATAGAGGCCAGGAGTCCAAAACCAAGGTGTCGGCAGGGCCATGCTCCCTCTGTGATTTGTCGGGAACTCTCCCGAGCTCACGTGGCTTGCTGGCACCCTTTGGTGTTTCTTGGCTGGTACCCGCGTAACTCCAACCTCTGTCTTCATTGTCATGTGGCATTCTCCACGTGACACCTGTGCACCTGACTGCAAATATCTTTCTTCTAATAAAGACACCCGTCATATTGGATTAGGGGCCCACCCTATTCCAGTGTGATCTCACTTTTATTTGACCAATTGCCTCTGCAATGCAAATAAGGTCACATGTGAGGTCCTGGGGCGTAGGACTTCAACACATCTGTTTTTGGGGGGTTGCAATTCATAACAAGTGGTAATAAGGGCTGTGGAGAAAAACAAAACAGGGAGGGTGCACAGAGAGTGCGGGGGAAAGGTTGAAGTATTAAGTGGGGTCATGGGGAAGGTGACATTTGAGTAAAGACCGGAGTGAGAAAGAGCAATAAAGGTAAGTGGGGAAAAGCCTTCTGGACAGCAGAACAGCAAGAGCTGGGAGCCTGAGGAAGGAGCCCACCCGAGCCAACAGTTAAGGGGCAAACAGCGAGGAGGCCCAGGGACCAGGGCCATGGTGAGAGCCAAGGTCAGGGGGTGGGGTGGGGGGGATGAGTGAGAGGCTGACCAGCTCTTCCACGGAGAGCCAGAACCTGCACCTCTCTCGTATGTTTTCTCAGGAAGCCACCAAAGAATGTGCTCTACTCAACCAGAGAGCAACCCAGCAATGATGGCGCAGGGGCGTGGGAAGGGGACACGCCCCACGGGAAGGGGAGCGGTGTCTGGGGACAGAGGGATGCCTATGGGGCCGGACTCGAGAGCTCTCAGGCTGGAGCATCTGTTGCCTGATGCTATTCTCCTCCAAGAATCCCCAGATGGCCAGCAAGTGGCACAGCTTCTGCTGGAATACTGTCCCTGTCCCTGGCTGGCCCCCTCCCTTGGCCCAGATCACACTGAACTTTGCTGGAGGCTGAAGAGGTATTTTAGCAAAGGATCCAGTTAGGGTTTCAAGCTGTGCGGGCGACTTGACTTAACTAACTCGGTCCCTTGTACCACTTGAGGATCCCTAATGTTTTCACCTCACTGTCCCCTCTGTGTTCCTCTTGCAGTCACCTTGCCTTGTACACAGCTGCTCCCCCAGGCTTCAGGGGTCCGTGATGGAGGTGTCCGCAGCCCGGGTCTCTGCTCCCTCCACGGGGACCGGGGGGAGATCCTAGGGCATTTCTCTGCCAGGGTCTCTCCCCACAGCAGCCTGGACTCCTCACCCCTATGACAGCAGCTCTTCACCCACAGTTGACAGCCCATGTGAACCCTCCTATTTGACTTTGAATCCCTTCCTTGCAAAACAACAAGCCAGCTGAGACTTCCCTGGTGGTCCAGTGGCTAAGACCCCGCACTCTCAATGCAGGGGGCCCCGGGTTCGATCCCTGGTCAGGGAACTAAATCCCACATGTCGCAACTAAGAGCCCGCATGCCGCAACTAAGTTCGCATGCCACAACTAAAGATTCTGCATGCTGCAACTAAAAAAAGATCCCGCATGCCCCACGAAGATCCCACGTGCCGCAACTAAGACCCAGCGCAGCCAAATAAATAAATATTAAAAAAAACCAACAACCCCAAAAAACAAAAAAAACCAACAACTCAACTAAAAGTAGATTTACCTCCTTGGACTGGCTGTCATGACAAGAGCTACCATGTTAGCTGGAAACTTCTCTGCCTGAGCCATCTGCTTAAATGTCAGCTCCAATAGGATAGGGATTTTTGCTGTTCCATTCACTGCACACAGAAGGCTATGAGGAAATCGATTTTTGAATGAATTAAATTTTTGAATTTAAATTTCTTCTTTGATCACAGGGTGGGGAGGAGGGAGAAAGTATAAATGGATTCTAGCCCCTTAGTTCTCTCGAGTGAAAGATGTGTTAGCTCCCAGAAATGTGCTAGAACCTAGCTGAGGCACCTTGGAGTTTGATCATATGACATGCTGCTGGCATGAAAGGAAGCTTTAGAGAAATGACAGCAAAGTTTAAGGGGGATAGTCGGCAGACTTCTGGATATCGTCATGCTCATCTTTTGGATTTAGCAACAATGAGGTTTTGTGAGGAAATCCAATAACTCCAAATGCTTTCAATACTGTCCGTTCTTTAGATATCACTCTTCATGGGTTTGCCAAAAAAAAAAGCACATTTATTTCTCCTGTGTGCAAGCCGGGTGGAGAGGACTGGGCTGTGTGATTGGCTGAAGTTTGGAACAGCATGTTCCAGCACCTGGGAGCGAGGTCCAGAGGCTGTGGAAAGGGCTGGAGCAGAAACAGCCACTTCAAAGGCACAGGTGGCAGGCGAATAGGAACATCGTGCTGCCTGTTTGGTTCCAAATTTGAATGTATCTTTTCATTTAAAATGTCTTTATCAGACACCAAATATTATAGGAATTGTTGGAGAAATGAATTAAAAGTAGAAACTTATAGTTTGTCCTTTGTCACTTGGGAGAAATGATGAATATTTGAAAACCATTTGGTGGAAAGCAAGGCTGATGTCCCACCTCCCCTCCCCCCGGTGGCTAAGGCGGTGTTTCTTAAAGTGGGTTCCATGATCCTCCAGCCTCAAGGGACTTTAATGGGTGTTGCTTGAAAATAGGGTTCTGTGGTCTAATAAATTAGGGGATTATTGCGTTAGGCAAAGTTAAAATTGTTTCTTTATTGCAGTTCCTGTAAGAGGCATTGTTATGCCAATATTATGATGACTCTAAGAGAAGCACAGAGCACTTCCCAGCAGATTTGACCAAAGAATTGATTTTCCCCCTCCTCCTCTTTTTTTTTTTTTTTTTAAAAGGAGCCTCCCATGGGACCACCATTCCAACCAACATCCTTTGGGGAAACATTGAAAACCTTCCCTTTAGAAGAGAAGAAGAACTTTGGAAAAAAAAGCATAAATCATGCCTCTTTGGATCGTGCATTTCCTTTACTTTGTCAGAACAACAGTATAAAATTAATTTTATTTCCAAGGACTGTAATGCCACATTACTAAATTTAAATTCACTTTTTTTTTCCAAAGAGAGTTTAAAAAAAACACATTTCGGAACTACTACTTATGTGAAACAAATCTCTGCATGGAGCAATGGCCAAATATGTACAAGAATTTCATGCAGGATGCAAATGTGATTCAAGAATTTCAGTGTGCCACAACTATTTTACCCAAAGTTCACCGTGCTCCGTGGTTCCTGCGACACAATAGATCTTGGCTGGTTTCCCTTTAACATGATTGTCACGAAGGAAGCCCATTCCTTGAATAGCTATTTTGTTTGCTTTGGTTTTACCAATCTCTACTGCCAGTCAACAACCTTGTCGGCTAAAATGAACTGACCCAGAGAGTAGGCTTGGTGGCCTGGGCTGTTGGCTGAGGAGTGGGGACCGGGGGCCAAGGCTCGGAAGCTTGAAGGCCTGATGGGCTGGCTCTGTGGGGAAGTTGGCTGCATTGGTTGAGAGATGTTTTGTTAGATGAATCTGACCTTACCTGGGTATGTTTTTACCATGTTATACCTTCTGAACTTTAATTTCTGAGTGTAACTCTGGCTGCTGTGGTTACGGCTGGTGGTTGTCATGTTGGTTGTGTGGCTGGACTTAAAAGAGTGGAAGTTAAGAGATTCTTAATGAAAGAAGGGGCAAAGGCACACGGTAAAGGGGCCTGTGGGATGGGGGGATTGTTGTGAGTTTCTTTCAAAACCATCTACCATAGCTACCCAATATACTATCGGGTGATCAAATACAGTGCCCACGAGGGCTAGGCGGGAAACGTAGGGCGCCCCTCTAAGGGACCTGAGATGACTGTTGCATGAGGGATTCAGGCCTGATGGTGTCAGATCTTCTGATTGTTCAAGAGGAGATGGAAATCCAGATTTTTATATGAATTCTACTGATTTTAAAATGTAGGATCCATTAAAAAATGGCGTGAGCCAATCCCAACTTCCACCTGTGGCCAAAGCTGGCCCATGGGTTGCCAGTTTGTGACCACTGGTGACTGACAAATCTCTCTCTCCAGCTTTACTTCTCTCCTGAGCACCAGAGCCACATACAGAACTACCTACTAGACGCCCATACACCTGGATGTCCCAAGGCGTCTCAATGTCTGCTTGTCCAAAGTTGACCTTGCCACCTCTTCCACCCCTGTTCATCCTGGGTCCCTGTTCTCAGTGATGATACAGCAAGCCTCCCATCACCCAGGTCACCCTGGGAGTCCTCCTAGCATCCACCTCTAGCATCTGTGCCCTCCTCTCCAATTCCTTGCCACTGTCTTCAGGCCCTTACCTGGACCATTTCCATAGCCTCCTAACCGATGTCCCTGCCTCCAAATCTCCCTTCCAGTCCTTCCTCTGGATCTGCACTGTCTACTACTGTAGCCACTAGTTACCTGTGGCTACAATTGAATTAATTAAAATCAAGTAGAATTTACAAATTCAGTTCTTTAGTCTTAGTAGCCACATTTCAAGTGCTCAGTAGCCACATGTGGCTAGTGGCTTCCGTATGGGACAGTGCAGATACAGACTATTTCCATCACTGCAGAAAATTCTATTGGCCAGCGTTGCCCTGTAATCACGTTACTACCTAAAATTTCCCTGATTGTCCATTTCCCTCTGGATAAAGTCCAGTCTCCTTAACCTGGTTTATGCCTCCACCCCGTCTAGGTGCACCTGTCCAGCTGCATCCCCCATCTTGTGCCCGCATGCACCCTCCGCTCCAGCCACCCCAGCTCCCCGTAGCTCCCTGCCTGTGTCGACTGTCTTCTGCCTTCATGCCCGGGCGCCCTTGGTCCTGCAGCCTGGAGCCACTTGTTTACCTGCATAACACCAGACTCAGCTCAAACACACCTCTTGTTTGGGGTTCTGTAGCGCCCACCCCAGGACCCCACACCTGCCAGGTCACGCTCACAATAGCACAGCTGTACTGCAGCACTTAGCACTCTGGCGACAATTTGTCTGTCTGTCTCTCTGTGAGTCCGGCTGTGCTTCCTTCCTATCTGCGCTCCCCACGTCTAGCCCAGTAGTAGGGGTGGTGATTGGGGGTGGGGTCAGAAGAGACTGGGGAACACAATCCTGAGAAGCACCTGGAGTTAGCAGGAAGCTTTCACCTGCAAGGACACACCTCACTCACACTGGGCTAAGCAGTAAAGGGAGCTTTTCGGCTCGACCAACTGGTCAGTGTAGAGGAAGGATGGACTTCAGGGTTGGTTTGATGTGGGCTCAGTCTGTCAAGGCCTGGGGAGTCAGTGGTCTCTCTCCAGGCAGATGTGGTGCAGCATCCACCTGAGACTGGCGCCCTCGTGTGGCCCAAGAGGGCATAGCAGCTCCCTGGGCTGTGGCTTCCCATCCAGGTCCTGGGAGAGAGGGAGGATGGATTTGGGAGGCTCTCTTAGGAGGGCAAGGAAGCCACTTTCCAAGGAGCCCCACGGCAAAACTCTCCTCACCCCATGTTCCCCTTACCATGTTCCCCCGACCCCCCGCACCCCCTAACTTATGCAGTGGTGGGAATGAGGGAGGGCTGTCTGTCTCAGCTTAAACCCCCTCCTCTAAGCTCCCAAGGCACCCTGAAAGTGTGCTAGGGAAGTTGAAAGAACCCTCATTTCTTCCCAGGGAAGCTCTGAACCAAAGAAGGTAATCCAGGCCAGAGCCCTTCTCTTCTGATTCCATTAGGCCTTGGGGGACCAGGAAGAAATGAAGGATTCTGGACGGATTAATGGGGACCCGATGACCTCTGGAGCAGGACAGGCACCTTGAAAATGTGGGAATGCTCTTCCTCTGAATCTCATTTGTCTAAACTTCTGGTCCCTGGGAGGTGCTCCCGTGGTCCTCTAGGCTGGAGCCACCTGCAAAGGCACTGGTGGGTGTCTAGCTCCCTCCAGTGGGAATCATGAAAAGGAACCCAATGGGAGGATTCCAGTCAATGTCAGGCCGGACTGCACCCCACTTCCTCCAAGCCATCCCCCAACCCCCCAGGGCTTGTAGGGATAGGCAGCCAGGCGCTGCTTCCTCTCCCCACCCCACTGAAGCGGGGGACACTATTTAGGGTTGCAGGACCCAGACCTGAGGCTTTAGGATGGAAGGTGCAGGGGGGAGGATCTGGCAGGAAGAGGCAGATGCTAGATGGAGATGGAGGGAGAGAGAGGGAGAGGTGGGAGGGGGGTACACCGTGTAGGGAAGTCCCTTCCTTGGAAAGGCCCTCGTCTTTAGGTACATTCCTTAGTGAGCCACAAGGGAAAGTCCAAGTCAGTTGGAGAGTTACCCGTTTTCTCTCAGAAGAGGTAATTCCCTTTTATGTAAATGTTTCAGTAAAGAAATTTGCATATGGAGTAAATGTGCCTTTGGGGGAGATTTAAGGGACACGGTGGCAAAGGGAGCCAGTGTCACCCCATCTCCTTCCACTTTGCATCAGAGAGGACGTCAGCTTACTCAGGCCAGGAAGCCCACAGGGCGATTGATGGCTCTAGAGATGACACAGCAATGGCAGGAAAAATAAATCGGGGGACACGTGTTGGGGAGGAGAGACCCCACCTTCTGCAGGTGCCTGAGAGGAGGGGGATGGGTCCAGCAAACTCCTTCCTTGTCATCTGTGCTGGGTACGGTGCCCTGGATCTCAGCATCCATTCCCTCCTCTTTCAATGCGTCCTTTGCACTGTGGAGGCCAGAAAGCCAGAAACCGCCCTTCTCAGACTCCCTTGCAGCTAGAGTGCATTAGGTAGAGCCAATGCAAATCCCGCTTGTGCAGGATTTGGAAGGCGGAGGTGCCGTGGGGGCCATTGCTGCAGCAATTCCTGCCCTGCGGATGGTGACTTGGTGGTATGTTGGTGTGTCCTTGAACTCAACAATTCCACTGGAAGCCGCCAGCTTCCTGCCTCCACCCGTGATTTTATAAGCATCTAATTCCCTGAATCCCACCCCCCTTTCTTAACCTAGATTGGCTTGTTTCCTACACTGCTGATACAGTAAGTATTCAGAGGAGGCTGGTTTGAATGGAAAACAATGCTGAATCTGCTCCTAACAGATCTTTGGCTCTAAAAGAGAGAGGGCCACCCCAGACTGGGGGATAGGAGTGGGGAGGGACCCTCAGAGGGACAGCGTTGGACAGGAGTCCTGTTTCTCAAAAGCCAGTGGGATGTGGGGCAGTGGGTATAGGTGGGGGTGAGGCAGACGCTTGTGAGAGGACCAGCTAAATGGTGACATTGCCAAGTTTACCCCTGGACCTTAGGACCCCCCCCCCCCTTCTTTCCTTCCCTCCCCCTTCCCGGGCGTCCAGTCAGCATGGACTTCTGGTGTAACACAATGGCCCAGGTGCTCTCTCTTCCTCTCTTAGCCACTGGCTGCTCTCTGGAAAGACCTGGTGAGCCCACCTGCCGACACTGAGGCATAAGGAGGGTCAGGCCTATAGCACAGTCCCCATGGCGGCTGGGGCTGGGGCGGGGGCTCAAAGACTAAAGCTTTCCAGGGGAATTCTGGGCATCAGCTATGGGAAGGGGAGTTATTTTTTGACGTTAGAACACTCTGGAATCATACAGGTAAGTCGACTGAAGAGGTACCCTCAGGTGTTATGGGACCAGGCAGCTTAAAATATGGCCCCCAGTTCTTTGACACTCCTGCCCTTGAAGTGGGATCTATGTCCCCTCCCTAAAACTGGGTGGGCTTGAGACCACTTCACCAATAGGCACAGTGGACGCAATGCCATATGATATCTAAGGTTAGGTCATAAAAGCCAGGCAGCGCTGGCCTGGGCCTCTGGGAACGCTACTTTCCCGATGACCCTCTCCGGACACTTCCTCCTGGGACCCAGCTGTCATGCCGCGAGCAGTCAGGTGAAGAGGCCTGCGTGGATCCTCCAGTTGCCAGTGGCAGCCCAGGTCAGCTTTTGAATCGTCTGGTCCAGACATGTGAAGGAAGAAGCTGGAGTGATGATGATTCTAGCCCCGGACGTCCATCTGAGCCACCCTCGGCCCCTCGAGTCCTCCCCACTGAGGCCGCAGCCCCCACCCCCAACACACACCCTGTCCCAGCCCCCTGACCCCTGGACTCCGTGAGCACAATAAACCAGATGCTGTTTATGTTACTAAGTTGGAGGAGATCTGAAACGTTGCGGCAGCTGACTGCAGCCTGGGTCCCTGCCCACACAAGGGCCCTTCTCCCGTGGGGTCTCCGCCACGCCCCGCACTCAGTGGATTTTTTGGGGAACCAGGCCTCAGTAGGGTTGCGAAACCCCACCGCGCTTGGTGCGCCCTGCCGACTGACTGTCACCACCCGTCACGCAGACCTGGGGGATCTGAGCTCAGACGTCAGGCAGGCTTACCAAGGCATTTCCTGCAGACACGGGTCTCCCCCGCTCAGAGAACAGCGTGTCTGCATTTGGTTCAGTGGTGAACAATTCTCATTTCTCTCACGGGAGCAAAGACTCTGGAGCAGGCAGACCTGGATTTGAGATTGGCTCCCCCTCTCAGTGCCTCTGAGCCCTTGTGCAGGTTTGGTCATGTCTCTGAGCCTCAGTTTCCCCATCTGCCAAACAGGGACAGTGTGTAGTCCCTTGCAAGGTTGCTGTGAGGAAGAGGTAATGCGTGAAAAGCCTCAGTGGGAACAGCCATCCTTCTACTTGGGAACTAGCCTCAGGGGAGACTGCTTGGTTGAACCCAGCACCCAGGGACAAAAGACGATGGCTTTTCACCCGAGTTCCTGGGTTCACTGGGGTATTAGTTGGGCTATCCATTCTCCATGCATCAGAGACTCAAAATAACAGTGACTTAAGCAGATGGAACTTGGTTTTCTGTCCTGTACCGTCCTGGTAGGAACATCGAGGACTGGCTTAGCAGCTGTACAGCATCGGGTCTCAGGCTTTTTCTGTCTTGCTGCTCCACACGCTGACAGGCGAGCTCCATCCACGCTGACTTGCCAACCCCACCTCTGGCTTCCAGCCAGCGGAAGGGGGCGAGACAGGGAGAGGGTGTCTCCTCAAAGTGGAGGCGGGACTCATGACCTCCACTCACATCCTGTTGGCTGTCCTATTGCATGACCACGGCCAGCTGCCCGGGGTGCTGGGAAACACCAGGGCGCCCATGTGCCCAGTGACAAATCAGGGCTCCACTGCTTCTACAGAAGGGGAGAGCAGACATGGGGGGCAAAGGAAGTGCCCGCCACACTAGGCAAGGGGGCGTGGTGCCGGCCCCACCCATCCTTCTGCCCACCTTCCCAACCAGCTCAGCTGTTGAGGGCATTGAGCCGGGAGCAGCACTGCAGACACGAAAAGACTAGACCCTGCTCTCAGGGAACACGATTTTTCACAAACCAAAGCCTGTGGAGGATGTTTAGGGCACAGCTTTGAAGGGCCGAGCCATCCATCCAGGTCTGGGTCTCCGAGTTCTGGCCAGTCTGTCCTTGGACCATGCTGGTCTCTCTCCTGGATGACTCTCCCTCCCTGAGTGTGGCTCAGTGCGGTGCCCTTGACGTTGGCCAAGAATCACACGAAATACACTTTCCTTTTGCTGCAAAAATAGTTTTTCAGGACGTAGCCAGTGGATCACATCACTCAGTGTTCCCTATACCAAGGACCATGTGAGCAACTTTCACTTGAGTTTATTATAAGGGAAAAACTCTGTTCCCACTGAGAAAGGAGCCTGCTTCCTGCAGATAGTAACAGATCAGCTTTCCTCTTCCACCCTGGCTGCCCGGACGCTTAATCACAGCATCTGTGGCCACTCGGTCAGCCTTGTACAATCGCTGTTTCCTGTGGGCCCAGCGTTTTAGCTCTCTGTGTTGGTCTTACTGCTATGTCTTTAATACATGCTGCCTTCCGCATTCTCTCTAGAAAGAAGCAGGCTATCATTAATAATAAAATAGAAAACTAGGGCCCCTTAATTGGGAAGAAAACAAAGCTGGTGGGACTACGAAGGGTAGTCCCATTGCTGTACTTGGGTGTTAGTGTTGACTCGATTTTCCCAGCAGCTGGGGCAGAAAGGCGTTGGTTACAAGGCTGTCCTCAGAAAGAAGGAAACAGAGCAGTGTTGTGAGAGAAGCAAAGCAGGGAGCACTTAGATGATGGGAGAGGCTCCTGTAATGATTCAGGGTGCGGGCAGGAACCTGGCTACTGATCTCAGCTCCATCACTCAGAAGCTGTGTGACCCTGGGTGAATCACTTAACCTCTCTGTGCATCAGTATAATAACAATGACAGCTGGCTTCTGGTTGCATCGCTTCGACCTCTGCTTCTGCCTTCATATCACCTTCTCCTTCTCTATGTAACCATGCCTCCTTTTCGGAAACTTTAAAAAACTTTTTTTTGTTTAATTTTTATTTTATTTTTAATTTTTGTCCTGCGCGGTATGTGGGATCTTAGTTCCCCAACCAGGGATTGAACCTGTGCCCCCTGCAGTGGAAGCACAGAGTCTTAACCACTGGACCTCTAGGGAAGGCCCTTCTCTTCTGTATCTTATCAGGACAGTTGTCGTTGGATTTAGGGTCCACCTGGATAATCCAGGATGATCTCACTTTAAGATCCTTAATTATATCTGCAAAGACACTTTTGCCAAATAAGGTCATATTCACAGATTCTGGGACGTGGGCATATCTTTTGGGGGCCACCATTCAATCTACTACAAGGACTAAAGTTTGGATCTAAGCAGTGCAATCTACTACAAGGACTAAAGTTTGGATCTAAGCAGTGCATCTAAGCAGTCCTTAGCGAGTAGATGGGTGGGGGGGATTTTTCTGGTGGGAGGAAAGCGCTCAGTGGGCTCCTAAAAGCTCCACCTCGTAGAGGCAACTTTCCAGGGAGCTGCCCCTGGCTCCTATGGGTGGGCTTGGGCTTCTTGTCCTGCATCTCTTGTGGCCCCTCAGGGCCCAGTGTGTGCTGTGCACACACTGCTTTGGTCTGGTTAACTCCCACCTCCTCTGGTCGGGTGGGTGGGTGGGAGGGTCGGCCACATGACTCCTGACCCTGCACAGACTCACTGACAGAGACAGACCCGAAGGGGCAATCCTTTCTCCCTCTGCTCGCCCCTCCCAGCACAGGCCTACGCCGCCAGCTCACTGGTCAGCTTCAGTTGCTTCCTGCTCCGAGCACCTAGCACACAGCTGCAACTCTGATGGGGCACTCTCCTGCTCAAACACCTGCCATGGCTCCCTACTCCTCCTGAGTCAAGTCTAGACCCACTCCAGGCCTGCCACTATAGCAAACCAAACTACCTGTCCTGCCTGAGATTCCAGGATTCTTTTTCTAAAATCCATCTTTTTCTTGCTGTTCCCTAAACCTACCCCTGGATCCTTTCCCTCTGGGCTTTTCCTGACCCTCTTCCCTCCTTCTGGAATGAGTCTCTTCCTTCCAGCAGCCAACCTCTAGTGCTCTTAAAGGCCCAGCTCTAGGCCTCTTCCTCCTGGCAGCCTTCCCAGATTTTCCAAGATAGAAGTGATCATTTTGTACCCCCCCTTCCCTCTTATGGCACCTCCCACTCCCCATCTTGTCCTGTTGTTGTTTACGGTCAGAACTCATTTCCAAAAGGGTCACCTCTTTGCTGGAAGGAGCCATGCCTAGCTCACTTTTGGATTCCCAGCACCTCACACAGTGTTTAGCTCATAGTAAGTGCTTACTAACTATTTGTCAAATGAGTGAAACACCCGTTGTAGTTCTTGCACATTAAGCTTCGGTAGCCCAAGGGGCAGAGTTTTCAGGATAGAGCTGCATGCAGCTTCCTGGCCTCGGGGCTTGGTTTTATTCTCTGGGTGGCTGGCGTGGGGTCAGAAACTGAGATTTCCCTGGGGGCCTGCCTCCAGGGTTGTTTCACTGTGGTTCATTGTGGGTACAACTGGGCGATAATAGAGTTGGTTTCAAACATTGGGAAGTTTGTCTAAAAGAATTAATACGTTTTAAATAAAATATTTCATATCTATAAAAATTTATAGACAAAGTTTAACAAATAATAAAATGAATATCCATGTACCCACCCCCATCCTAAGGAAAAGAATGTTGCCAGTATTGTGAGTGATACCCCCTTACATGCATCCCCCAGTAAGGTCTCTGTTTCAAGTCTACCTAACTCCAGAATCAGGGACAATCTAACAGTGCTCAGGGACTGTATGAAGCCGTCTGTCAGAGCATCAGATTGCAGAACTTAAAGTCACCTGTGTTCATATAAAAAGGGCTTGGGATCCCCCCCCCCCCCAAAGAAACAATAACGTTTTAGGGACACAGTTCTGCAGGGAGCCGTCTTCTGATTGGCAACTAGATGAAGCAGGTGTGCAGTCATCATTACAGTGCTGAACCACACCCACGTGGTGGGAGGTGGGAGGTGCCTGACGTCCTAATAGGATTTTTTTTGCAGTTAGTCCCTCTGGGTCCCTACCAGGCGGGGGCGCCCACCTCGGCGGCACTTAAACCTCTGCAATGCATGTTCCTGCCCCTAGATGGCGCCAGAGGACTGTGCCCCTTCCCACCTGCGCGGGCCATTCTCGGGAGAAGAGGCATTTTGTATTTTGGAGATGATGGAAGAGAGAAACCCTTTAAACTGAGAAGCGAAACTCTGGCCAGCACTTAAAACAGGCAGTTAGTTGCTAACTCCAGCAGCCTGCTCCTCTGAGCATGAACTCTGGTTCACCATAGTGTCTGCAGGACTTTGGGCCAATGCATAGGTGAATATAATTAACAGAGCCCAGCTTTGAGGGCTTTTGGGACAACTAAATGATTTTATTACACATAAAGTGCACTGGAACATTGTCTGGCACATAGTTAAGTGCTCGATAAAATTCGCTGTTCTCTTCCTTTTCAATTTGTATTGCAGGGACTTGTCACGTGACCTAAGGGCAAGGAACCTAGCACGCTGCTTGCCTCTGCACCCCAAGTGCCTGGCACAGAGCAGGTGCTTAGTAAGCCATTTCTGTCTCCCCCTGCCCGCATCTCACGGAGGAGGGAGCCGCTGTGTTCCACGTGGCTTCAGAGAAGACCAGGCAGGGACTAACAGGGAGGTGAATGGTGGCTGGTTGAGCTGTCCAAGCATGGGCTGGGCTTCCTGGTGAGAGAGTGAGCTCCTGGGCCCTGGAGATATGAAAGCAGAGGGCACCTGCTACACAGGATGCAGCAGAGGGGACCCTGGTTGAAGGCTGGACTTGGTGGCCCTGCCTGCTGGTCACGTTTCTAAGTGAAATGCAAGTTAACTATTGCTGGAGCCCTCACCTCCCTGAGGTTGTAAGAGAGACAGGAAGAGCTGGGGAGGTCCGAGAGGAACAGGAGAAGCTCCCTCGTCAAGGGTGGGAGGGGTCAGGGAGAGGGGAGAGAAGGGAGGGGCAGGGCCAGGTTTTTATACTGCCCACAGCATCTAGGAACAGATGAGCTCGAGGGTGGGTGGGGGGTGGGTGTCTGTGGGTGGACCCCTGACCCCGGCTGGGCCTGCGGTCAGCTTCGGAGGTGAAAGTTGCAGCCATGGCCTCTCATCTCCCCACCGGCCCTGCCCTCTTGTGATGGTCCCCGTCTTGGTTTGTGGAATGGCTCCTCCGCCCACCTGGTTGCCCACACCAGACACCTGGGCATCAGCCCCGAGGCCTCTACTCCCCTTCCCCACCCCTAGTCCATCAGGTCTACTGGGGACACAGAAAAGTAACGGGGATCCCAGTAAAGTGTTAGAGTGGTCTCCTGCTTCTGCCCTTGCCCCGCAGGCTTTCCTCTACGTGGCAGCAGGAGGCTCTTGGTACGTCCTCAAGTCAGATCACGTCAGCACCCTGGTCACCAGTCTCCTGTATCTTCCTGTCTCTCACAGTAAAGCCAAGTCCTGAGTGACTAGCCCGGGGGCCTCTCGGGCCTCACCTCCTAGCAGCCCTCTCTCCATCACCTCTCTCTGGCCACCCTGGCCTCCTGCCTCTCCTCACACCCCAGCCACGTCCCACCTCTGCCCTCCGCCCTTGCCCTGTCCTCAGCCAGACAGCCGTTTGGCTGGCTCCGTCACCTCATCCAAGTCTTCACTAACCATCGCTTTTGGATGAAACCTTATTTAAATTTATCATCCCTCCTCCTTGTCACCCCCATTCCCTTTTCCTGTTTCATTTTTCTCCATGGCAACGACCATCGAACATACTATGTTTAGGACTGCTTACGTAATTTGCAGGCTCAATGCAAAAGGAACACGTGGGCACCTTGTTAAAAAATTATTGAGAATTCCAAGACAGTGGCAGCAGAGCGTTAAACCAAGTGTGGGGCCCTGGGTGACTGCGTGGGTTTCACACCCATGAAGTGACCCCAACAATGCTGTACATATTTGTTTACTGTCCTTTTCCCCCCGAATGGAATGTAAGCTCCATGAAGGGAGGGATCAGGCTTGCCCACGGTGGTATTGCAGCATCTAGGGACCCTAGGAGCAGCTAATCCACACCAAACCCACTGAGAGACTTGCCCAAGGATGGGTCAGAAGCCAGAGAGGGGACCAGCGCTGTAATGAATGTCCCTGCCTTCCTGCCATGTCCACGGACTCTCCAGCCCACTTCCTGCTGGTCTCCACAGGATGTCGCTCAGGTCCCTCAAGGCCTACATGACCAAGACAAGTCCTTCAGCCACTGTCCCAGACCTGTTCTCACCTGTAGCTCTGATCATCATCCAGCCGGTGCCAGAAATCTGGGAGGCCCATTCGACTCTCCCTTCTCCAGCCCGGGCCTGATCCATCACCAAGTCCAAGGCAGAAACCCACACTCCAGCCACCCATTAGCCTCAGGCCCTGCTGTTCTCCCCTCCATGTTTGTGCT
This sequence comes from Balaenoptera ricei, assembly GCF_028023285.1. Classification (NCBI taxonomy): domain Eukaryota; kingdom Metazoa; phylum Chordata; class Mammalia; order Artiodactyla; family Balaenopteridae; genus Balaenoptera; species Balaenoptera ricei. The sequence goes on from NC_082648.1 coordinate 44,161,062, forward strand.
AATGCGGTCCCCAGGCCCGCCCTTTCCTCTCCTCTGCTCCTGGCTCACCCCCTCCGACTTGACCCTGGGCGCTCAGGGAGGTCGAGGAATGGTGGGCGGGCAGGGATCCTGGGGCACGCAGGACTCCTCCTTCTGGCCTGGTGCCTGGATTGGGTCCCTGTGCCCTGCCTGTCCCACAATGGTCAGCTGGGGGCGCTAGTGCGCCACGGAATATTTTCACGCCGGCTCCGAGTGGGGGAGGGGAGACTCTGGAGCCTCTCTCGGTGGCGGCGCAGCCGGTCTGGTTGGTCTGCATGTGGACAGTGGGGGCGAAAGCGGGGGCGGGTTTGAGGTGTGTGGGTGCGTTCCGCGGTGCACGGACTGCGGTGCTGGGTTTGCTCACGACACTTGGAATGTGGGGCGGGGGGGCGGGCAGGGCATCAGTCGCTTTCCGGCTGTGGAGGTGCCCTGGGGTACCGGCTGCTCCCCCAGGCCCGGGGACCCTGCTGTAGGGTTTCAACGACTTAGGTGAAAGTCTGGCCTTGGCTCTGCCACCCTCCTGGCCCTTCCCCAGGGGACCCTACCTTCACACCCACTTGTGGCAAGTCTTTAGTTCTTTGGAGGGTGGGCTTTGAGATCTAATTCCCACTCTGCCATGTAGGCAGTCACTTACCTTGTTGTAGCCTCAGTGTCCCAGTAAGTAAAATGGGGACAGTAACATCAATGTCACAAAACTGTCGTGAGAACTGGAGCTCCAGGTGGGAAGCACTAGCCCCCAGCTGCCACCCAGTGGCCTGAAGCCGGTTGCGGAGGGATGGAGGTGTCAGACAAGACCACCGTGAAATCACAGCCCCATCTCCTCCAAGAGGAGTCCCCTTCCGGGAAGCCCAGGCCCAGACCACTGTGCTCTGTCTCTGAGGGCACGTCCACCTCCCCTGTCCTGCAGCTTTGTGATGGGTCTTTGCCACCCCTGATCTCCTGCTTCCTAAGGGCACAGACCATCCGGCCACAGCTTTCCGTCCCTGGCGCGGCAGGCAGGAGATGGGCCTGCTTGAGAGGAGTCCTGGCTGCCTTTGAGCTGGTGCTTGAGGGACAGATAGGGTTTGCTTCCTGTGTGGAAGTGGAGGGGAGGGCTTTCCAGGCTGTGGGGCAGCTGAGCGAAGCCAGGAGGCTGACACCGCACGGCCTCTCTGGAGAGCGTAAGGGGCCAGCGTGGCCCGGGCAGGGGCAGGTGGAGAGCAGCAGGGGTCTGGTTGCTGGGATGGGTGGGTTGACACTCTGTGGGAGTCCTGCCGTGAATTCCACGGGCAGCAGCGGAGCTGTGGGGAGACTCTGGGCAGCCCGGACCCCCAGACGAGGGAGGGCTGGGTCCCTCTGCTAAGCATGGGAGCGGCAGGGTCAGGGCCAGTGAGAGCAGCAGGGGTGGGGAAGAGTGGGCACCAGGCCAGAGGCGCCTGGGTCCAGACCTGACTGGTGCCCGGAGCGACGGAGAGGAGGAAAAGCTCCTTCTCCCCCTGGACTGCGTTGTAGGGAATCAGGTTGGATGACTGCAAGAACTTCCAGGGCCGAGGTCTGGGGAGGCCCTGTCCCGGGGGCCTGGTCCTGCCTTCCCCATCCCTGAGTCCCCTGCGTCTTCTAGCTCCCACTGCTTCCAGAGGCCCCATACGCTTATCCAGGCTTCTGGAGCGAGCCCTGGACTGGCTGAGGCCTGAGGTGGGGCAAGGCAATTTACCCCCTAACCCTCCTAGGTGAGGTGTGATGAGTTACGGCCTCTCAGGGTCTCCCTTGCCCACTATGGTGGGGGGCATGAAGCCGCAGCTCCTGACTGTCCCACTAAGGGCCAGGTCTTCTGACAGAGAGTGGCAGGCTAAGGAAAGGACCCACTCAGGATCATGCTGCTGCCACGGGTACAGGGTCCCTGGGGTGCAGGGCTGAGTGGGTGAGAGAAGGCTGTGGCGGCCTGAGGAGTCTGGGGTGCTTGGGCCTGCTTGAGAGGAGTCCTGGGGAGTCTCGTGACAGAAACTGCAGCATGAAGCCCCCAGGCTAGAGCGGAGGGAGAGAGCTTCTCATCTGGCTGCAGCAGCTACCTTGGAGTCTGGGAGGACAGCGGAAGAGGGTGCTGAGCGCGGCTTGTTTACCCAGTGGCAGGTCCTGGCTTGCTGGGAATGCAGCCTGGGCCTGGGGGCAGGAGGTAGCGGCTGATACCAGCCAGACATCCCTGCTCCCTCTCCCCCAGACTGCAGAGGGAGGGCCTCGAGCTCAGCCTACTGGGCCTATAGACCAGGGACAGGGGGTAGGGGTGCTGGGGCCCCCTGGGGAGTGCTGGCACAAGTCTCAGGGGCCTGGGTTTGACTCCCTCCCCCGAGGTGTGGGTACCCCAGGGTCTGGGGTAGAGGAGTGGGCTGGGGGCTGTACTGTGGTGGGTTTCTGGGCCGGGTGGGCACAGTGGGCCCCTGGACTGCCCTGAGTGGAACTCCCACCTCAGCTGGGAGGACAGGCATGCTAGTGCAGGCCCAGAGTCTGAATGACACCCTCCCCACCCCATACAAGTCCTCACATGGGGCCACTGGGTGCAGGGCTCATGGTACTGGCAGAGTGCTTGCCGTTCTTACTGGGGGCATGTCCTGTCCACAGCCCCTGCCCTTTTACCTCAACTCGCAGCCTGGGCATGTGGGACCTGACCCACTACCCTGGATCTATGCCCCACCTGACACTCCAGGGCTCAGCAGAGGTCTCTGATTGTCAGAAAATGGACACAGGGTGGGCTCAATGGGGGTGGGTGGGGTAGAAGTGGGCTTGTGGGGAGCTTGGGGTTTGGGGATCTTGGGGTAGGGTCAGTGGTGAGAGTAGAGACAGGGCGTGGGGTCTACTGGGATGTGGAATACGGGTTAGGATTAAGGGAGGGCCTGGGAAGGCAGCGTTTGGAGGAATGTTGTAGGTTTGGGGCTGCAGTTGGGCTGACATTGGAATTTTGGGCAAAAGTCTGAGAGTGGGTGCAGGTCAGAGCTGGGGTTTGGGATGGGATTGCTTTAGGGCTGAGTTTTGCGAATGCGGTAAGGTTTGGGCATAGGGAAGCACCCGGGTTTGGAGTGAAGTTGATTCAGGGTAAGGTTGGGTACGGTTCAGACTTGGCCTTAGGGTTGGGGTTAGTGCAGTGCCAGATCCGGCTATGGGTTCAGGATGGGGGTGGGGCAAGCCCAGGTGAGCGTCGTGCACAGTTTGGGGTTAGTTTGGGTTGGGTTGGGGTCAGGGTTTCTGTGTTAGGGTCGGGCATGGTCGCAGCTGGTTGAGGGTCTTAGGGATCTGGTTGTCTGCCCTGTGGTGTCCTGCTGGGTCTGTCCTCTCCCTTTTTGGTGGGCTGCTCTCGGCTAAGGCCTCGGCTGGTGACTGGATGCTCTGGCCCCAGATGGTGGCAGGACCCCCTCCACCGTCTGTGCTCAGGCGGGGACCCAAGGAGGTGGCATTCTGCAGCTGAGCCCTGGACTCTCTAGGGCCTGGGTATTAGCTGAAGCAGGGGCCCCATGCCACCCCGGGCTGGCCTGGGGTTTGGGGCTCCTCCCTGCCAGTGAAGGCCACCCACCTGCTCCCTGCCCTCCTGCCTGGGCCTCTTCTCTCACTCTGGACACTTGTCTGGGAACCTTTGCTCCTTCTTTGAGCCACTGGTGGTCAGGGAGATGGAGGGTCTTATCAGGGTGAGCCCTGGCCCCTCTCCTGACCACCCTGACTCCCAGGCTCAGGTGGGGAAACCACTCCTCACCCGGCCTTAACCAGAGCGGTAGTTGGAAGGCCTGGCCGTCTCACCTTGTCACAATTCCCACACATTTCAGGGCCAGACTTGGGGTCCCAGGGTCAGGCCTGTGACTCTGCTGCCTGGGGTGAGTGAAGTCTGGGGGCCCAGAGGTGGGCTGATGGCCCTGGTCTAGACCTGAGACCTGTCTGTCAGTCAGGCACCTGTCAGTCAGCTGCGCCCGGGCATACCCCTAACCCTAACCCCTGACGCCAACCCCCCTCCCTCCCTCGTCAGTGTGAGAGGCTGCCTCTGCTCTCCACTGCAGATCCCTTGGGGTGGGACCAGCCTGGGAGGCATGGGGGCACCTGGCTGGGTGTGTTTGCGTGTGACTCAGCCTGGATGCTGAGGCCCTGAGTTGGTGGCTTTGTTTTCCCCCTGGCTGGGCGGGGTGCATGCCATAGCCCTGAGTCACCAGGGTGTGGCCCAGGGGGCCTGGCGGCACTTTGGACACACACACACACACAGTTGTGTGCACAGATGGCACTGGGGCCAGGATATGCCGACCTGGGGGCAGAGGGGCCTGCCTGGCATGGGCCCTGTCCTCAGTGCTTTTTCCCCGGTGGTGCTGTGAGCCCCTCCTGAGGTGTTCCTCGGTGACCAAGTGCCCTGTACCCCTGGAGCTCCCTCCGGTTAGGGCCTGGAGGGGCTGAAATGGTTTGGTGTCCACAGACACAGCCAGAGACCCTGGGGAGCACACTGACCCTTCCTCAGCTGCCCAGTAAAGGCCATTTGCAGGCCATCATGTGCTACTGTCCAAACTGTCAACAACTCCGGGAGGAGGAAACTATCACTCCCACTTTACAGAGACAAAACCAGGGCTTAAGGAGGCTCATAGTTGCCCAAAGTCACATAGCTAGTGAGTGACCAGCCGGCCTTAAAGCCCCTCATCAGGTGTTCAGTGTGGCCTGCCCTGTGCCAGGTGTGGGACATCAGTGATGGTGGCCTGGCCCCGGTCCTCCACTTCAGTCCAGTTTGTCACTGGGACCCCCGGACACCACTCCTCACTCAGAGTCAGGCAGGGGCCCCACAGGGTCCGGTGAGTGAGCAACCCTGTTGCCCCTCCCGGCCACCGGCCCTGGGTCCTGGATCCCTCCATGCCTCCGAAGACGGAGATAGACATGGCCCTGCTGGACTCCTGGGCAGTGCCCAGCCTGCTTCCTCTGGGCAAGAGGCAGGAGGCCCTGGGACCCTGATGGGCAGCTCCCTCCTTGGGGAACCAGGCCTCACTGCCCTCAGGGGAGGATAGCAAGTGCGGTTTCCACACAGCCTCCTGCCTCCTGCACCCCACCTCCCCCTGCAGGTGCTGTGTGTATGTCTGGGTGTGAGTGTGAGAGGGCAGGAGAGCCAGATTGGCTGTAAATCAGAGGTGAGGGGGAAGCAGCGCAGGTTAAGCGCAGGTAGACAACCCCTCCCAGAGGGGCGAGGGTGGGAACCCAGGGATCGTGGTTCCCAGGCCAGGCTTGGGTCCTCAGACGTGCCTGTATGTTGTTTGCCTTTCTCTGACAGGCTAGGGGGCTGCTCTGGACCCTGCCGCTCCCAGGGAGGGCTATTCAGGTGTCCTTGGGTGGGTAAGTAGGCGCGGCTCCAAGAACAAGCCTCACCTCCTCCACACACAGCCCCACCTAGTTCGGTCAGAAGCTGTTTGAGGGAGAAGAGAAAGTACCTTACAAGGTAACAAATGCTGTCTGCCAGGTGGAGGCCAGGCTATCTCCCTGCTTTCGGGCCTCCCCGCCCTTTTCAGGAAGAAGCTGGCTTCTGCAGTATCCCAGTCCTGGCCTTGAGCCCAACAATGCCCCCCACCGGTCTCCATGGAGACACTGACACTTGCCCCAGACCCGGGTAAGGGCACCTGGAGTCGGGGAGACCTGGCCCTCCCCACCTGGGAGGCAGAAAAGGCAGTCAGGGCTCAGAGAGGGAGCTCGCTGCTTTGTGACCTTGGCTAAGTGAGCTCTCCTTTCCAAGTCTCAGTTTCCTCCTCTGCACATTTAGGGAGGTGGGCTAGGGGTCGTGAATTCCCCCAAGGATCTTAAGCCCCATGGAGTGTCCCTTCACTTATAGACTCTTAACAGGCCAAGGCCACACCGCACAGCCCTGGCTCCCTTCTCCAAGCCCAGGAGCCTTTGCTGGGCTCCCTTGGCAAGGGCCGCCCTCTCTGTTCAAGGGAGCTGGGGTCGCAGGGCAGTTCTCCTGGTCAGTTCTCCAGGTGGGGTGGTCTGGCTCAGCCTGCCTAATTCCCAGCGAGGGGGCTCGGTGGAGACGGCCTGAGGAAGCAGGTGCCCCCTCCTTAAACCCGTCTCCCTGTCTGTAATGCTCGCATCTCCAGCTCCCGACCAGAGCCTCCCTTGAGAAGCAGACCTTCCCTGGAAGCCCCCAGCCTACCTCCTGGCCATACTCTCCCCAGCCCTTGAGTACAATGTGTTTTGTATCTTCCTGTGCCGGTCGTCCTGTGTGTGCCAGATGCACCATCTTGGAATTTCACCCTGGAGACGAAAGGTGAGAGGGCCGACTCCACGCTCCCAGTGCAGTTTTCCAGCATTATCTCATCTGACCCTAGCAACAGCCCCTCTGCCAGGACACTTTGGCAAGTGAGTTCAACAGAGAGGTTACACAGCGTGGTGGGGGTAGAGTCTGGAAGCAGCCCCTGCTCTGGCCCTGGCCTCCTTGTGGGCGCAGTGAAGGAAGGGACTGTGTCTTCCTGTTGGTCCTAGAACAGTTGGAGCTGGGAGTATCCTTGGATATTATCTAGTTCAGCCCCTCACTGTGCAGCTTGGGGAACTGAGGCCCAGAGCCGGGACTAGAGCCCGGGACTCCTGACCCCCAGCCCCGACCCGTTTCCTGGGCACAGGCTGTGTGCTCTCCCCGCTGCCTCCCCGTCTGGCTGGGCCTGGGCCTGGGCCTGGGGGTGCATTGGGTTTTGTGCTGGTGAGTGCATCTTGATGGCCCAGCTGGGAGAGGACAGGGTGAGGGCCAGGTCCCAAGCCTGTGCTGGGAGCGGTCGGGTCTGTGCTCCTGCGTCAGAACAGAGGGTGGAGGGAGAGAGAGAGAGAGAGAGAGAGAGGCCTGGGGCAGGGCTTCTCCATCAGTGATTGCACAGAGGTTTTCCAGGAAGCTGACGAAGTAACTTCTGTTGTGTGAAGAAAACAAGGCCAGACATGTGAGGATGGCTGAAACTTGCTGTCCTATTCCCAGCCTCCCCTGCGTGGAGCGGCCCTGAGAGGTCTGCCCCCAGCCCTCTAAAGAAAGGACCCTCCTGAAGCCTCTTGGTGACACCCCTTCTTGAAAGCCCTGGGCATCAGGGAACCCCTCAGTCTCTTGCCAGTTTGGAATTCAGACAGTTCTAGCAGGAAGATCTGCCTGGTGCCTGGCTCTGGTCTCTTCTGCTGTGTGTTTAACCCCCTCTTTTCTTGTCCTGTCCGCTGGAGGATGTGACTGTCCGGCGCTCAGGCCACAGTGAGTTGGAGGTCAGGACTGTCTCCTGTCCTCCACCTGTGGGGTTTGCGGAAACCCGAGGCTCCGTTCTGAATTCCCACAGGGATGCCCTTCTCCTTGCCGCTCCCCAGCCAGCTGGCCCTGCCCTCGCCTTCCACACCCTGTGCATGCTCCCCTCTCCAGGAAGAGAACCTGCTGCCTCAGGTTCTGTCCTTGCCTCTGCATCTGAGCTGGTTGCCAGCATCTTCTCTGCGTCCCGCAGCAGCCTGTCTTTCCAGTGCCTTGGGCAGTGCCTGTCACCAGTCGGTGCTCAATAAGTGTTACGAGCTTGTTAAGGGCAGCTCTTCAAGTCCATGCTGAAAACCATGATCAGCTGACTCTTCCTGATTTTACAGATGGGAAACTCCAGGGTAGACCCTGTAGGTCCAACCCACAGGGACCTTTGGTTCATGGTGCTCTAATGGGGGATTCTGAACACATGTGAACTTGGACTATCTTTCTCTTCTGGCCTGTATGCTGGTGCCAGGCCCTGAAGAGGGTTAGAGGGAGGAGGAGGCTGCCAGGCCTGTTCACAGATTATCACCCCTCCTGTCATGGACTCCTCTGGGCCTGGACCAGGATCTATCAGGAAGTTCTAGAAGCCAGGAAGGCCAGGGCATGGGAGGCAGAGGGCACGGTTCTTCCCAGGTCCTGGACTCAAAGCGGGGCTGAGAGCAGGGTCACAATCTGTGAACAGCTGTTCATGCATTTAGTGAGCACTTACTGTATACAAAACCCCACATTGGTATGGGGTCTGACGTGGCCTTAAGAAATGACCTCTTCCCGCAGCTCAGAAACCTGAGGCGTAGAGAGGGTCCTGTGCTGCCCTGGGTCGCACAGCAGTGCATAGTGGCTGGGACTAGAGTCTCTGTTCCTTCCCCAGCGCCTGCTGCCCACAGAGCTGCCTGAGGACGGGGCACAGTGGTGGGGGAGGGGGCTTCAGCTGAGGGAAGGACAGGCAGTGCTCAATGTTCTGAAGCACAGCAGCCAGCACGGGGTGGGGTGGGGGGGAATAGGAAAGCCACATGAGCCCAGACCTGGGAACATGGAGTTACTGACAGGCACAAAATATGTGTGTGTGTGTGTGAGTGTGTGTGGCAGGGGCGGTGCAGCGTTTGTTCTGGGCAGGCTTGTTAAATGTATGATGTTTATAAAGCAGGAAGAACAGTGTTCGCCCATAGTAATTGCTACATAAGCATTTATTTATTTATGACTGTGTTGGGTCTTCGTTTCTGTGCGAGGGCTTTCTCTAGTTGTGGCAAGCGGGGGCCACTCTTCATCGCGGTGCGCGGGCCTCTCACCATCGCGGCCTCTCTTGTTGTGGAGCACAGGCTCCAGACGCGCAGGCTCAGTGGTTGTGGCTCACGGGCCCAGTTGCTCCGCGGCATGTGGGATCTTCCCAGACCAGGGCTCGAACCCGTGTCCCCTGCACTGGCTGGCAGATTCTCAGCCACTGCGCCACCAGGGAAGCCCCTACATAAGCATTTTGCTGTTGGTATTTGAGGGGTCTTAGAGCAGGCAGGCAAAGACTGGGTGGACATTGCCGGCTGGGTTGTAGGCAGGAGGAGGGGTGGACATCAAGGGTAGCATGACACGTGTGCTTGGAGGGTGTGAGAGCAGCTCGGAGTCAGGAAGAGGGGGCTCCAGCTCTGCCCACTTTCTGGGCAAGGGGAGTCCAGAAACTGGAGGCCACTTCTGCAGCCTGGCTGCGGGGTGTGGCCTAGGGTGTGTTGGGTGTGGCCTAGGGTGTGTTGGGTGTTGCCGGGCTGGTTGAGAGGCTTGGCAGGTCAAAGATGGTAGAAGGCAAGGCCTCTCTACCAGGCTCTGGCTTTCCCCTCTGAAGGACCCCCAGCCTCAGCCCCAGGCAGGAAGTGTTTGATGAGTGACTGATCTGGGGTAGTGGGACCCGAGAGGCGGCGCCGTCTCCCGGACCTGCATCCACCTGCGGCGGCCGGCAGGGGGCGGGGCCCGACCGGCTTTGGGAAGTTCCTCCTCCCCTGCCCCGGGCGGGGCGCCCCCGAAGGCGGCGGGGCTCAGATGTGGCGTCGCCGCCCGCGTCGTGTCCCGTCCGGCCCGGGCGGCCCCAAGCCGCTTCCCTGCCCAGGCACGCCGACCCGCGGGCGGGCGGACACCAGGTTTCCGAGCCCCTCCCCAGAACCTGGCGCCACACCGGGTCCTGTCCCCGTCGTGCGCCGTGGGGGTGGGCGCGGAACGGTGCGGGAGACACAGATCCCGAGTTCCTGAGTTTCCGGGCCCAGGGGACCCCCTGCCCGCAGTGGCATGACACACCTGCTCTGATGGTGGGTGGCTAGGGCCCTGGGCCACCCTTCTCCGGTGGCCTCCCCCTTGTCCTGCTGGAGGCAGCCAGAGCTGTGCTGGAGTCCCGGCTCTGGGCTCAGTTTGCTCATCTGTAAAAGAGAGCGATGACCCTACCTCCCAGTACTGTCGTGAGCCCTGACCCATAGGAGAGGCTCATGGACAGTGGCCGGGGACAGTAAAGAACGCCCCTGCCCACCTCCCCAGTCAGACTGGCAGCTCCTCCGGGGCAAGACTCCTCAGGGAGGGGCCTCACGGTCCCCTGCACCCCATCCCATCGCAGAGGGACAGGCTCTGGCAGTGTGGGGTGGTGGAAGCAGGGAGAGCACAAATCCCATTGCCAGTTGACAGATGGGTAAACTGAGGCTCAACTTCCCCCCATGAGTTAGTGACAGAAACAGGACCAGACCCAGAGCCCCTAATTCCCAGTCCAGTGCTCTTTTTCCGTTTTCTTACTCCACATTTTTTGGGGTTTACAACTGCAAAGCCGCAGTGGTGGAGAGGGTGTGGGTCTCAGAATATGTTCAGGGTCCCCCTTTCCAACCCCAGGCCTGTTTGTGGTCACACCAGTGACCCCTTCATTCTGGCATGCTCTAGGCCCCTGGAATTCCAGAAGGGACCCTGTCTGGGCACTGATACTCCTGTCAGCCCTAAGGCCAGGCTCTGGGAAGAAGCCTTCTTAAGCCTGCATCTCCTCTCAATAGAATATCAGCTGAATTGGGGTGTGCATCCCCTCCTTCTCTTTCTACCTGACCAGTTAGGCAGTCCCAGGACACAGAGCAAAGCTCTGAGTGGGAGATTTGCTAGAGCCCTGGCTGTCTCCAAAGAGGGTGGCAAGGGGTCCGGAGGCCCAGCTCCACTGCGGGCCTAGAGCAAGGCCCTTCCTCTCTCTGGGCCTCAGTCTCTCCATCTGTAAAATAAGGTGGTTGGCTACACTTCTGTGGCTGGGTGTCACCCCTGGGATGCCTGTGCTACTGTCATACAACCCTACACCTGAGGTGTGAGGTGGCCCTGACCTATTCTGAAGGGACCTGGAAGGGGAAGGGCCTGGGTAGGTTGCACCCGCTATCTTTGGGCCAGTTTACCAAAGAAAGGGGCTCTTACTGTCTGCGGTATGGCAGTATGTACGCCACTGTCACTGCATGAAGTATGGCAGCGGTTCCTGTCAGGTGCTTCCTGCCCACCTGGGGGTGAAGACAGGCAAGGGGAAGAGTCCCAGTAATCCCTTTGGGGGCCTGATAGTTTGGGGGTTTGGCGATGGAAAGGCACACTTTCAAGAGGTGACCTGCTGTGTGGTCTTCACAGCCAGCCTATGAGCCCAGCTTGTTCTCTGCTCTGGACCCAGGTTAAGGAACTCCTCTCCCTACCGGCCCCGGGCACTAGGGTGGCCATGGGAGTGGCCTGGGGGGCGGGGTTTCATGAGGGGACTTAGAGTCCTTGGGAAAGGAGCTCACAGGGATACTGGCCGGCTTCCTTTTCCCAGGAGGCCATGGGGGGGCATGTGTGTGTGTGTGGGGGGGGGGCAGGGCCTGCCACCTCTCACCCCGCCAGGTGTATAGTCTCAGCAGACTTGGGCTTGTGAGGAGACGGAGAGGGGGTGTCAGGCAAGCTGGAGAGCCCCAAGGAGGACCCCAGGCTCCCTCTGTCTCAGGGAGGGCCCCTGCAGCACCCCTAACTCACCGTGGGCAGGGCAAAGCCTATGGTGGATTGGAGGGTGAGCGGCTCCCTAAATCCTCCATTTTGTACCCCAGCTGTCTGTGGCCAAGAGGAAGAGGGCAGGCAGCAGGAATGCAGGAATGAATCCTGGGCAGGCCCTGTCCCAACAGGCTGGGGTGGGAGGGCCAGTCTCCCGTGTGGGCCCACGTGCTCCTCAGCGCAGCTCGTAGCTAAGCAGCCTGCACGAGCAGCAGGAACACAGAGCAGCCCCGGCGTGTGTGCACGCGCACGTGCCTGTGCTGGGGGCCTCCTTGCCTCCGTCCCTAGACGGGAACCCTTCTGGTTACCCTATAGTCACCGTCACACGCAGGCCTGAGGATGGGGGTCCGTCTGCTGCCACTGCTGAGCGCTTACTACGTGTCGGGCCTGATCCATTCATTAGCTCCTTTAATCCTTACAACCCGATAGACAGGCACCCTTATTACCCACTTTATAGACAGAGATACTGAGGCTTTGAAAAGCTGCACACACAAAAGATCACGGAGCAAGAGAGTGGTAAAGCCAAGCCAGAGTTCAAACTGAGGTCTTTCTGACTCCAGAGTCTAGTTTTCCTCCAGGTATGTGTAGACGTGTGTGCACATGGGTATCGACTGAGGGCTGTGTGTGTACCCAAGTGTGCAGATGTGGGCTTTGATGGCAGACCTGTATCAGTCTGTGTTTATCTAAGGACACCTGCTTGTAGGTGTGGATACCTGTGCCCAGGCATGGAGGTGTGCATGCAATGCTCGTGTGTGAGCATGTGACTCACATATGTACCCACGGCATATCTGTGCATATGTGTTCACATATACGGCACTTGAGTGCACATGTGTGCACACGTGCACATGCTGTGTACATGCGTTCACGTCTGCACACAGCTGTGAGCCTGTGCATATGTCGTCCTCTCCAAAGGCTGACCTTGCCCTCCTGCTCACCCACCTTCTGTCCCCTTCCCAAGCTCCTGACTCAGTGCCAAGATGGGATGTGCGATGGCCTTGTTGATGGCACTGGGACTTCTGAGGATTTGGAAGGAAAGCCATTTTGGGGAGGGATATGATTGGCAAGGGGTTGGAAAAGAGGAAGACGCAGGGGATAAGAGGGATTAAGGCTGGGGGTGGGGATCAGCCTGGGTTTTCTTCAGTCCCAGGCAGGGGCAGAGGACCCAGTGTGGTCTGGCCCCGGGAGCCCCGGTCCTGCCCCTCCCCCCTGGCCTTCTCTACCCACCTCTCTCAAGGCTCAGACCCCCAATACCCCGGAAAATGCTCCAGGGAGCCTGCAGGAGAGTCCCAGGGCCTGGAGGATGCATCTGTGAGTTCTGTGCCCCTGTCCCCTTACTGCGTGCGGCAGGCAATCCCCCCTCAATCCAAGATCGGACTCCCCTGTGGTTCCTGGGTGTCGGGGAACTTCCCATTGCACCGCCCCTTTGCACCGACGCCCTTGGGCTCCTGCTGGCCGTGGACGTGCAGGCGGAGCAGCGGTCGGCTGGGGGCGCTCGGGGCCCGCGGATGGAGATGCGAGGCAGGTCCGCGGGGATGGGAACCAGCCGGGCGGGACTGAAACACAGGTACAGTCCCACCAGCAGGGCGGGTGGAGGTGGGATCCGGAGGACCGACCTTGCGCCAGGAGGGCCAGATTCCCAGTGGGACAGAAATACACCCTCTCCACGGAGGGTCAGACCCCCACCCCCCTTACCCATAGACTCACACACCCTCAGAGGGACAGGCAAAGGGACGCCCCCCCCCCACCCCCCCGGAGCCTTCTGGGCTGGTGTTTGAGGGCCCTGGGCGAGCCAGAGGGAGGTGGGAGTGACCCATTGGCCTGACAGGGTGTGCTGGGCCTCTGTGGCAGTGAGAAGGGGGCGAGGGCCCTGCAGTCAGACAGATTTGCCGTCTGATTCCCATTCGGCCTCGGGGTGACCCAGGGCAAGGCACTCAAGCTCTCCTGAAAAGGGGGCGATGTCTGCTAGGTGCCCAGCACCATCCTTGACACACACCTTGGCCGTGGAGCCTATTACAAGTTTCCGGAGGTTCCCTCACGGTACGTCTGCACATTTCTTCCATAGACCTTTAATGAGCACCCGCTGAATGCCAGGCCCTTTTGTGAGACCCTCTGGGTGCATTGGTGAGCACATCACACAGGGTGGCACCTGCCTCCAGGAGCTTAGGCTCTAATGGCGGCAGGTGTCCTACGGCTTGTCCTTTGGTTCTCCAAAATGGAAATTATGGGGTAAAAGAAAGCCTGGCAGAGAAGGCTCTTTCTCTCTTTTATTTCTTGTCAAATATTGGGCTGGGAAAATTCCAGATCTTACTGTTCTGCTCTGGTCCTCTGCCTCTTACCACAGAAGTCAGGATCTGACTCTCCATCCCAAACGCTCCGTCTCCCTCAGTTGAAGCTGGAGTCCAGTAATGCCCATGAGGCCGGGGCACAGCCTGGACCCCAGCTTGACCAGTCTCCTCCCATTCTCCCCCTTGTCCCTCCACTGCTGCTGCTATACTGGCCTCCTTGCAGGTCCTCAGACATGCCAGGCAGGGTCCTGCCTCAGGGCCTTTGCCCTTGCTGTTTCCTCTGCTAGAATGCTCTTCCCCAAGCATCCATGTGGCTCTCTGCTTCACTCCTGTCTGGGTTTTGATGAAATGTCTCCTTCTCAGTGAGGCTTTCCCTGAATTTTCTTGTGACTCCCCCGCCACCCCCAATATTCCCTATGCACACTGCCACTTAATTTTTCTCCATACCATTTATTATTGCCATCTGGCCAACTATATCTTTTGTAACACGTTTCTTTCTTATCTGTCTCTCCCCATGAGAATGTAAACTCCATGTGAGCAGGGATTTGGGCAGATTTGTTCATGCTCTCTCCCCAGAGCCTAAAACATGCCTGGTACACTGTAGGCGTCAATAAATATTTGTCAAGGGAATGCTGAGTGCTGGCTCTGAGTGGCACGCATCCCTTGGTGATGGGGGCTGATGACACGGGGGTCCCTGACTTTTAGGCCTCAGCTGAGCCCCAGCTGCCATAAACCTGTCAAGGGCTGGAGGACTGGGGGCGGGGAGGAGGAGACGGCAAGAATGTTCTGGTTCTTTCTTGCTCTCTTTGGGACAGAAGTTGAGTGGCTATGGTAATATCCACCAAACTCTTGTGCCTTAGTTGGGACAGGGAGAGGCAGGTTTCTCTCTTTGAAAAAAATTATTATCATACAAAAATATACCAATCAAAGTGGGGGAGGTGTTGCTTCTCTCTCTCTCATTCCTCCCCACTTCCTCCCTTTCTTTTTCCCTTTCTTTCTTTCTCTCTCTCTCCCTTTCTCTTTCTTTCCTTTTTTCTTTCTTTCTCTCTTTCCTTTTTCCTCAACTACCCGCCCCATCTCTAACAGCCACCAATCTGTTCTCTGTTTCTGTAAGTCTGCTTTTCTTGGATTCCTCATGTAAGTGAGATCATACAGTATTTGCCTTTCTCTGTCTGACTTCTTTCACTTAGCATAATATCCTCAAGGTCCATCTATGTCGTCGCAGATGGCAAGATTTCCTTCTTTTTATGGCTGAGTAGTATACACACCACAACTTTATCCATGCATCCATAGTTGGATACTTAGGTTATTTCCATATTTTGGCTGCAATAAAGATGGGACTGCAGATATCTCTTCAAGATAGTGATTTTGTTTCCTTCAGATAAATACCCAGAAGTGGATCATACAGTAGTTCTATTTTTAATTTTTGGAGGAACTTCCATACTGTTTTCCACCAATTTACACCAATTGTGACTGCACCAATTTACATTCCCACCAGCAGTGTACACGTTTCCCTTTTCTCCACATCCTCACCAACACTTGTTACCTCTTGTCTTTCTGATGATAGCCATTCAGACAGGTGTGAGATGATACCGCATTGTGGTTTTGATATGCATTTCCATGATGACGAGTGATGTTGAGCATCTTTTCATGTGCCTGTTGGCCGTCTATATGTCTTCTTCGGAAAAATGTCTATTCAGTTCCTCTGCTCACTTTAAAATTGGATTATTATTATTATTATTGTTATTTGCTAGTTTTAAAACGTTTTATTGGAGTATAGTTGATTTACAATGTTGTGTTAGTTTCAGGTGTACAGCAAAGTGAATCTGTTATACGTATACATATATCCATGCTTTTTTAGGTTCTTTTCCCTCGTAGGCCATTACAGAGTATTGAGTAGAGTTCCCTGTGCTATACAGTAGGTCATTAGTTATTATTGTTATTTGCTATTGAGTTATATGAGTTCTTTACATAGTTTGGATATTAACCCCTTAACAAAGATATGACTTGCAAATATTTTCTCCCATTCCGTAGGTTGCCTTTTCATTTTCTTGATGGTTTCCTTTGCTGTGCAGAAACTTTTTAGTTTGATGTAGTCTCACTTGTGTATTTTTGGGAGATGTCTGTGTTTCTGAACAGAGGGTTCCAGCAGGGGGTTTGCAGGGGTTACACATTCTCCACCAGGACGCACATGCAGTACACCTTCTGGAAGCCCACATGGGCCTTGGCCACCTCGTCAGAGCAATCACCCGGTCTTTAAGTCTCAACTGTTCCCAGTAGAAGGAAAATGTTTTACCCATCCATTCCCTGCCCCATGTGCAAGAACCAGCCCCCTGGGGACTCCTGGGTTTGGGTAAGGCCACCTTTTCAGCCCTAGGGATGACGTTGCCTCAGTGTTTACTAATCTCTAGAATACCTCTGCTTTCCTCCTTTGTTCTTTACACCTTCAGTACCCACACTTTCAGTTCCTTGCGTTGAATCCTCTCTGTTTGAAATGCCTAGCCTGGTTTCTCTTTTCCTGACCAGATCCCAGCTGATACATTAAAGAAGGGAAAATCAACAGACAAAGCAGGTTGTGCTAAGTGCTATGAGGAACACAGGACTGGGTAATAATGAAACAGAAAATAAAAAGTAGTGTGCAGGTAGTGGGGGTGAGGGCTCTTTTAGACGGGCAGGTCTCTCTGAGGAGGTGATGTTTGGCTTGACAAAGGAGAAGGAGCCACACCTGGGGGCTGAGTATTCCAGGTGGGGTCAGGGTCTCAGGCCTGTGGGCTGCGGCAGCCTCTCGGTGAAAGGTGCTGAGCCTGCCCCTGCGGGCGGGCGATGATCGGGGGCGTGGCGGTGGGGAGAGGAGGTGGCTTAGTCTGTGGCCCCAGCTCTGAGGGCTCAGCCCTGGGAGCCTCTGAGCACTGAGGCCTGAGATTTGCGCTAAATGTGCGGGGATCTGGGTCACGGATTCAGCGCTGGGAAACGCATACCCGCTCCCTGCTTCCCGCCTCACCCTCCCCAGGGGAGCGGAAGCCTCTGCAGGCTCAGGCTCCTAAGAAGTGCTGGTCTCGCCGCGGCCGGCAGAGGGCAGTGGTTGCCGAGGTGCGCGCAAGTCGGGCGGGCGCTGACCTTTCCCTAGCGGAATGTGGGCGGTCAGCTTCCGCCGGGAACGGGATGGTTGGGCGCCTTCCCTTCCCTTCCCTTCTCGAATCCTCAGCCGCCCCCCAACAGATCTCTGAGCCCTGGCCTCTCCTTGCGGGGTTGGGGGGTGGGGAGGGAGATGCAGGTGAGGCTGGGCAGATCTTGCCTAACCACTCCTGGCCAAGTTCCAACTCCATTGGGCTAAGGGGAAAGGCTCCCACAGTTAGCATATTTGCTATTATTGTTATTTTTAAGCGTTTAGCATGTGCCAGGCACAGCGCTAAGTTCTTTTATCATGCATCATCTCTTTAAAACTTCACACCAGATCTACGAGACAGGTACTCTGTCTCCCAGAGCTTGCCCAAGACCACACAGCGAGAAGCAGGATTTGCTCGCTGGCCACTTCTCAATTCCTCTGACTGCTGCCTCCAAGGAGGGCGTGTTGCCCAGGGAATTGAGGTGAGTATGCAGGGGATGAGCAGAAGGGGACTGTCAGGGTGCTGACCCTGAGGGATCTGCAGGAGCACTCATCTACTCCTTTATTTTGCAGATGGAGAAACAACTCCAGCGTCGCCCAAGGTCCCACAGGGATCAGTCACGTGGTCAGCCACAACAGAGGGTTCCCCACGACAGGGGACCATGAGTTGGATCCTGGCCAGAAGCCAGAAGCCCCTTGAGGGCAAGGACCCCATTTTACCCCATTCCTCCCTGCTGTACCTAGCACAGGGCGCAGCACATAGTAGGTGCTCAAAAAGTCCTTCATGAGTAAATCTTGCATCCCTCAGTAGCTGCAGTCACCTGCCATTCATGCCGTCATTCATTTATTCAGCATTTAGTAAGCGCTGACTGTGTGCTTGGCACCCTACTAGGCGCTGGGACGCACAGTTGAATAAGGCACAGTGCCTACCCCTGTTGGCTTATCTCCTGGTGGGGGTTTCAGGGGTTACCCCACATTATGACCCGTGCCCACATAGTTTTCCTCATTCCTCTGCTCAGCCTGGTTCTTGCAACCTGCTCTCTGCCCAGGCCAGAGGCTGAGCAATCTGCTCCACTCCCGCCCCCAGGCCATTCCCACTGCTTTCTTCTTTGCCAGACCAGACAACCCTTTCTCCCAAGCCACCTCCCTCCCCTCCTCCAGGAAGCCCTCTTTGACTAAGTCCCCCAGCTGCTCTGCAGGCACCAGTGCTGAGGTCTTGAGCTCTGCCCAGGTATCTCTGGTTTTGTCTCTCTGTTTCTGTTTCCCAGCATCAGGCTCTGGAGCTTCCCAAACACAGGGACTGCCTCCCCTCCAGCTGTTTTTCCTCAGGCCTACATAGACCAGAAGAGGCAGGAAGGGAGGTCGTGTGGTCAGCTCCCAGCACACAGGGCCTGCCTTGGGCCCTGGCCCTGGGAGCCCCTTAGAGGAAGATTTCTCTGGAACTACCAGGGCACTGACTTAGTCTTGGTCCAAGACCCCTGAGCCCTGATCTTCCACACTGTGCCTAGGGGCTCAGGCTGGGCACCAGCTGTTGGGTACCCACTCAGCCCCAGCACCCTTTGTGTTTGAAGGTGGGGACCTTCAGTCTGCACTTCACCACCTCCCGGGCTTGGCCATTTTACTGTCCCTGTGGCAGGTAGCCTACAGGTGAAAAATGGTTCCAGGGAACCAACATGCTGCCTCTTATCTGCTGGGTGACCAAAGTTACAGTGCTAGGCCTCTCTGGGCCTCTGCTAATGACACCTGTCCAGCCCATCTCACAGGTGGTTGGGAGGACCAGAGACCAAGGAGAAGAAAGAGCCAAGCCCAGGTAGGGGCTTATTTTTGTTGTTGTGCTCAGAGCAGGGGTTGTGCCCTTGGCTAGGTGTTCACTGAATCACTCTGGAGGCCAGGAGTGGGAAGGAGGAGGAAGGAGGGAGCTTGCACGAGGAGGGGGAATCAGACTCCAGCCTTCCCGGCAGCTAGTCAGGATCCTCCGCTGGCAGGAGGGGCAGGAGAGCATCCTTGTTTGGGTAGGGAAGTCATTGTTTCCCTTCCCTCCGTCCCTCCCTCCCTCTCTGCACTCCTCCTCTTCTTTCTCTCTCTTTATCCCTCTCCCTTCTCTCTCTGTCTTTGTTCACTAACTGTGCTCCCTCAACTTGCCAGGCATTACATTAGCACCAGGGACACAAAGGCTGAGGAGATATGCCCTCCCCTTCATGGGACTTTTAGGCTAGGAGACCTCGGTTGGGGAGGTACATCATTCATTCATTCTTTCATTAATTTTACTTTTATTGAAAACCTGCCATGGGTCAGGCACTGTGCAAGGCCCTGGGGACGTAATGGGGTGCAATCCCTGCCCACAAGGAGTTTAGAGGATAAAAGGCACAAAAGTAGGCAATGGAAGCATGGCTAAAGTAGAGGATTAGGCAGGCCAGGATACAGAGATAAATGCTGGCTGGATTTAATGTCTCCCTAAGCATCCAGAGCGGGGCCAGGCACAGACCAAGTATGTGCTCAGTAAATGTGAAATACGTGACCCTTGTGTGGGGAGCTTTCTAAACAGCTTATGAGTCAAAGAATAAAATCATTTTAACTAAATGCTAATAAAAAATGCTAATATGAAGCAGTCAAAATAGTACATAAAAGGAAATTTATGGTCTTTAGACAATCTTATATTGAAAAAGAAGAAAGATGGAAAATTAAAGATTCAACTCAAGAAGTCAAAAACTGATAAAAATAATAAATTCAAAGAAAGTAGAAGAAAGGAAATAACGAATAGGTTATTTTTTATGTTATAGATATTATGAATTCAGTTTCAGAAATTCAAATTAGTATTCAGAAATTCATAATTCAGAAATTAACAGAATAGAAAACAAAGATAAGTAGTAATTCAGAAACTAATACAATAGAAAACAAAGCTGATATAAGTAAGAGAGCTGGTCTCAGTTCCCAGGCCCTTCCTGAATAGGAGTGGGGTTTATCCATCGTCTCTTCTGAGCTTTGAGAGCGGAGCCCATCCCTCAGGGGCCTCAGGAGAATGGATAAACTCTGAATGGAAGTCTCTAGTCTTCCAGCCCAGGGGCATGGCTGTGTTGTGCCCTGAGAGAGCCAGCCTCAGGCCTATTTGCCTGATTTTAGTCTCTCGACTAGTGGGTTGTCTTTAATCCATAACATCTGCTGTGATAACAATAACGATAATAATCCTTTACCTTTGTTGAGCTCTTACAGTTCGGAGTGCTCAAGCACGACATGTGCTATTCCTGGTAGGAGTGAACCCAGCCATCTCGTCAGATCCCCAAACACCCTTTTAGGTAAGTAGGGAAGCTGTATGCTCATTTTACAGATGAGAAAAGTGAGGCTCTGTTTGAGGTCTCATTCCAGTGAGTGGGTGAGCCAGGACATGGAGGCTTCAAAGGCCCTTCTTCACCCCCAAGATTCCTGTCCTTGAGACATCTCTTCTTCCTGTTCTGATCCCCGGGTTCCCTGAACAAGCCCCTCTCCCCTGCCTTCCTCACGTGGAGAGGAAGTTCAGATGGCTACCCTGAGCAGATACCTCCTCTCTTGACCTGATAGTGAGCTTCTCGAGGTGGCGGGGTGGGGAATGCTCGTAGGTGTCTTACCACAGGGCTGGGCCTGGAGAAGGCCCTCAATCCTTGTTTGTTGATCTAGAATTTGATTGGGCAGGATTAGGCCTGTACCTATCAGAAATATTCTGGGCTGTGCCAACCAGCACAGTCGGACAGAAGAGCTTGAGGGGGAACCGCCACCACATAGGGAATCCCCCGTGTCTGGGCTTGCTGAGGCGGCCACGTGGTGCCTGGGCATATCGGGAGGCACTGGGAGCATAGGTCACACCGGTACAGCCTCCTTGCAGGGTGGTGGGGCAGGAGAACTTTTTGTGTCCAAGTTGCATTGGTTTGAAGGTATAACTAGGTCCCTGGACTCCTTTCCCCATAACTGGAGAATTTCCAAAGTCCTGTGGTCAACCTGATTGACCAGTGACTGACCAATCCTGAGAGGGGAGATAAAAACAGACACACAGCTTTATCCATGGACAAATCTCAGCACTTTATTCATCCCTTGGCAGGGAGAAGGGGGCATTGCCCCAAGATAGTCAGCCAGTCGGGTGGGGTGGCTGGAGTATGTGTTGTCTCTCCAGATAGTATAATACATAGCACTGATTATGCAGAAACAGGAAGGGAAGCAATAATTTAAAAGACATATAAGTTATGAGAAAATAATATATATACTTTTTATATCTTGTATCCCCACTGAGGATTTGCTCCCTTGGAAACCAATAAATAGGCGGAGAAAAAGCAGCAATCGGCACCCTTTTGGGACTTGAAGGATGAGCATATGTCTGAGTTCCCCCAAGCCTGAGAGTCAGCAGTGCTTCAGTGCCTCCCACAGGCCCGGAGGACCCTGAGGCCTAGGAGGGGGCCAGAGCCTTGGGCCACCCTCTCCTGGAAAACAAGATGAATGAATCAAAACTGGGGCTAGAAGAGGAGGTGAGGCAAGGGGCAGGTAGGGAAGGAGAGAAGGTGGCTTATGGGGTGGCAGGCTGGAGCTGCCAGGATCCCCCTGCAAGGCCCCGAAGGTGAGAGCCAAGAGGAGGAAAGAGGAGCATTCCTCCCAGCCCCAAATCTTCTTGTTGCATCGCTGCAGAATTTCTCTTTGGTTGTTATTGGGGCCCTCCCGCCTGACCTCAAGGGCTCAGCAGCTCCCAGACCCGAGTGGACAGTGCCTTCCTCATGACCCACCTACCCTCCCACCCCGGCGGCAGGGGGGAGGGCATGGAGGGTGGAGGGGCAGAGGGGGAAGAAGGGAAGGAGCTCTAACCTACCGGTGTGGGTGCAGAGGAGGGGAGGGCCAGGCTGCTTGGCCCCATGGAGAGAACAGAGACGCCCAGGAGTGGGATTCATGGGAAATGGGCCTGAGGTTTCATGGCAGGGGTGGGGCTAGGGTTCTTAAGGGCCTGGTGCACCCAAGCCAGGTTTCAGGCTGGGAAACACCTGGGTGGGAGGCAGAGAGCTCAGATCCCAGGCAAGGTGGTGAACCCCAGGATGGCAGGGAGGAGAAAGGAGGGTCCAGTTCTCCTGCCTGATCTCCGCTTGCCATCCGGCCTCCCCGCTTCCCACTTCCCTGCCAGGGAGTTCGTCATGGCAAGAATAGCTTCTAGAAAAGGTGCTTGGGAGCTGGCTGGGCAGCCTGTGCACGTCTGACTGTGACCTGCTGGGAGGGACCCTCAGGAGGAGGGAAGGGGCACAGGTGTCTGCGCTGATCTCAGAGTTCCGGGCTCAGGTCCCAAACACTCAGGGAGCCTCCTCCCCTCACTTCCTAATACTGTCAGGTCTCCGGGGAGCCCAGGTGATGCAGGAAAGCCAGGGGTCCTCGGCACCCAGCCTCCCCAGGAACTCCAGATACAGAGGGTGCCCAGGCAGTCCCATCAGCCCCTGGTCCGTGGCTGGCCAGGGCTGGGGGAGCAAGGGCACCGCCTCGGTTCAGAGGCAGAGGCAAGGCAAGACTTGAGATGTGAGCTTAGGGCAAGGGTTGGGCAAAGGGTCAAAGGGACCTTGGTCAGAGCCCTCTGTCGGGGGAGGAGACTCAGAGGAGCGAAGAGGTGCAGGCAAAACTGACCCCCGATTCCAGTTTACCCAGTCAGGAAAACCTCTGGCCAGAGGTTGGAAGGGTAGGACTGTGAGATATTGTTATGGAGCCCAGTGACTTTGAATAGCTGGTGACAGTCCTGTCGGATCCCTGGCAACCCACAGAAAAGCAGTCACTGTTTCCAACCCTCCTCTTCTTAGTTCAGGGTCAGGTTTGTCTTCCTTCCCAGCCTAGAGGCTCCAAGCTGCTTTCTTGAGTGTAGCTTATGTTCCTCCTGCTACAGGGGAATGACGTGGGGCTCCTGGGGTCTGGACAGCGGCCTTACTGTGAGACCTCTGACTCCTGCGAGAGGAACTCTTCTGAGGTTTCGGTGATTTTGATCACGGGGTGTTCCCTGTTTTTCTTTTTCCGGGAGGGGGATCTCGAGAGGCCATACTTGGAGGCAGCTACAGAGAACAAAAGGGGTGGGGCAGGGTACGGGCTGGAGGTTTGGGAGCCGTTTAATATGATGACTTTAGGGCCATGATCCCCCCACTGTCCACCTCCCACCATGGGTTCTTGGGGCAAGCGAGCTCACCAGTTCTAGATCTGGACTGCATACAGCTGATCACAGTGGCTGAGGGCAAGTCCATCCTGGGGGAGGAGGAAATGGTGGGATGTGAAGGGAGCCTGTGGCTTAAGCTCCCCTGGGATTGGGGGCCTGGGGACTGGCATGTGGAGGGCAATTCTTGGCTGTCACTCCCAGCTCTGGGCTGCCCTTTTGTGTGACCCTGGCTAGCCAGCTTGTCCTCTCTGGGCTCTGTCCCCTTTCCCCTGCATGAATGGCTGTCATTTACTGAGCACTAATTTGTGACAGGCATTTGCATGCAGGATCGTATTAATCCTCCGCACCACAGGCGAGCCATGCTTATGATCGGTCCATTTTCCAGATGGGAAAGCTGAGAATTTAATGAACTGGACCGAGGTACCAGTTTGTTTAAGTGGCTGAGCCAGGACATGAATCCAGGCCTTCCAGGCTCATAGAATCATGCCGGGGGCGGGCAGGGGGGTGGAGAGGGCTGGCTTCCTGTGGGGCTGGTCCTCCAGTCCTCCCCACCTTCCAGCCCCACCCCGCTGGCCCAGCTCCTCACCGGCTCTCCTCGCCCTCCACCAGCTTGCCGTAGGTGGCAATCTCGATGTCTAGGACCAGCTTGGTATTCATCAGCTCCTGGTAATCGCGCAGCTGCCGCGCCATGTCCTTCTTGGCCTGCTGCAGGGCGGCCTCCAGCTGGGCCAGCTTAGCCTTGGCATCCTGGAAGGCCAGCTCACCCTGGTTCTCGGCTGCCTTGATGTTCTCCTCCAGTTTCAGGCACTGCAGCCAGGAGGACAGAGGGAAGGGGTCAGTGAGCAAGGTGGGAGAGAGAGACCAGGCCAGGGCCAGGAGCCCACCTCTGTCCTTGGTGGGGGTGTGCATGGGGAGGGAGGACTCAGCACGGCATTCCTGAGCGTGGTAGTGGGTCGCCTTGCAGCAGGAGGGCATTCAGTTAGACCTAAGGAGACACTTCCCCAAGGCCACCAGAGGGGGAAGTACAACAGGCCCCCAGAGGAGCCTGTCTCAACTGTCCTTAAAGGATGGCACTTCTCTGGCTGGAAGCTGGGGCTTAGGCCTCCCCTCCCTTCTCTCCGTGTAGTTGGTGGGAGGCCTGGAGGGAGGCGGTGGGCTCTGGGTGTATGTGGCGGGGCCCTCCAGCGTTCCAACAGCCCCGGCCAGTTTACAGAGCACTTCTACCTGCAAGGCTCATGTGATCTGCAGAGCCATCTTAGGAGGACAGATGAGGAAACCGCGGCCCAGGGATGCTAAGTGACTTGCCCAGGGTCACTCAGCCAGGGCTTGCTTCGACTCAGCATGTGTGAGTGTGTGTGCGTGTGTGAGAGTGGGCGAGAGTGTGTGTCCCACGCTCCTCCCTGCTCCACCCCCAGGTGGGTACTTCAGACGCTCACGTGGCTCTTGATGGAGAGGATCTGGGATCGCAGCTTCTGGATGCGCACGTTGAGGTCAGTGATCTTGCTGCGGCTTCTCTGGAGGCTGTTCCTAGACTCGGCTGAGCAGGCAGCCCGCTCTTCCAGCTGGAGGCCGTGGAGGAGGCGGCAGTGAGGGGCCACTCACTGTGTCCCCCCAGCACCCTGGCCCCTTGCCCCTTCTTCTTCCTCACCCCGGCGCCACCTCCTCCTCTGTGGCCCACCACTCCCGGCCAGCCTCCCCCTCCTCCCCCCACCAAGTCCGTCCGTCTCTGGATGGCCTCTCCTGGCTGCCCTAGACTGAGCCCCACGGGCCGTGCCCACACCTGGCCTGGCGTTGCCAGGGGCCAAGGCACAGCGCTGGGCTCTCACATTCTCCTTCCTGCCTGTGCACTCACTGCTGTGGGCTCCGTCCCCCCTGTGTTTCCCCATTCCCCTCTCCCAGGGTCTCAGCACGCAGAGCTGCAGGCGGCCTCAGCCATCGCTGCTGCAGCCCGTTCTGCCCGGCTGCATTTCCCCAGCCTGCTCGTGAGCTCCGAACCTGGCTCCGGGAGTACGCCTTGGCCTCTTCCAGGCTGCGAGCCACGACGGCGCCATACTGGGCCATCACCTTCTCCACGATGCCGCTCAGGTCAGCGTGGCAGCGGCTGTCCATGCCCACGGTCACCGACACGTCCTTCACTTGGGCTGCCAGGTCCTTCAGCTCCTGGCCGGGCACAGACTTGGGGGCTCAGGGCTGGTAGGGGGGCGCCAGACCCTCAGCCAGACATAGTCCCCACTGTGCCTTCATCCCCCGGGCCGAGGGAGGGCGGGCTCCTCCCTGTCTCCCCGGAGAGATGATCAGAGGATAGATGCCTCCCTGCCCCGCCTCCCCAGCTTGGACTCTTGGGAAGCAGCTCTTGGCCCCCGCTCACCCACCTGTTGGTCTTCCTCTCTGAGAGGGCAGGGAGGGACCCTTGGCTCCAGGGGCCCACCCTACAAGCCTTATTCCTCTTCAGTTTCCCCCTGTCTACACTGTTGTCCACTCCCGGGGTGGACCACCTATCTCCTCTCCTGGCAGGGGAGGAAAGGGCCCAGGACCTCTGGGCCTGAGGGAATTCTACCATTGGGCAGCTTGGCCTCCCCTATCCCTGCCCTCCCGGGACGGGAGCTCCCCGAGGGCCTGGATGAGCCATTTTCACCTCCAGGCCTCCATACCTGGCAGGGGAATGTCTCTGTTGAATGCATGTTGGGATGGAAGCCCATGAATGATGAGGGCAGGAGCGGACCAGAGGCTGACAATCGTGCATCCCCACTCCCCTGCCAGCGGCCAAGGCAGAGGTGACTTCAGGGTCAACCTGGGGACTCAGTGCCCCTCCCCGTCTAGCTGAGGGGCTTGCCCGGCCACAGCAGGATTTAGCCTCAATATCTTCTCTTCTCTCTGTCCTTTGGGATCCTTCTTTTCCCCTCTTCTCTGTCCTCTTCTCTGCCCAGAAAATGCTAGCCTATGTCCTCAGAGACCCCGGAAGCGGTAAAACCTCCCATTTCCCTGGGGGCTCATGATAGACCAGGCTGTGTGTGTGCTAAGGGCTTTCCAGGCATCGTCACATTTCCTCCTCATCAGGCTGGCACGATTGTTAGCCCCAGATTACAGAGAGGAAGGAAACTGCAGCACACAGAGTTGATGGAAACAGCTGTGAGTGCAGGGCTGGACTTCAGAGCCTTTGCTGCTCCTGCTAAACTCACATAGCGGGGTGGACACAGGAGCTGAAGCCCCAGATCTGCTTTCTGTCATGCCCCGCAGCCTGACAGCTTTCTGGCCTGAAGGTTCAGGGGTGTTTAGAAAGGCAGGTGGGGACAGGTGTCTTTGTAGGGGCTGCAAGGTGTCACCTCCAGGGCCCTGGGCTGCTTTCCCTGGAGGTGCTGATCAACAACCTGGGCCTGGGTGGGGCCCGTGTGGGAAGGAGTGAGTGGGTATAAGCAGAGTGTCCGTGGCCAGCATCTTACAGACAGAGTGAGGCAGGTGGCCGGGGAGCCTCGGAGAGGCAGGGAGGGGGGCCGGGCACCCTGGGAGGGGGGGCGGGGCTCAGCCGGGGGAGGGAGGGGGTGGGACAGGGTCGGCATAGTTACTTCTGCTGGTGTTCACAATCCATCCTTGACACTTACTTCAATCATCAAAATTTGGTCAGTGTTCTCATTTTTATGGCATATATATATAAATATATATATATATATATATATATATATATAATTAAAAAAAAAAAGTTTGTGTTTGATTCAGGATCCAAACAAAGTCCATACGCTGTCATTGGTCCATATGTCTCTAAGTCTCTCTTATTTTGTAGATACCATCTCCATCTCTCTCTGTCTCTGTTTATTGATTTTCTTTTTTGTATTGAAAACACCGAGTTGCTTGCCCATAGTCTGAATTTTACCGATTGCCCTGCGTGTTGGTGTTTAACGTGCTCCTGTGGCCCCTGCATTTCCTGAAAAGTGGCAGTTGGATCAGGAGGCCTGCTCAGATCCAGGTTTTGTTTTTGGCTCATGACCGCATTCTGATCTAGGTTCCTGACTTTGGGCCCCCTCCTGACCCTCATCTGTCTTTATGCTCAGCGAGGCTGTGGCTGAAGCTCTGGCGTCTGGACCTGCGGATGCCGCTACTCCTGACCTGCAGCTTGTGTCCCTGTGGCTGTGGACCGTGGGGTCGGGCGGCTGCGAGGCCTGCAGAGGAAGGCCGCCCCTCCCCTGTCTGCTCGCTGCCCGACCCTGCCCACTAGCACCTCTGGTGGTCAGGATCGCCTCCTGGAAAAGGCAGCTTGGGCAGTGGCAGCACCCTGTCTCCACCCTGGAGCCAGCGGGACTCTGAGCTCAGTGGCCAGCCGCCCTTTAGGGGGTTTCCTGATGGAGGGTTTTGGCTGATCTTCAGATGAACTTAACAGAGATCTCGGAGCAGGGCAGCAGGAGGCCCCAACCCATGCCAGAATAAGGTTGACGGTGCCTACGGATTCATGCCCCACCTCTGCTGCCTCGGGTCATTTTTGGAGACTGACATCTCCCAAATGGAACGGACATCCCGGCCGGAGCTTGGCTGTGAACAGTTTCAGAGATGTAGCTTGGGGCTTCCTCAGTCACCATGTTGTGTAAGTTGGTGGACTTGGGGTGTTTCAGACAAAGCTCTCCAGGGACACTTCCAGCCCAGGCCTAGCGTAGCATTTGTTGTGGACCAGGAAAAGGCTAGGGCGCTGTCAGAACACAGGGCACCACTGGGGCAAAAGGATGGGAGAAACATAGCTGATGGGACAGCCTCAGATCCTTTCTGGAAAGAGGCAGCGTAAGCATGAGCATGGTAAACAGCAGCAGGAAGTGGAGGGTTTAGAACATCTGCAGACATGCCGGCCCCTGCCGGGCGGCAGAGGGCATAACAATACTGACTTGTGTGGTGTGGAAGTGCCACCATGGGATGTGCACCTCCAAGTTGGCAAGAGTTAAGCTGAGGTACAGTTTAGAGCTTCTCTTAGGAGCCAGAGTCTGAGGAGGCTGCCATGTGTATGACCACTCTTGTTGTGGTCCCCCAGGTCAGGGAAGATGGTGACTCTGAGGGGGTACCAGTACTGCTTGGTAAAATGCAGTGTTTAATGGCACTGGGGGACTTCCCTGGTGGTCCAGTGGTTAAGACTCCGCGCTTCCACTGCAGGGGGCACGGTTTTGATCCCTGGTTGGGGAACTAAGATCCTGCATGCCGCATGACGCGGCCAAAAGAAAAGGGAACTGAGCTCTGAGTACCACCACATCTTATTACCTGGGCAACCCTGACCAAGTCTGTAAACTTAGCGGAGCCTCAGTTTTCTCATTTGAAAAATGTGTATAATTATGGAACTGAACACAGCTAACATTTAACAAATACCATGTGCCAGACACTGTTCTAAGGGTTTTAGGATATATTAGCAAAATAAATCCTCACAACAGGCCGGTGAGCTAGGTGCTATTGTTCTCCCCATTTTACAAATGGGGAAATTGAGGCATAGAGAAATAAAGGAACCTGCTCAAGTTCACATAATCACCGAGCCAGGATTCAAATCGAAGCTGCTCTAAAGTCCATGCTTTCTTAATCATTATCCCTACTTTATAGGGTTATTGGGAAGATTACATCTGGAAAGCACTCAGCCTGGTGCCTGGAATGTAGTAGGTGCTCAATAAGCAACAGCTAAGGAAACTATTGTTGTGATTGGTAACGGTGACGGAGCCGGGAGGAAGTGTCCAGGGCCTGGAGCAGCCTCCCGAGGCACCACGAAGGCAGGTGCCAAAGCAGCTTAGTCATGCCAGGTCCTTTTTGCAGGCATCAGAATCCTAGGTGTGCCTGGCTGCAGGGGGTTGTCAGTGGATTCCGCAGCTAATCTCCCTGGAACCAGAGCGTATGGGTGGGGCACGTGGCGTTCTGGCTGGATGCAGCCAGGCCCCCGTGCACTTGGGAGCTGGGCTGTACCCTGGAAGCTGAGGGGGAATGGGGGCCCCAGGGTCCTCTCACAGCCTGTATTCCTGCAGGTGAGGGGTAAGGGGGTTGCCTGGGAGGCTGCAGTGTGTAGATGAGGCCCTGAGCAGCCTATGGCCATTGGCTTCTGGGAAAGGCCTTCCACAACTTACCCTGGGTGCGTGTGTGTGTGTGGTGTGTGTGTGTTTTGGGGAGAGGGGAGGGCTCTTTCCTGGGACCCTGGGGTGGGCCTATATAGCCGTGCTTTTCTGGTGTCTGCTCCAAAGTTGAAACCAGAGAGTCTGGCCTTACCTGGAGCTACTCACATCCCGCCCTGTTTTCCTTCTACCTGAGGTGGCCACGGCTGGCACCTTCCTGTGCTTGGACCTGCTCTGTCTGATGTGGTAGCCACTAGTTCTATGTGGTCACGAAACGTGGCCAGTCAAAACTGAGATGAGCTGGAGGTGTAAAATACCAGATTTAGAAGATTTAGAATGGGAAAAAGAATGTGAAATAGCCCATTCATTTTTTATATGGATTACATGTTGAATAATCATATTTTGGATATATTGGGCTAAATAGAATACATTAAAAATATTTTTTTCTGTTTCTTTGCTTTTTAAAACAATGTGGCTACTAGAAAACTTACAACTACCTATGTGGCTTGCATAATATTTCTACTAGGCAGTGCCAGCTTAGAGACCCACTGGTGTGGGGAATCTTTTTAGCAGTGGGTCAGCGTTCCCTTCTCAGCCTACAGAGGTGTGTGGAGAGAAGCTCAAACCTCACGGCCCGATATCAACTTGCCACCTCGCTGCCTCCCAAAGCAATAATAACTGCTGTTATTATATATATTATATATTATATATAATAATAAAAAATATATTATTTCATATATATTATAAATATATTAAATATATTATGTTATAATATAATATATAATATGATAGTATTTATAATATAACATAAGTAATACTAAATGCACTCCTGCGTTCACTGTGGCCCTTTCTCCACTGCAGTCCTCCAGCAGCACAAGCCATACCTTTACCCCGCCTGTAGCACCCACGCTGGTCCCTACCAAGGGCTGCCCATCATGCTTAGAATAAGGCCCACAGCCTATCCTGGGCCCCAGACCCTGCATGAGCTGGCCCTTGCCCGCTCTGCCTTCGCCACAGCTGCTGCTTTCTCTCCCTCCCCGGATCAAATCATTCCTGCCTCAGGCGCTTCACACAGCTCTTCCTTTGGCGGAAGCCTCCTCAAATCTCTGCTGAGCTGGATCTTCCTCGTTTGGGCCTTCACACGCTTGGGCCTCCTCTGAGACGCACCCCCGTCAACACTCGGGTTCAGGAGCGGAAGCTTCCCTGCCCTCTTGCAGTAAGGCATCACCCTGTTTCTTTGCATACCAGCAACTTTTCACCCTCCAAAATGATCTTGTCC
The DNA here is from genome assembly GCF_028023285.1 of Balaenoptera ricei. NCBI lineage: Eukaryota > Metazoa > Chordata > Mammalia > Artiodactyla > Balaenopteridae > Balaenoptera > Balaenoptera ricei. The sequence goes on from NC_082648.1 coordinate 44,191,172, forward strand.
AGATAGGTGCTTATTAGCCTGTCGCCTCTTAGCTAAGTTGTGCCCTCCTGAGAGCAGGGAACTTGCCCGCCTGGCTCACTGCTGTGATGTCAGTGCCTGGCATCTAGCAGGCATGCCATAAACATTTGTTTAGTGAATGAACGGATTTATCCCGTCACAGCCCGACGAGCCTGCTACTATCACTCTCCCCATTTTAGAGATGAGGAAAGTGAGGCACAGAGGGGAGAAATAACTTGCTCTGAGTCACAGAAATGGTAAAAAAAAAAAAAAAAAAAGTAGAGTCAGGATTGGGGCCCAAGGGCTGCTGAGTCCGAATGGAGTTCACAGTCTGGCCATTGGGGCGGGGGCCCAGAAGTTTGGCAGGTGTGCCTCCAGCAATGCTCAGATAGATGGCTGGCTATGCCTGACCTTCCTCAGCTACGTCTCTACCCCTGTAGGGCCTCCACCTGGCCCTGGGCTCGCGGAGGTGTGGGCGAGCAGGACGGACCAGAGGCTGAAACGTTGGTCCTGCTGATGTCTGCCGGGGTGGCAGCAGGCCTGGTGAGTGTGGGCAGCGGAAACCCTCGCCCGCTCCCCACGCCACTCGGTGGGCATTGGAGCCGTCTGCCTGCGAGGGCTGCCTCCCTGCTGTTGGCGAGGGTTGGGGTGTTCTCTCAGTTCTGCCACCTCCCATGGCTGCAGGCAGGTCTCAGGCCCACGGAAGCCCCTCTGGGTGCTGAGCCGCCGGAGAGTACTGAGGCCCACGTGCAGCCACGAGGCCCAGTCTCCGTCTCCACAGGGCGAGGCCCTGAAGCCATGGTCAGCAGCCCTAGGGCCATTTGAGCAGACCTTTCTGATTGCGGTGGTGACTTTGACCCCTGCTCTGCCCTGGGCTGCATTGCCATAGCTTGGCACCAGCGGTTTGCAGCACACAGGCCGCTGCGCCCGGTCATTCCCAACTAGGGTCCTGCCTGCTTGTAGATGAACTGAAGCATCGCCCCATCAGCCTCCTCACCCCTGAGACGGGGGATGTAGAGAGGAGCACACACGTCCCAAAGAATGCCCGGGAGGCAGAGTGGCGCCGAGGGGCGGAGTCCAGTGGCAGGGCTCATCTGCTGGCGGCACTGGCAGTGGGACAGGCCTTGCTGGGCCGCTGTCCCCCCAGGCTCAGCTGAGGCCAAATGAGAACGTGTCTGGAGGCTCCTCTGTCTACATTTACTGGGTCTTTTTTTCTGGCGGCACCACGCAGCATGTGGGATCTTAGTTCCCCAGGGATCGAACCCATGCCCCTTGCAGTGGAAGTGCAGAGTCTTAACCACGGGACTGCCAGGGAAGTCCCTACTGCGTCATTTTTGTCTGGGAACCAGAGAATCTGACTATAGGTCTTTCCTGCCTGACCCCAAAGTGGAGGAGGGTGCCGTGAAGGCCTATCAGAGCTAGAACTGTGGGTGTCTGCAATTTAGGCTACGGGGATGAGAGAGAGGTTAGTTCAATTAGAAAGGTTGTTCAAGGCCTCCTGGTTCCCTGCTCTGAGGCCACCTCCTGACCCTTGATGTACCTGGTCCCCTGCATGCCCTCAGCACTCCAGCACACATGAAGGCAGGGCTCTCCCTGAGAGAGGCTTTGTGGGAACCTGCCACACTCCATGAAATGAGTGACGAGGGGACATGTTGGATTATTGACGGCGGCATGCAAGGGGTTTAGGAAATTGTTACATCTGTGGCTGGCAACAGTGAGTGCCTGCTGAAGTTTCCACGACCCACTGGACACCTTTGCCCCCCCTGCATCCCTTACCCACGCCTCAGCGGGACCCTGGCCCCATCTTCTCACCTGCTCGTAGATGCTTTTCATCATTACCGCAAAGCTCTTCAGGCCTTTTAACTTGGTCTCTAGTTGTGTCTGTCGAAGACGCTCTGCATTCAGGTCCTGGGGGTGGGAGCAGCAGTGAATGATGGGAGAGGGAATGGAGGGGTCCCAGGGCAGGGGTGGGGTAGGGGGGACTTTGCTTCCTGGGTGAGATGGGGGTGATTCCCAGAGGGGACGTGGCTCAGAGCCTGGCAGAAGGAGCAGGGTGGGGACAGGTTCCTGCCTCTCTGCCTGTGGTCCTGGGACTCAGCCTCTGGAGGCTTTGCTTGGGGATCCTGAGCAAAAGAGGGCAGAGTGTCCATGAGGAAGGAGCCCCCGGGGCAGGCTGGGGAGGCTACCTTCTTCAGCTGCACAGCGGTGAACTCCATGTCCGTGCGCTTGGAGACCTCGTCCTCATACCTGGGAGGTGGGGAGGGAGGGAAGGGGGAGGCAGGGAGAGACGGAGAGAGAGAGGGGCTGCTCAGCTGGATGTGGTGGGACTCGGTGAGGGTTTGTTTAACCCTCCTTGGGTGGGGCTCAGGGCCTCTGTAGTTCCATTTGGTGCCTTGTGCCAGTTAGGAAAACGTGGTCCCTTTCTTCAGGCGGATGCAGCCCCTCTCCTCCACGATACCCTAGTGTTGGCTCTGGGGAAGCAGGCATCCCGCTCTCCAGGCTCTCTCCTTCCTGATGATCAGCCATTCCTCTCCCAGTGGCATCTGCCCCTTTCCTGGCTCTGCTTCACATTCACCTCCTCCAGGAAGCCTCTCCTGATTGTGCAGCCCTTTCACCCTGACGTTTTGTTCCCTCATCTTTTTCCCATCTCCTCCCCGGAGAGTCTCAGTTTCAAACAAGCTGTGCCTTTGGTTGAGTCTGCTCTGAGCATCTTGCTCACACGTTATCCTCTCCTAACTCTACCTGCCCCTGCAGCCCCACCCTTATCCCCACTGCTTTGCTAGACAGTAGGACACCATGCCATCTTCCCCGCAGCGGGAGGACGGGAAGGGCATGGACTTTGCGGTCAGATGGGTCCCTGGTGTGTTTGGGGGCAGGTAACTCCACCCCCTCGCTTGTCTATCGGGGTGTGGACGTGTGCCTGTGCATGGGTGCATGCGTGTGTGCATGGGGGCTGAAGTCCACCAGCGTTCCACAAAGGTGGGTTCCCTCTCTCCTCAGATGTGCCTCTTCCTTGCTCGAGTCCACCTCGTATTCAGAACAAGGACACTGTTGGATGGGGAGGCAGGCTCCCTGGATCCTTGACCTTACTTTCTTGGCCCCCGGGGTTGGTGTCGGCCAGCTGCATGATTCCCACCTGCAGCCCTGCCTGCCCCAGCAGATGTGGGGATTCTGTGGCTTCCTGTTTTCTCCCCTCCTCTCCAGGGAATGCCTGAATCACTGGCAGCTCTAATTACAGCCACCCGCCTGCCCCAGTCCCTGACCTCACAGATGGCGCAGTGTCACCCATCGCCCATGTCAACTAGCTGGACCTGCCATCCCCTAGGCCTTCTTTTCCCCCAGCCTCCCTGAGGGACTCAGAGGAGTAGGCCCCAGGGGGTGAGAGCCCATGGGGCACTTGGGTCTCTGGAACTCAGTGTGCTGAGGGCCTGCGCTCTCCCCGGTCACTGCCTCGGCTTCCGAGAGTTTGGAGGGACTCTGAGAGTACGGGTCATGGGGGCAGGGTGGTGGGGAGGGCCAGGGAGACTGGTCTGCCATCTGGGGCCTGCCAGGGCAAACAAAATGCCCAAGAAGCTTTACTTGCACCCCCTCCCGTGACCCTCAGAGCTCCCAGCCAGGGATGTCCTGTTGGTCCCATTTCACAGATGAGGAAATGGAGGCACAGAGAGGGGCTTGGAGGCTCGTGTAGTGTGCTGGTTAAGCGTGGGGCTCCAGAGCCAGACTATCTGGGTTCAATTCCTGGCTGTCTTGTTAACTAGCTGTGTGACCTTGGATAGGCTACTTCTGTGTGCCTTTGTCATGATAATGTTGATGTCGTGAGTATTAAATAAGTTAATACATAAAGTGTTTACAACGCTGCGTGGCATCCACTAAAGCTACTGCTATTATTATTACCCAAGCTCCCTCCTCTCCGACACCAGGCCCCGGCCCTCAGCCCCTCTGTCTCAGCATTTCCAGAAAGAAACCACGGGAATCCTCATTGCAGGCGAGGGAGGGGGCAGTTCTCTGCACATCGTTCACAAATCTGACTTGAAGAGGCTTCCCTCTGGAATCTGGGGGCCTCCTGAGTTGGGGACAGGGGTCTGGGGAGCCCCAAGCCGAGCAGCTCCCATTGACTGGCCCTCCCCACGCGCACCCTGTGTCCAGCCTCTCCCCTTCCCCCCCTTCTCTGGATAGCAGAGCTCTGCCCGCCTGGGTGCAGGACCTTGGGGAGAACTGTCCAGCGGGGAGCCCTCCTAGGTGCCAAACCTCCTTTTTACCCCTCACTGCCCTTCCCAGCCTTCTGTGCAGCCTTCCAGCCCCCTTCTCATTGACTCCACTGCATTTCAATTCCAGGTCACCCCCTCAAACAGATGCTCTTGTGCAGCAGACAGCTTACACAATCGTACGCGACATTCCTGAGTCACTTGCTGTGTGGCCTTGGGCAAGTTGCTTTCCCTTGCTGGGCCTCTGCTTCATCCTTAGTAAATAGAGGGGTTAGCTAGCTGATCCTTGGGGTCCCTGCTACATCAAAGCTTTTGGAAGTCTCCATTCCTCTAGAGGCTTACGTGATGCCATGTCCCCCCATTCACCACCAATCCCCTGCCAGTCTGTCAGCCACCGGCTCCCAAAACCATTCTTAGCCCTTTTCAGCTCGTCACACCCATACCTCCCCCCCCCCCCCAAACTTGTTTATTTCTAGGAGTGAAGCTGATCTCATCGGCCTTGTAGAGTCAAGGCACACCCCTCCCTGTCAGGGCTTGGCCTGGCGTCTCCTGGCTCCTGGGGGCCCCAGGCTTCGCACAGCCAGGCTTCAGCTTCTATGGCTCTGGCCCGCAGACCCAGAAACCCTCCAGCCTTACCTCCCCCAACTCAGGAGTGTTCCCTACCCAGAGAGGTGAAGAGAGGCCCTGAGCCTAAATAGTAAAATCAGGCAGCAGATGCAAACCAGGCAGCAGGCCAAATGAGGGGGGCTGAGCCAGATTAAGACAACAAGTAGTGTTTGTACAGAACGTCCAGTTACAAAGTGCCTCTGTGGATGTGATCTGGCTGCTCTCACGGGAGCAGCTTCACCCGGGAGCTTGTGAGGTCAGGGATGGGACTTAGTATGCGTGGCTATGTGACTGAGGACAAGCCCCCGCCCTCTCTGGGCCTCTGTTTCCTTCCCCATAAAAGGAGGATCCAAGTTGCCATCCAGCTCTGCCATTCTCTGCTCCTTTGAGGGCCAAAGACCTGCTAGGTATCAGTGAAATGAGTCGTGGGCTCTGGTGCACCAATATGATTTGCCTCGTCCCCGTCAGAATGGGCAATCAGATTCCCTGTGTGTTTCCCTAGGACCTGGGAGGGCAGGGCTTGGGGGAGAGGTGGCCCCCAGGTCAGAAAGGGGCCCAGCCTCGAGGACCAGCCCAGGCCAGGGCTGCAGATCATGGCAGTTGGCTGGGAAGTTCCAGCCAGATCCACAGATAAGGAAACTGAGGTCCCCAGAGAGGGGAGAGCTCCCTGTGTGACCCTCCCCTCTGAATGTGGTCTGAGCAGGGGAGGCCATGCGGAGAGGCGGTGGGCAAAAGCTGAGCCAGGTCCCTGGACTCCTGACAGGCTGCCTCCACCCTCTGACTCTGGAGGCTTTGGGCCTCGCCTCAGATCATTGGCCTGGGGTCTGGCCCAAGCCCTGCCAGAGGAGGGTGTGGGTTCAACCGCACCCTGTCCTCTCCTCACCCTGCAAGGGTGTCCTCCTCTCACTCCTTGCAAGGAGACCGGCCTCTCTGCTCTGCCCAGCCTCCTTGTCCTGGAAGCCGTGGCCATTGTCTGGTCAGAAAGGGTCACCTCTCCTCTGAGCTACCAGAGTAACTGGTCTGCCTTTCTAGACTGGCTGATTCAGCTCAGCAAGCCCAAGTCAAGGACCGCTGTGTGCTGGGCACTCAGCCTTTCAGGGGTCAGAAGAGTGGCCGTTTATCAGCCCCAGGCACCACGCTGAACTCTCGGCTTCCTCCTCACACCAGCCCTGGCTTGGCATCAGCCATCACCGTTCCCACTCCACACGGGAGGAGACTGGGGTTCACGTGTGAGGCAACTTGCCCGAGGTCACAGAGCTAATGAGGGGTGTGGGCAGGGAGTAACCCCCTTCCACAGGACATAGTCATGCTCAAGCCTGGGCCCTTAACCACTGGGCCGTACTGTTGCCAGCTGCTTATCCCCCTGTCTTTGTGTCCCATTAAGTTATAAAAGCATCCTGCAGGCTGGGGCTGTTTTCTTTTCCTCATCTCTCTCTAGACCCCAAGTCCACCACTGAGGTCAGGCACTCATTACCTCTAGGGGATTGTTTCCTTGTGCAAGCAAACCCCATCATTTCTGCTCCCTGCCTGCCCGCCCCCTTCTCTTGCCAGTCCAAGAGAGATCAAAATCCCAAGCTACATTCAAAGCAGGAGCCCATCTGTTGCTCTAGCTGGTGACACAACTTCCCGTTGCCAGAGGGTCATGTGGCCGAGAGCCAGTGTGTTTATGGGCACAAGAGGAGGGTATGGGGATGCCAGCTGTGACAGTGCCCAGGGGCCAGCAAGCACAGACAGGGCTTGGCTGTCAGCCAGCATGAGACTGGCTTCGTCGCAAGGGTCACTATTTGGGGGGTAACTGTAGCTTCACTGTCATATCCTCCCAATATTTAGAGTACCGCTAGCACACTGCAGGTCTTCAATAAGTAAGTGTGGACTAAAGAATTGTTTTTTAAAGAAGTTTCCTCTTTTTCTGGCCTGGGCTCCCAGACCTTGCCCCTGAGTGCAGCTTGATCCCCAGCCTCAGTCCCGGCCCACATCCCCCATAGGGCGCCCCCTACCTGATCTGAAACTTCTGCACCATCGCAAGCTCCTGCAGCAGTTTGGCCTCGAGCTGGGCCCCCTCCTGGTTCACTTTGCGCAGTTCCTCCTGCAGTCGGCCCTGGTACTCCTCGTAGAGGTGTCCAAGGTCACAGGCTGCAGAGTCCCGGCTCCGCAGGAAGCGCCAGTGGGTCTCCAGCAGCTGGTTGCGCTGCTCCAGGGCTTGCACCTGGGAGAGAGGAAGGGCTGTTGTGAGAGGGCCAGGTGCGGCCCAGCCAGCTCACCCCCCTTCCGGGGGCCTCCATGGGAAGGGGCAGCGCACCTGCTCGGAGCACACCCACCCGGGGCCCTCACTCAGAGCCTTCAGGTGGCATCTCCAGTTACCGATTTTTCAAATGGCAGATGGTGAGATAAAAGGATGGAATCTGAGAATCCCAGGGAGGTGGGGACAATTAGCCAAGGTTTCCTACGGGAGGGGCAGAGCCAAGGAGATGAGGGAAGGGGGACTAAGCTGTGAACGTGCCCACATGCGACAGGCTCTCCAGGCCTGCCTGGGACTTGGGTGGGAGACCCCAGGGAACGTGGGGTGTCAGAGGCTGGACATCTTTAATGCATTAAATCCCCAAACAACCCGACGGGGTAGGTATTATTTTCAGCTGCGCTTTACAGACAATGAAACAGGGTACAGGGAGGTGAAATAACTTGCCCAAGGTCACACAGTTAGCAAGCGGCAGGGCCAGGTGCGGAATCCAGGCAGTTTGGGCTTAGAATGTTTGAACCGCTGCAGCATAGGCCTCCAGTCGGCCGCAAGGTCTCTGCAGGCCCTGGGACCCAGCTGCCCTTGCCGGGCGGGCTTCTTGCCTCTAGTTAGGGCTGGTCTTGCCTTGAGGACAAAGACTGGGAGGGCTCTGGGCCCAGGGCTCCTTTCAAACTCTGCGTCCTTCACACTCTCCTGCTCAGACTTCTGCAGGGGCTCGTACAGCTCCCACCCCAGCCACTGGCAGATTGGCAGGGTCCCTCCTGAGTCCTCTGCTTCCCTCCACCCAGTTCAGCCCAGTGCAGCCTGGGGGCTCCCCCCTGCCTCTTCCCCACCCCGCCTGTCCTCTCCAGGCCCAGCCTTTCTCGGGCACTCACTCTCCTTCCCACCATCCCAGCCCCTCCCCCACGTGCTCCCAGCCGCCTCCCCTCTTCCCTCCAGTATTCGGCCCTCCTCGGTTTATCTGCTCCTCGTTTGTCCTGATCTACCACGTTCCCTATCAGACTGGGAGCCATCTGCTCGCCTCTTGGGGTCCCTAGGCCGTCAGAGCCCGGGACGCGGGTAAGCCACTGAGGCAAGACGGGTGGCTGGGGCTAGGCCCCTGGACAGTGCAGGCTGTTGTTGTCGTGAGGATGTTGTGACAACGAGCCTGGTGAAGTTCCCTGTGACCACAGGCAAGTAGCTGGACCTCCTCCCGTCCACGGCTGGCATCAGCTCCCAGAATCACATCCTGAAAGAGCCAGAACCACAGCCAGGAGCCTTTTGGATCAGCTGGTCTATACCCTTCACATACAGAGGAGGAGATAGGGACCCAGGGCAGTCAGATCATTTGTCCAGGGTGACACAGCAACTCGGTGGCCAAGCTTCACAGACAGGCCCATCTGATGGCAGCTGCCTGCTCTGGACATTCGTGCTCCTGTTCCTCCTGAATTTGGGTGCCACGTGGGCTCGCCTCTCTCTCTGTCCTACCCACATTCCCGGGTTTCCCTGAGATACTCTGATGCTCTGGGGAAGGCCCCTTTGACCCTTGCAGCAGACAACACCAGCGGGAACACTGGACAATGGCATTTGTGGGCTGTCATTCCCCTCCTTAACTCCCACTGGTACCGGCAAATTCTGCTTGAAGCTGACTTTAAGCCTACAGTTTGCCGTCATCGCAATCAAACAGGTTCAGTAGGGATGCGGTCAAGAGAGTTTCTGTCCTACTCGTGTGTGTGAGGGATTGCTGGGTGGGGGTGAGGGCAGGTTTCTGCTCACTCCACCTTCCCTGTGTTTTGACAAGTAAGAGCCCCATGTTTCTACTGGGGGTGGGGTGAGAGGAGAGATGTGAGACTCCTTCCTCCACCCATAAGCAACCAAAAAACCCTTTAGACCAGGAAGTCCTTCCCTTAGTCTAACCTCGATCCCCTATGCTTTAGTACCTGCCTGCTGGGAGATGGTGTGCATTTGGCCAGCCAGTTCAAGGGCACTTTTGCCTCTGGGGGATCCAAGGAAGCCCCCTCCTCCTGCTGCCCTTGGGGGAGTTGCTTGTTGTCTCAGTGGGTGGTGATGGAAACTCATCCCCCACCCAGAACCTTCCCTGCAGAAGGGCTCCTCCCTCTCAGAACAAAGGCCTAGGGAGGGCAGGAAATCCTGGCACCCTGTGAGGTGCCGGATTAACTGCTTCCAACTTGTCAAGGCTGCCGAGCGCTCCCCTCTCATTCCCCTTCCTCCCTGTCCTGGCTGACCCCTGCCCTTAGATCGTAGGTGGCAGCTTTAGGAGGAGCCTCAGAGAGCAAGCCTCTGGTCTACCTGCTTCCCATTTTACAGATGAAGAAACTGAGGCTCAGAAGCACAGAACTCACTGTGACCCAACTCCAGGGTCCTGGGCCGCCCCACTGAAAAGCAGGCCCAGACGAGGGTGGGGAGAGATGTGCTTCTTGTGGAGGGAGCTGAGCAGCCTGGGATGGGCTGGGGCCCCCTCTGAGGAGGGGAGCTGACCGCCTGGGAGGCTTCACGTCCCCAGCCCATGGCCCACAGTCCAGGCAGGTGAGCGTTCGGAGCGATGCCTCTGGCACTTGCAGGTCCTATTCCTCAGGTGGAGGTGGTGTCACATCCTCTGCCTGCAGCCAGAACTTGGCTTTGCCTAAGGAGCCTCAGGGTCTCTTCGTCAGGAAGGGCTGGTTTGTGCCTTCCCGCGTGCAGGTGCCGGGTGGCTCTGGTGACTTCCAGAGGCCACACAGACCAAGGGAAGACACTGTGCCTAACTCTCTGTCCCCAGGCATTTTACCACCCCTCTGGGATTCCCTCTCTATAGCCTCCTTGGGCGCCGCTGGTAGTCCTTCCTCTTGTCCCACCTCCATCCCCTCTGGTGTCTGCATGTGAAGGCGAGAGGGCCCAGCCGGCGGCCTCTGCTGGCTGTTGGCATTGCCCCCCCCTTCCTCCCTCGGCCTCCTCTCCTGCTGCTGCTTCTCCTCATCCCCCTCCTTCACGGCTGCAGCTGTACCAGTCCCTCCACTGGCATGAGCTCAGGGCTACCCTCAGAGCAGGAGCAGAGCAGGCAGGTGGCGTCTGAAGCACAGAGAGGGTAAGTGCCTTGCCCAAGGAAACACAGCCTGCAAGTGGAAGAATTAGCTTTGCTCCAGGGCCCCTCGGTGGACTCCTGGGGTTCTCCCCGCCAACCCTTTCCCTCTTCCTCCTCCTCCTCAGTGCTCTCTGATTTCTCTCGGTGCCTCAGAGGGCCCAGAAGGGGATGCGGAGCTGGAGGGTGGTCCTGCCTGTCTCTTCACTTTGCCTAGAGCCCACCCCTCCACTGGTGATGGCATCTCACCCCCCGGCTCATGCATCTCTTTCCAGCCCCGTGCTGCACCCCTACCCACGAAGCTCCTCCACCCCTCCCTCCATCAGGGCCCTTCCCTCCCTCTTCCCAGGCTCCCTCCTGCCTGGAAGGGACTAAATGGGTTCAAGAGTTCCCTGGGCTGGGCCCATTTATGGTATTTTTAATATAACAAACAGAATGCACCTGGTACCTGGTAAGGACTTTATAAATGCTTTTCAAAAATGATCCCGTTTGACAAGCCCATTACACCGACGTGTACTGAGGCACAGAGAGGTTAAATAATTTGCCTGAGATTACACAGCCGGTCAGAGGTGAAGCCAGGATTCAAACCCAGCAACGCGACTCCAGGTTTCACATTCTTAACCTCTGCTTGCTTCCACTTGGGCCCTCATGGTCTTTACAAGGAGGGATTTGAGCTAATAACAGACCTTCTCCATAGAGTTGGTGGATCAGCTGAGACTCCTTGGGCAGAGCCCCAGCGATCAGCTTCCCCAAGGGGCTGGCACCCCGGCTGCCTGCGTCCCACCCTGAAGAGCACCATCCTCAAGGCCAAGGCTTGAATTGCGGGTTGGGAAGCTCCAGTTCTTCTGAAGATCTCAGAGGGCATCGCCCTGGCCCTGGGAACAGAACCCAGACCCCTCGGGCCCCTCCCTGTGCCTACACACCCCTTCTGTCCCCATGGCGGAGAGGCACAGGGTGATATCAGCCCTGGCGTTCAGGGAGAAAGCCACCCATCCGCGCTGAATTACATAGCTCATGAAACATTCCTTTTAAGGGATTAAGCTGTACTTGGAGAGGAGGTGGCTCTGCAGGGACCTGCCTTCCCAGGGCAGCGGGCTCTTCTCCTAGGATGGTTGTCCTCCAGTTGTCACTTCCCCTCCACACCCCTACCCCAGGCACCCCAGGTGTGGGCGCAGGAATGCTGGTCTGGACACATGAATGCGGGAGAGGGGGCCGGGGAGAAATGACTCCCACCTCAGAGGCTACTGGCTTCGTGTCTCACAGACCTGAGTTCAAGTCCAGACCGTACCCTTGCTGGTTGTGTGACCGTGGGCAAGGCACTTCACCCCTGGGCTGCTCCGTCTCCTCATCTACACAGTCGGGGAACTAGCCACTGTGGAGTGCTGGGTGGTGTGGGCAGAGCACAAGCCGGTGCTCCAGATATTACTTTCTTCCCTCTTCCCCTCTCTGTGAGTGCCCACCTAGTGGAAGTACAGAGGGACACAGAGGCTGGGAGAGCAAGGGGAAGAGAAGGACCCAGCCAGGGGCAGAAGGATTGAGGGGGTGGGGGCAAGAAAGTTGAGTTTTCCTTATCTGTAAAATGGGCATGAAAATGACTTCTTTCCTAAGGTTGAGGTGAAACTGAGATAAATATGTAAAGTACGCAGCACAGTTCCTGGCACATGGTAAGCTGTTAACGATCAGTAGCTGTTACTATCTGACTATTATTCTCGGGCAGGGCGGGAGGGAGCAGAGCTTCGAGGGCTGGTTAGGGGCGGTTCTTGGAGGAGGTGAGTGAGGAGAGGGTTTGGGAGGTGGACAGGACTTCCTTGGAGCTCTTGAAGCCCTTGCCCTGGGCCGGAGATGGACACCAGTGCCCAGACCAGCGTGCTGGCCATGGCAGTGGGGTCCAGGAAGTGGAGTGCCAGGGACTCAGTCCCTCTACTCAGGTGGGTGCAGGGAGGACTGGCTCGCCACCTGTTTCTGACTCGCAGCATCCATCCCTCGCATTCCTATCTCCTGACGAGCCAGGGCTGCATCCCCATTCTGCAGCCTCCTTCTGGCCGCCCCACACGCCCCAACCCCCCAGCCCTTGCCAGTGTTTCTGACCCTGGAAAGCTGAACAGAGCCAGCAGCGTGGACAGGAAGGTGGGCCCTGTCCATCTACCTTGGAGTCAGACTGCAGCCCGTGGCCCCATCAGCCATTCCTACGAGGGGGCATCCTCTTGGTCATACTCAGAGCCCCTCCCTAGTCCACGCCTGGGAGGGAGGGTGACCCCAGGCCATGCAGCACATTATTATCCTGACACCCCTCAGAGGCCATTCTGGGGGCCCTTTCTCCCCCATGTCAGGATGGCGCAGGGACTTCCCTCCCCATCTCTCCGCTCAGAGCTAGCCTGCGGAGTTAGCAGTGCCGGCTTCCCATTGGCTGGGGGCGGGTGTGAGACGTGATGCTTGGGAAATACAGAGCTCAGCCACCTGCCCAGGGCTTAGTTTTGAGAGAGCCCCTCCACACCTTTTGCTCACCTTGCCAATCAGGGAGGCAAATTTATCATTGAGGACCTTCATTTCCTCCTTCTTCTGGCTCTTCTGCTGCTGGATAGCTGGGTCCACCTTGAGGTCCAGAGGTACCAGCAGGCTGGGGTTCACGGTCACCTTGTGGATGGTGCTAGCTGTCAGGCAGCCTGTGAGGCTGCCGGAGCTGAAGCCCGGCTCGGGGGCCCTGTAATTGCTCCATTCGGAGGTCCCAGGCCAGGGACTGCTCGCCTGGGTCACCTCACAGCTGTTGAGGTTGCCGAAGCCGACGATGCAGCAGCGGCAGGCCATCGCAGCCCCCGGGGACCCAGAGCGGGCAGGGCGCAGGGATGGGCGAGCGAGCCTTCGAGGGGTGGTGGCAGCTGGCTCCGGTCGCAGGCAGGGCAGGCTGGGGACTGAGGGGCAGACACCTGTCGCACAGGGCTCATTAGCTCCACGAAGGCGTGACGCCTCCCAGCCCGACCAACCTGTTAGATGATGTGGTTCCCGCCCCTCCCCCGGCACCATGTACCCATCTCCTCCCGGGGCAGGGATCTGCCTTGCTGAGGGGGGCTGTTCTTAGGCCTCCCAACCAAGCCAGGCCTGGCTCCAGGGGAGAGGGACATGGCTGGGCTGGCTGGCTGGGTGGGGGTAGGGTGGTAGCCAGAGGAAAGGCAGATTCAACAAAGAAGGAGAGAGAGAGAGCTATGCCTCTCACCGAAGACCTCACTGCATACCTGAAGGTTGACGTATCTAGGCTTACATACTTCTGGAAAAGATGAGGCAAGCGCAGGCCCTGGGCTCCCGAGTGTAAGACAGCCGTCCTGGGTACCGTGCCAGCCTGGCATTGGAAAACAGCACCTTGACTGTTTATTTTCTACGTGCGCAAGAGTCTCCCGGCTTACCTTCTCCTCTTCCTTTCTTCCTCCTGCTTTCCCTCCTTCCTGCCTTTGATCTATTATTTATTGAGCACCTACTGTGTGCATTCCACCATCTGAAGGGCTGGAGAGGAAATAGAAGGTCAAGGTCAAGAGCCCGTGGCTTTGGACAAGTGAGACTTGGTTCAAGACTCAGCATGGGGACTTCCCTGGTGGTGCAGTGGGTAAGAAAGACTCCGTGCTCCCAATGCAGGGGGCCCAGGCCAGGGAACTAGATCCCATATGCATGCTGCAACTAAGAGTTCGCATCCCACAACTAAGGAGCCTACCTGCCACAACTAAGACCCTGTGCAACCAGATAAACAAACAAACAAATAAATAAAAACAAAGTCATCCCTGCCCAAACCTAAAAAAAAAAAAAAAAAAAAAAGACTCAGCCTGGCTGCTCACCACTGGTGTGGCCTCTGGCATGTTCCTTGACTTCTGTCCTAGCGTGTAAACTCGGGATGAAGATACCAACCCCACAGGAGGCGGTATATGCAGAGAACTTGGGAGAGGGCTGGGTACCAAGCCCTCCATGGATGGTGGCTGAGACCCGAGCCCACCTTCCGGGATCTGAGCCTGAGGGGGAGATGGCCAGGGTCAAGTGCAACTCTGCCTCAAGGGCTATGAGAAGGTGCCCCTGCCTCCTTCCTCCCCCTTCTTCCCATTCCTCCTGCCCCTCTTCTCCTTCTCCTGCCCTGGTTTCATCTTAAATATGAAGTGTAAATAGAAAAGACACTGATTTGCTCCCGCAGAGCCTCTGATGGAGTAGCAGAGGATTCGGCCAGCCCAGCGCACTCCCTCCTGCCTTCCTGAAGTTCTGGAGGCCCCACTCTTCCACTTCCAGGGACTTCCCAGCTCTCCTGGGCCTGTCTCTTCCTTCCTCCCTGGCCTGATGTCCCTGGGTGCTCTCGCCCTGGCTGGATGGCTCTGTGTGCCCTCCCTGGACCTGGCGCACCACCCTAGGTGGTGGGGCTACAGCAGAGAGAGGAGCGTGTCTGGGAGAGACTCCGGTGGTCAGGGGTGGAGAGATCTCTGGGACTGGAGGGGGAGACAGGCTGGAGATGGGAGCTCCTGCCCGGGTCACATCGCCCCTTCCAGGCCTCCTGCCTCCCAGGCCAGACCTCCGTCCTACACAGTGGGCATTTCTGGCTCCACTGGGGCACAGGAATCTGCCCCGAGGGCACGAGTCTATACTGAGGCTGGATCCCAGGCTCTGATGCTGGGGGTGGGCTCTGATGCTGGGGGTGGGCTGCTGAGACACTTCTGGTCACTGCAGGTGTGTCTCTGCAGTGTCTCTGGGGTAAGTTCGGGTACCTGGGCAGTCTCCCAACCCCTCCTGACACGTGCTTCCCCTCCCCCATGCAGCGCCCACCTGCACGGCCCACCCAGCCTCCCTGACCTGATATCTGAATAACATGTGGTGGAACTCAGCACCCTGCCCGCCCCAACCCTGGCCACCCCCGTGTGCTCTGTGGGGAGCGGGGAGGGCAGACAAAGGCATATGGGCTCTGCTGGTGCCAAAATAGCAGCAGACATATCATGCATGTCCCCAGTGCTTTACATGGATTAGCTCCTCTAATCCCTCACGACACTCATCCTTTGTAGACGCTTTAATTCTCATCAGCCCCTGTTTACAGAGGAGGAAGCTGAGGCTCGGAGGGGTTGAGGGTCTGGTCTGTTGATAGCAATTTATAAGTAATGGATTTGAACCCAGACAACTGGAATTATGAGTCCTTCCTCTTGTCTTAGCCTCTAAGCCAGCCCTTCCCAGTCTACTCTCAGCTTCCCAGTCCCCAGTTCTGGGGCCCTCAGAAATTCTTTCCACCAAGCCACGGGTTGCACAAAGAGAGAGGGCACTGACCCAGGCGAGGGCATAGGTGTGGGTGTGCATTTTGGAGAGAGGAGGAGAGAGGGGCAGAAAACCTAAGCAGGTTCATCTGGGAAGCTTCCTGGAGAAGCGGCCCGGCCTTCCCATCATGCCCTGTGGTGAGGCTAAGAGCCTTCCTTGCCGGAGTCCCTGTCGGTCTCGCCCAGAGCCACGTCCCGCCCCAGAGCCTCAGGCAGGCGAGGATGTGCTCACTGGCACATTCATCCAGCAACTATGCATTGTTGTTCTGCATTATCCCGGGCCTTCCTGGGCCAGATGGGGAAGAGGCACAGACGAGGCACTGAAACTGTGACATGGGCGTGCCATTCCCGTAACGCCATCCAGGTGGGCTGCGGGGCCAGGATGCTTCTCCTATCCCAGGGCTGAGAGATGCAGGAGCCCTGGACCAGGACGCTCCCAGAGGGACAGGCAGGCAGGGAGGCAAGAAACAAGAGGTGGATGGGAGTGAGCAGGAGATACATCAGCTGTTGGCGGGTAGTGACCTGGAGAGAGAAGTAGAAGGAAGGAGGAAGTAGAGAAAATAAGAAAACTCCCCCTTGCTTCTCTGAGGACTAATTTCAGGGGCCCAAGCCTCCCCTATTCTTACTTCTGGCCAGCCCCTGTCCCTCTTCCACCTTTTCTCGGCCTCCTGGATGATGAGGATTGCCTCCTGTCGCCAGTTACAGGGGACCAGGGGCAAAGGAGGTGGACTCGAGGTGCAAGGTGGGGGATGGAGATTTCTGTCCCTGGACTATGTAAGGATCAACCAGGACAGGGTTCCAGAATCCCAAAGGGGCACAAGACGCTGTCTCCAGCTGGGGTCACACAAGCTCATGCCCCACCAGAAGCCCCAAGAAGGTTTGTCTGTGAGTAGATCCAGGAGGGGTTGGGAGACTTCCCAGGTACCCAAACATACCCCAGAGAGACTTGAAATTTTCGCCCACCCTCCATCTTCCCTCTCCTAACCCCTGCCAGGCTTCCTGCTCCCTGGGGGCCTGAACCCCTAGGAAGTTTGGGCTCCATATCAAGGCCAGGAGAGGGTTATGTCAGGTCCTCAGCTAGGGTGGAAAGTCAGAGGTCTGTACAGTGGACCCCCAAGGATGCTAATTCATGGGTGGAGGGAGGCATGGGTGAAGCTAGGGTAGGGAAGGAGAAGGGGAGGAAGGTGGGTCTGGGTGCTTCCATGGAGTTATGTCTGGAGCTTTTTTGCTGCATATCCTGTTCAGCAGCCAGAGCTGTGACAGCCAAAGACACCTCTATGACTGCACCCAAGGAAGCCTTCTGGGCCAGAGAGGAAGCAGCAGGTGGGACCACATCCCTCTCCCCACACGCAGCGTCCAAGGTTAGCGTGCCCTCCGTGCCTCCAAGAAGCCAGGCCACCCGCAAGGAAGGCCACCCAGTGCTCGGACCCCAGAGACCGCCCTGCAAGGCCAGCCTCGAAGCCAGGGACTGTGACTTGTGAAAACACAGGGGCTGACGGAGGTCAGCAGGAGTCAGCAAGAAGTAGCAGACTTGAGTTACCCAAAGGTGCTCTGGAGAACTGAGCATCCAACTTAAAGACAGTTAGGTGGGATCGAGCCCCAGATGGTAAGAAGACAGCTTCCTTTCCTGGCCCACTGCCCTTCCTTTCTGTCCCACTGCCAAGAAAGGGGGACCAATAGCAAGGATGGAGACATTAAAAACGGTGCCTATGAAGCTCCCTCCACGTGCCAGGCAGGCTGCGGAGACACGGGAGAGGCACTGACCCGGGCGAAGCTGTTTGGGGCAGTGAGCAAAGGCTTGAAGGAAGAGGAAGACGTGTCCAGGAAGGGTGTGGGGAGGTTCTTTCAGGCTAAGATGGCAGCAAACTGTTCGTGTGGGACGGTGACGATGACGGGAGCCAGCGTGACTGGGGTGTCAGAGGTGCTACGGAGCCCAGAGGAGCAGCAGCCTCCCTGGGGACCCAGGAAGGCTGCAATGCAGGCATCTCATCACTTGGCATAAAGCCCTTCAGTGGCTCTCCATGGATTAA
This sequence comes from Balaenoptera ricei, assembly GCF_028023285.1. Taxonomy (NCBI): domain Eukaryota; kingdom Metazoa; phylum Chordata; class Mammalia; order Artiodactyla; family Balaenopteridae; genus Balaenoptera; species Balaenoptera ricei. The sequence continues at coordinate 44,208,568 of NC_082648.1, forward strand.
GGTCTAGAAGATTCCTTGGAATGTCAAACAAGATCCTTTGCACCTGCTGCCCTTCTTCCTCTCTGTGTTTCATCTCCTCACACTCTCCTTCTCTCCACAGGCCCTGCCTATTCCCACCCCCACCAAACTGGCCCCGTTTCCCTGAACCTGACGAGCGACGTCATGTGTCCGTGCTGGCACAGATACAGAACATTTCCATCGCTGCGTACAATTCTATCAGCCAGTGCTGATCTGCAAAGAAGGCATGGGCCAGGTGGGTGCAGAGCCCTGGAGGCTGTGAACTGGTCCAGGATAGACTAGGGGGCAGCATGGGGTGGTGGCAGAGCTGGTTTCTGGTCTGGGCTCTGCTACTCACCAGCTGTGTGGTTTGGGGCCAAATGCTTGGCCTCTCTGGGCCTTAGTAGCTTGTAAAATTAGATTGTACTGGATGATTTGAATTCTTTTTAATTAAAATTTTTTTTTTCCAATTTGGTTCGACAAATGTTCCTCTCAGTGTGGTCAATCCCCTTGTTATGCCAGGTACTCAGTGGTTTCCAGTGTGATCCAAGGTCTCTAGCCAAGCAGTGTTCTGGGGACGTCAGGCAGGTATGGGCATTCTGTACTGAGGGCAGGCCTCTGGGGTCAGGGAGAGGTAAGCATAGGCTAATTACACTTTCCTGTCCTCACAGCACTTAGCCCAATTTGTGATGATTTGTTGTTGGTTGTTTACTTGTGCCTGCCTACCCTGTCAAGCTCTGTGAGCCCCGGGACCACATGATGGTTTTATGCCTTGAGGTTCCAGGGCCTGGCACAGTGCCTGGCACATAGTAGGTTCTTGATGACTATTTCCTTCTGGAATGAGTAAAAGGCCACCCTTCCACACCGGGCACTTGTTATATGATATTGCAACACAGGCTACAACATCAAGAGCTTCAGATGGTGTAGAGCGACAGAGCCCAGGTGGGTCGTGGAGCAAGACGCCAGGTCCTCCGCTTGGGGTGTCACGCGCCCACTGGTGGACTCCCAGAGGCCTGGCCTACCGCTCCTTTGGCTCCTGCTTAGCACAGGGTGGGAACTCTGATGCCCTCCTGTCACGGCCAGGTGCCTCAGGTGGGCGAGAAGATTCATGGTCCTTCTTGCAAAAGAAAGAGGCAGGAGGAAGCCTCCCTAAGCTGGCAGAAGCCCCATTAGGCTTAGACTTTGGTTAGGCATGCGTTTGGGGCAGGGCAGGGACCGAGCCATAAGCTGCCCAGGTCCCTCTCCTTCCATGTAGGGTACCTCAGCCCCTGCCCAGCTGTGTGGGTGCTGGGCTCATGCCAGTGACGTCTGGCGGGGTTGCCAGGCCTGCTTCTGGGTGGAGGGGGCAGGAAGGAGGATTGCACAAAGGGAAACTGGCAGGAGGCCCCGCTTCCGCCGGCTGCTCCCAGGGAGGGCCCTGCGGCAGCACAGACACCTGTTCCCCGGGAAATGCTGCACCTTCTCACCTCCTTCCTCCCCAGGAGGAAATGCCAGGTCCCAGCAACAGGGGACTCCTAGTGGCCTCCTGCCCACTCTCCATCCACCCACTGTGGCTGCTCAACCCACGAGGATGGTTCCTCCCAACAGCCCTCATTTCTCAGGCCTCAGACACTCAGCTTTCTTCTTCCCTCCCCCACGGCCCTCCCTCCTGGCTGCCTCTGAGCTTTCATGCTGTCCACTCAGCCAGCCTGCCTGCCCCCTTCCTCCAGGAAGTCTTCCCAGATAGCCCCCTTACTTGTCTTTGATGGGGCGAGCTCTCAAAAGCAGCCTCTGTGGTGGCAGGACTTTGTTTTACCCACTGTTCCATCATCGCTGGCATATAGTAGGTGCGCATGGAAATAGTTGTTGAGTTAAAACATGGTGTGTCCTCTATTATTTAGCACTTGTTTCCATGGCTCTCTTAGGCAAGGGTCTCTTTCCTCCAGCACCCTCCCCCATTAGACAGGATCTGGGGACCCAGTTTCCCCTCCAGTGAGTCCCCCCACACCTGGAATCCTGGTCACTGGAGAAACCGCCAACCTTAACTACCACGGCCAACTGTGCCTTCATTCAGGAAATGCTTTCTGCACTTCTCCTGGGCGCCTATCCCTGTGCTGAGCAGTGGGGCACATACAAAGATCAGGGTGGCAGGGTGGTGACTTGGGTGTTCTCCCCACATTACCGACCCCTCTGCTTCCCACTCCAGTTCTTTCTGAACTCTGGAATCTCTTTCCATCCAGCCGCTGCCTCCAGGCCAGCTGCTCGGCTGGTTCCAGCCTCCTCACCCTTCCATTCTTGACACTGCACGCAGCTATTTAGGAGGGTCCTCCTCCCTGGGGCTGCTTTCAGCGAGGAACAAAGAGGGACTGGAAAGCCAGAGTGGCTGACAAAGGCAGGATGGGGGAGTGGTAGGGCATCTGGAGATGCTTATTTGTAAGCCCAGACTGCTCCCTGAGCTTCAGCTGCTGCTTTATCTGCCCTGATAATAGACCGAAACCATATTCTGCTCCCTGCGGAGCCGTCAGTGCCTGGCCTGTGCGAGCTTGCCAGGACGGCAGTAGCCCAGGGTGGTGCTGGGCACTGCGCCAGCTGACACAGGCTGGCCGGCCCCGTGGGTAGCCACCAGCCCGCAGACCACCCCCCAGCGCAGGGATGTCCCACTCATCCAGCGCTCCTCAGTGCCCATACCCGGCACACGGGAGACCCTCAGGATGGATCTGGAGAACTGATGTTTGAGCGATGGTGGTTTGTGGTTCATAAATCTTTGTATCCGTAGCACTGAGCACAATGCCGGGCATATAGTAGGAGCTCAGAGGTTGAACATTATGCACTCAACATCTATTTATCAGGACCTACCACGTGCAGGCAGCTGTGTCCTCTCTCTCTCCATCCTTCTTTTTTAAACAAATTTATTTTATTTTATTTTTTACTTTTGGCCGCGCCAGACGGCATGTGGGATATTAGTTCCCCGACCAGGAATCGAACACTTGCCCCCTGCTGTGGAAGTGCGGAGTCTTAACCACTGGACCACCAGGGAAGTCCCTTTCTTTCTGTTCTTTTTTTTAAAAAATTGAAGATCTAATTGGCTTTATTAGGGATTCATGAATTGGGCAGCATCCCCTCTAGGAATTAGAAGAGCGCTCCCTCCCTCTCCATCCTTCCGTCTCCTTCCTCCAGCACCTGCTGGGGATCTCCTGATGCAGTGAGATGTGGGGAGTCTCCAAGACAGCTGTCTATGAAAGGCCAATCCAAGGCCAGCCCTGCCCACTGTGTCTCTGGGAGAAAAGGAGGAGGAAGTCCTTCCATATGTCCCCATAACTCAAATTAGTACCCAGGCTTACAAGAAGCGCCCCAGCAGGTGACCCAATTTCATCTCCCCAACACTGCTTGGCGGGCCAGGCATCTCTGGCCCCTCATCGTGCGGAGCTGTGGGATTGGCACCTGGAACTTCTGCCTCTAAATGCAGCCCTCAGCCCGGGCTTCCTCCTGTTGATTGGAGTTTTTTTGTTTTTTTTTAAAATAAATTTATTTTATTTATTTCTATTTTTGGCTGTGCTGTGTCTTCGTTGCTGCACGCGGGCTTTCTCTAGTTGCAGCGAGCGGAGGCTACTCTTTGCTGCGGTGCGCGGGCTTCTCATTGCAGTGGCTTCTCTTGTTGCGGAGCACGGGCTCTAGGTGCACGGGCTTCAATAGTTGTGGCGTGCAGGCTCAGTAGTTGTGGCGCACGGGCTTAGTTGCTCCGCGGCATGTGGGATCTTCCTGCACCGGGGATCGAACCCATGTCCCCTGCATTGGCAAGGAGATTCTCAACCACTGCGTCACCAGGGAAGTCCCGACTGGAGTCTTCATTCCTGAGTTAAGCTCTGAGGTTCTGGGGGAAGCTGGGAGGAGCTGGGGGCTGGGAGAGGCGGGGATGAGCCGGGGTGGGGATGGACCAGGCAGGGGTAGGGAAGGGAAGGTGGCGTGAGGAGCAGAGGAAGCAGGGTGCAGGGCTGGACCCCCACCGTGGCCTGGGCTGCTGGATGGAGCAGGACCAGCCAGTGGGAATCTGACGCCCTCAGCTCCTCTCTGAGGTGGCCTGCTGCCTCCTGAGTGGGCAGACAGCGCTGGGCGAGATTGGGGCCTAATCAGTGTTTTGTAGCGGGCGATTCCTCTATGTGGGGTTTATCTTCCTGAGTCATTGTTCTGCACTCTGAACTTAGCAGGGTAATGGCAGCCTGGACTGGGGCTCCTGCCTGCCCGCTGGCCCCAGAGCCCTGCAAACAGATGGTGGCAGATGAGGGAGAGGAAGGCAGGAACAGGCAGGAGCGGCACGCCTGCTGCCCCACCCCGGGTCACTGCAGGTATGTGTGTCCGTAGCCGTGTGGAGTGGCCGCCCTCCAGGCAGGACCTCACAGCTGCCCAGGTCCCGGGACCCTCACAGACCCCCGTACCTCCTCCCAGTCCTGCCTGAGCCCCCAGACACCCACCCCCTCGCTAGCCTCTGAGATCCCTTACCCAGCTTTCTCTGCAGCTTGCTCTTCTTCCTCTATCCTCAGGAAGCCCAAAAGGGAGAGGGCAGCGCTGCTGGCCCGGGACACCCCCCGCCCCCAGTGCGAGGCACGGAGCTTCCCGTTCATGTGGCTTCTAAGTCGCCATGACCACCCATGTGGCAGGAGCTATTTCTAGATTACAGTTGAAGATGCTGGGGCTCTGAGGGGTTAAAGGACTTGTCCAAGGTCACCCAGTGTGGTAGACAGAATAATGGACCCCCCAAATGTCTTGGACCCCCCCAAACGTCTATGTCTTAACCTCCAGAGCCTGTGAATATGTTACCTTCCATGGCCACAGACTTTGCCGACATGAATAAGTTAAGGCTCTTCAGATGGAGAGATTACTCTGAATGATTACATTGGGCCCAGTGTAATCACAAGGGTCCTTTAAATGTGGAAGAGGGTGCCAGGAGAGTGATGCTGTGAGAAAGACTCCTGTTGCTTTGAAGATGGAAGGGGACCAAGGAAGGTGGGTGGCCTCTAGAATCCGGAAAAGGTGGGGAAGTGATCTTCCTCTAGTACCTTCAGAAGGAGCGCAGCCCTGCTGGCACCTTGATTTTAGCTTATGGAGACCCATTTTGGACTTCTGATCTCCAAACCATAAGACAATGAAATTGCATTATTTTAAGCTGCTAAGTTCGTGGTTACAGCAGCAGCAGGAAACGAATACACCCAGCTGGTAGCAGAGCTGGGATCTGAACCCAGGACTCAGCCGGCCCCCTGCTCCCTTCCACCTGCTGGGGGGCTCAGAAAAGTGCTTAGAAACATACCTACAGTAGATCATTTCTTGGGGGTTCAAGTAAGGCAGGGCATGTGCTAGCCATTAGGGCTGGGGGTGTGGAGGGGGTTACAGTGTTAAACCAATGTGGTCCCCACCCTTAGGGCACGTGTATCCTGCCTGCTTCTGCACTCTGCGTGGTTTCTCTGTCCTGGGTGCTGGTCCTCTGAAGCAGGGAGTGGGTGGGATGGGAGGGGGTGTCTGAAGTCTCTCTCCTCTGGGGCCCTTGGAGGTCTGTGTGTCCATCTCAAGTCAGGGGGCGATACCTGTGTGTCTGGGTACCTGGTTGTGGAAGGATCCAGGAACCCTGCCCTTCAGATGTGTGTGGAGGGACATCCCAGATCTTGTGGACCCTTCTGGGCAGTGTGTCTGTTCAGGCCCTTTGTGTGTGTGTGTTTGTGTGTGTGTGTGTGTGAACATGTGAGTGGGCAAGTGTGTGAGTGCGTGAACGTGTGCTTGGGGCAGTGTGGGCCTGCTTTCTCCTCGGTGTGTGTGCACAGGTGAGCGTGCGAGTGTGTGTGAGCTGCGCTGGGGGAGGGGCGGCTCCCTGCGCCTCGCCAGCATTGCCTCACCCGTGTGACACAGCCTCTAATGACTGTTTGCCATTGTCCGTGTGGCAGTGGCATCACCTGCATTAATGATAGTCTCTCCTGCCTAATGACCTGGCTTCTGCCCCATCATTCAAGGGCCACAGGAGCGCTGGGCCCATGGCCAGAGAGATGTTGACGAGCTCAAAGCATTTCCCGCTGGGGTGTCAGTGGGGCTGGGGAGAAGCATAAATCCCACCCTCCCCACAGTCCTCCGGGGTGCCCGGTGGGCTGGGAATGTCAGCTGGCTGATGTCATTCCTGGGCAGGAAGACCCAGGTCCGGGCCCTGCCCTCCGTCTCTGCCTGGGCAGGGCAGCTGCTGCCTGGACCCAACATTGCTTCCTGCTGCCCCTCCCCGCAAGGTGCCCTTGACCCACATTAGCTCCCATAGACAGGAGTCTGCCTTCAGTCCCTCCTCACCTCTGCCGATGAAGAGAGCCTCTCTGAGCAAGCCTGTCTGTGCTCAAGAGGCGCTGGTCTGGAGCTGCCCCTGGGGGAGTTGGGGGGGGGGGGCTCTGGGGCAGCCCAGGAGTTTGCAGCGTCCAGGGCAAGCTACCCCCTGGAGTCTCACTGCTGAAGCCTCATTGGCTGATTGTACCAAACTGTCTTTTATGATTGAAATGAAGTTAAAAGAGCCTTCTGGACTCAGAAGGAGATGCTGGGGAGGGGCTGCTGGTCCCTTTCTGTGAGCCCTTAGCAATTTGTTCATATTCTCTTATAGCTTTGAACCTGTTCCGTCCTATTGATGCTTCCCACTCACAGGTCTGCCTCCTCCTACCATAAGTTTACCTAGATAAGCAGATAAACTTAGCCCTCTGCTCGGTTTCAGTAGGGACTCACTAAAGGGTTTCTGGGTTAACGAATGCACCCCTGGAACTAGCTGTGTGACCTTGAAGTGACTTGCAGCATCCTCCTCTGCAAAAGGTGGGACTTGCTTCAGCCTGATTTACACATGTCAACTCCGTTTTACTGTTGTGCCCATTTTACAGGTAAGGAAATCAAGGTCCGGAGCACTGAAATAAGCCCTCACAATTAGTGTAGATTCAATCCCATGTCAGTCTCTCCCTACATCCGACTGCAGTGTCTGAGGGACCCCAGTGTGTTGGTGGGGACACTGCATTAGTTCTCAGCCTAGTTCCAGAGGCCAGGAAGAGGGAACCTGATCTGGGAAGGGTTCGCAGTGTTCCAAAGTGAGAAACTTCCCTTGAGGAAGAGCTGACCTCTTCTAGATACTCCCCAGAGATTCCTGCTGGGATACAGCATTATCGTTGGCAATCAAGGCAAGAACTTGGCCATGGGGAGAAGCTGCCCATTGTTGGGAGTGAGATGATGAAACTGCCCATTTCATCAGTGAGATTGCTTGATTATCAAGGGGAAAAAAATTGCAGGAAGAGAGATGTGACTTAGATTTCAGAGTCTTTCTTGGCACTCCTTAAGGGCAGAAACTAATCCTCTAGCAAAATGGGCTGAATTAATACGGGGACCCACAACTAGTGATGACTATGAGATATATAGCTTTTAAAAAATTTTTTATTTATTTAATTTATTTATTTTTGGCTGCCTTGGGTCTTCGTTGCTGCGCGCAGGCTTTCGCTAGTTGCGGCGAGCGGGGGCTACTCTTTGTTGCGGTGCGCGGGCTTCTCATCGCGGTGGCTTCTCTTGTTGCGGAGCATGGGCTCTAGGTGCACCGGCTTCAGTAGTTGTGGCTCACGGGCTCAGTAGTTGTGGCGCACGGACTTAGCTGCTCTGTGGTGTGTGGGATCTTCCCAGACCAGGGCTCGAACCTGTGTCCCCTGCATTGGCAGGCGGATTCTTAACCACTGCACTACCAGGGATGTCCCGAGATATATAGCTTTATGAGAACATTTGCAAAGCAGCACATAAACAAGGGCAACTGAATACACGGAAAACTTTGGACCTAAGTCACTAGGGAGCTGGGAATAGGTTGTGGCAAGAGCTGGGTGGGGTTGTCCGGGAAAGGCTTCCCAGAGCCGGGGGGTGTGGACCAGTTGAAGAAGGACAAGTCTTTCCTGGGGTAGGGGCAGGCAAGGGGGACAGCAGGCACCTAGCATCCCAGTGACATCATCATTCTGGAGTCAGCCTGTCCCCAGGAGCCATGCCTCAGAGTGCTGGCTCAGTGACCTGGTACCCTGGGAATTTGCCCCACCTCCTGGGTGGGGATTGATCTGACACACATCTGCCCAGCCCACTTGGAGCCACTTAGAAATGACATAGAAATGTGGTGCAGGTTTGAGCCAGGTCCTCCCCTCCAGGAAGTTTGGCTGAGTTTTGGCCTGTGGACCGTCCAGGTGGCTTCTCTTGGGATGTCTGGGGAAAGAGATGAGGGAGGAGTGCGGGGCCTCTGGGAGACTGAGGGGGATTCTGAGAGGTGGAGGGAAGATGCTAATAAAGCCTCCTGCTTCCTTCTCAGGGGCCAGGGAGCCGACAGTGATGACGATGACGGCAGACCTGCAGTCAGCCTGTCTCCACGCTTGGTTGCTTTGGGCCTGGGCCTGGGCTTGGGGCGGTGGAGAGAAACCTCAGATTCACAGAGCTCCTGAACGGGAGGGGCCCTTAGTCTACCCACTTCCTGTACAGAGAGGGACCTGGAGGGCCAGGAGTTGGGAGGGGACGGTAGATTGTGTGGGTGGGGGAGGGGGTGGGATAGACCCAGGGTTTGAGGAAGAGGAACTGCTGTGGTTTTCGAGGCGTTCCCTTCAGGGTGACCGGCACATCCCAGGCTGCGGTCCAAGGTGGGAACAGCAGACGCGCCTCGGGCAGTAGTGCTGGGCAGTGGTTGAGGAGGGAGAGGGGCAAATCCCGGGTGGCTCCCTGTAGGAGGGTCGGCCATGAAGCAGGGCTGAGCAGCTAGAAGGGGTAGACTGGCTAGGGCTCCCTGGTGGGGAGAGGGAAGCATGCAGAGGGAGGCTGGCTGAGGTGAGAGTGCAATGGGAAGCAGACGGAGCATCCCGAGGGACAGAGCTGTCAGCCCAAACTGAGGGCTTCACCTTTGAATCAAGAGGCAAATGGAGCCTCTGATGGCCCAGCAGGGCTCTGACTGCAGTCCTCGGACCAGATGACTCTTCACTCTGAGGCCTGGGGTTTCCACCAGGTGTCCCCGTGCGGAGTCCAAGAGTGGCAGTTTATCCAACTAGAGCTGCGTGGAGGGGTCTCTTGACCCCAGAGGTGGATATCGTGGTGGGTGGAGGGGAGCTCTTGTCGGGGGCATCCTTGGGAGGAAGAATTGAGGATCAAGACTCAGGAGAGCCTTGGGACCAGGGTTGACACCTCTGGGGACAGCCTGAACCAGGACAGAGGCAACTATTTAGGGATTCATAGTCACTTTTAACTGGCATTTAGATGCGTGCCTGCGGCATCCTCCAGAATGACAACATTTGACCATCCGTCTCCCGCCCAGCAAGCTCTCCATGCTTCGAAACTGTAGCATCCTGTTCAGGGCCAGCGATTTGGAGCAGAGAGAAGCCGAAAGAGATGCAAATGGAGAGACTGACCCTTGGGGAGGAAGAGGGAGTCTCTCCTCCCCTTTTCTGTTGTCCTTTGGGGATGGGTGGGCAATCGGGGGGCCTGGGAAGAGGAGCCGAGACGGGGCGTCACTAGCCAAAGGTGGCACATGGAGGCTGGAGGGACCTCGCGTCTCAGCCCCGTGGAGACGGCTCTGTTGTTGTCCCTTGCAGCCTTCCCGCCTTCTTGTCCTTGGGCTCTGTGCCCAATCCTTGGCTGTCAGCACCTGCTCCCTGAGCCAGCGCCTGGCAAACGCAGCTATGAGATCATGGGGCGGGGTAGGTTGGCAGGCGCCCCCATCTCCATCGGAGCCATGGCAGGTGCTTGGTGGAGCCCTGGGCCCGGTGCCTGCGTAATCTCCCTCCTGCCCTCATCCCCTTCCAGGAAGGTGGCTCCTCTAGCCAACCAGTGTAGCCTCATCCAGTTTGGTCTCCTGACTCCAACAAAGGTGGTACACTGACTCATACCATGGCACGAGGGCTTGAGGCTAGACTTCAAGAAGGACTTCCTACTCAGGAGATGGATTAGTGGGATAATTAAGGACACATATTAATAAGTGGGGCAGTCCTCACTGAGGGCTCACTCTGCATCCTGATAGTCTCAAGCTCTTTGATACATCTTGAGGGTCCAGTGGGGCTGGCCACTGGGGGACCAGGTGGGCTCCCAAGGCTCACTCATCCCCTAGTTTAGTGTTCAGCGGTGATTAAGACAGGGTTCTTGAGGGCAAGAGATGGAGGTCAAAGAGGCAGGAAAGATAAGAGGTGAGCTCACGTTCCAGAGGGTAGAAGTCATCCACGCAGAGGTGGGTGGGCCTGTTTGTTTGGCACCTCTTGAGTCAGAAAGGAAGCAGGCGCATCAGAACTGCAGCAAGAGGGATGAAGGTGAGACAGCGAGACCTTCTGACTTTCAGGGCTGTGTGTCACTGGCACATGAAGGGCATGTTCTCTGGGGAGAGAGAGCACTTCGAAGGGCTCAGTCTGGAGGTGAGGGGGATGGATGATCTGATTTGGGGGTCTTTGTGCTGGAGTTTCTGTGTGTGTGCATGCGTGTGCACACATATGTGTGTCCACAGTCTCTAGTGGTACATTTTCTGCCCCAGCTGAGCCCTCCAGTGTATCTGTGTTTTTGTACCACAGGGACCCAAGGGAGAACAACGCCTCTGCTGATGGTCTGGAATGTACTCTATATTTGGGTGCAATGCTGTCTTGATTGGGGACCATTCTTGTTCCCCAAATGTCCTCCAGTTGGGCAGACCGTTTATTCTAGTCCTGACGCCCTCACCTTACCCTCAGGATGTTTTCTCTTCCCCTTCTTCAGGGACCCCCATTCCCTTCCCCTTTCCTGTGGAGGAGCTGGGGCCTGGGCTTTTAGCTTGTGCTGGACATGTCCTGGACCTTCCCCCCTGAGCCCACAATTCCACCTTGACTCATTCACCCCTGTGTTCCAGCTTCCATAGGACTGGACCCACTGCAGTGAGTCCAAAGGTACAGCACGGATGTGTGGAAAAGGAGGATGCATGGGCCATCCTCGGTGTGTAACTGGGGCCAACCCCCAGTGTGCCCTGTCAAGTGCCATGTTGACTACCGGCCCCTGTCTGCTCTTGGTTTCCAAGCCTGTGCCCCGTGTCAATGGGTCTGGGATCAGATCCTATGTTTTAAGGCCCAGTTGCAACACACACAGTCAGAATCCTAAGATGTCAGGGCCAGGTGGGACCCTAGAGACCATCAAGGCTCATCTATCCTGCATTTACAGACAAGGCATCCCCCAGAGAGGGAAAGGACTTGCTCAAGGTCACACAGTAATTTGGAGGACACTGCGGGCCTTCCCATGACACGGCCCTTTCCACCATGTACATTGCCTCCCTAATTTTGACCAGCCTTTCTCTCTCTGTCTCTTTTTTCTCTTGTCTGTACTTTTCTTAGACCTTCCCCTCTCAAGTTCGCCCATCCAGACCCTGCCATTCCTGAAGGCCTAGCCTGGCCCTCCTTCACTCTGGAACCAACCTGATTACTCTCCCCTACCTTCTTCTGCACTACTGGCAGCATGTCCTGCTAATTCCCATCCCCTAATTGTCTGTAACACAAATGAATGCTTTATTACTTGATGCTCTAATGACCTGGGTTCCAACCAGGCTCAATTGCTTCCCGACTGTGTAACCTCGGGCTAGTTACTTAACATTCTTTTTTTTTTTCAAAGATTGATTGATTGATTGATTGATTGATTGATTGCTATGTTGGGTCTTCGTTTCTGTGCTAGGGCTTTCTCTAGTTGCGGCAAGCGGGGGCCACTCTTCATCGCGGTGCGCGGGCCTCTCACCATCGCGGCCTCTCTCGCCGCGGAGCACAGGCTCCAGACGCGCAGGCTCAGTAGTTGTGGCTCACGGGCCCAGCCACTCCGCGGCATGTGGGATCCTCCCAGACCAGGGCCCGAACCCCTGTCCCCTGCCTCAGCAGACAGACTCTCAACCACTGCGCCACCAGGGAGGAAACCCCTTAACATTCTTAATCCTCCGTTTTCTCATCTGTAGAATGGGGGCAGATGTTTGAGCCTGAGTGAACAGCGAAGCTCAGAGGGCTCGACTTGGACAATGGCAAGATTGCAATCCGAAGTGTAGTGGGTGTGGGCGGGGTGGCAGCAGAAGGCAGGCAGGGGCCAGATCGTGGGGCACCTCAGCTGGGGGAGGCTATGCTCTTGGCAGTGGGGAGCCCTTGAGGCCTCTTTGGAAGGGAAGTAACAAATCCCCACCTGGAGTCTGGAGTGGCTGTGAAATGGAGTGGAAGGGGCATGGGCTTTGGAACTGGCACATCTGGATTTACGTTTCAGCTCTTCCACTGGTTAGCTGTACGATGCCACACAGATTGCTAGATCTCTCTGGGCTTCCTCCTTCAGTCCGTAAAATAAGAATGATATCTTCTCCATATGCGTAATGGGAGGATTAAATGAGAAAACATCTATAAATTGCTCAGCTTGGAGTCTTGCACTTAGTAAGTGCTTAATGAGGAGTAGCCATCATGACTGTTGCGGCCGTCATCATCCACCAGCTCGTGTCCACCTGCATCCTGGTCTGGCTTTGTCCCTGGGTCTGTCTGGCCCCCGGGTCACAGGATCATTCCTCACTTTCCAGCTTGGAAGATTCCCAAGGGCAGGGCTCACATGCATGGTCTCCCTGCTCTAGGTGCTCCAGGAATTGAAGGAGCTGGGAAAGCTGCTGAGGAGGGAGATGCACTTGGGGGCCTCTGGGTGGCTCTGCAGAGGCCTCAGAGACCTGCAGGCAGGTGGAGGTGGGTGGTGGTGTCTCAGGCCCTCCTGGCCACCCATTGCCCTTGTAGAGTCTGAGGGGATTAAGGTGAGCAGGGAGTTGTGTGTCAGCAAGATGTGCATCTACCCTCCTCGCTGGGATGTCGAGCCAACTCTCCCAGGGATGGTCCTTGGGGTCCCAGGCACTGCAGTGGGTCTTGCCGCTTGTGAACCCCATGGAGAGAGGCAGGTGTAGCGCCCAGAGAGGGAGCATGGGATGGAGGGCTGATGGGAAGCTGACTGTCAGCTATCCCACCCGGCACTGAGCATCTCCTTGGCCCGCATTTGTGGAGAGGAGAGCCCGAGACACCATCATTGAAATAGAGTCTAATCATCATTAGCCAATTATAAAACACCTGCTAGAAGCTGAGCGGTGTGCCAGAAACTGAGGTTAATCATTTGGCAAAGATTGACTGGGTCCTGCCTGCGCAGAGGGAGATTCAGACGGGCCTCTTGGGGGAAGCCCAGGGGGCTACGGGAGCTCTGAGGGCGACACTCGAGCCACCATGAATGGTGGTGTGGGCCTGCTTGGGGTGAGACAGAAGCTGAGCCCGGTAGGCTGAGGCAGGACCTGAAAGCAGGGGCATGGTTGGAGAGCAGACGGGGGGCCTGGGTGTTGGGGGGAGTGGGCGGAGATGAGGCCAGAAAAGTTCGCAAGGGTCTTGAATGCCAGGCTGAGGAGTGAACACTCTGTCTCAAGGTGAGGGGGGAGCCACTGAAGGGTTTTTAAGCAGGGGAGAGACGTAGTCAGACGCAGGGGCTGCAGCGCTCTGGGAATGGGGGAGGATGGAGGGGTCTGACTTCAGCTTTCAGGAGGAGGGAGTGGTGGGGGATGGCGTGCTCCTGGGGAGGGAGAGGGAGTGGGATGGTTGTAGAGTGGGGTGTGGGTCTGGAGCGGGGAGTTGAGGTGTGCCCACACGGGTGGGAGGGGTGGGGGTACAGGGGTAGGGGTTGAGTCGGGGCTCCGCTGGAGGGGGAAGGCTGAGCCATAGGGCTGAAACTGGAGGAAGAGCAGGCCAGGGGCCTGACTGTGGCCTTGACTCCGCCTCCTCCTCCGTTCCGATCTCAGATGCTGGGCTGCTCCACAGGCCCTCAGACAAGACAGGCCACCTCTCTGAACTTCAATATTTTCATCTGTAAAATAGAGAGCACCGTACCTTTGTCCCTGTCACTTGGGGCATCCAAGCAATAAGCAGTCACTGTTCCTCCGTCTGGGCCTGAGTCCTGGGGCACAGAAGGTGGGAGAGGCAGAATCTGTGGCAAATGGCCCAAGGGGGGCTCTGGGCATGATGCGAAGCTCTTGGAGTGCTCTCGGAGGGACCGGAGGGACAGGGGTTCTGGGAGTGTGTCCAGGGTGAAGAGCTGGTGGACAGGAGGCTGGGTCCAAGGCCCCCTTTGCTCCTCTGTAATCTGAGCTGCTCCCTCAGAACCTTCCAGCTTACCAGGCTCACCACCTATCCTGTGAGAACTGGACGGGGCCCTCCAGGGTTAGGAGGACAGGGAAGATGGGGTGACAGCTTAGGCATAAAGGGGCGAGAACCTGGAACTTGCCCAGCTCGGAAAATCTGTAAATCTTGGCATTTTTATGGCTCGACTTCTTACTCCACAGAGCCCTGAGCAGGAGGCAGTAGGCTTCCCTGCGGCCGGCAGGAGGGATTCCAGCAACAAGGAGAACTTCCAGCTGTGTCTCAGGGTTCCCAGCTTTCTCCACGCTCTAGGGGAGCAGCTGGGTGAGTCGGGTTGAGAGGTGCTCACACCCCAGGGCTCCCTCCTGGGGCACCTGCCACCTGGGTCTTGTTGGAAGTCATCCTCACATGGGTGTCAGGCGGGTGGCAGGTTAGGGCTGGCCAAGGCACCGGGGCAGAGTACACCCCCTAGGGGATTGCTGATGGTGGGGCAAGGTGGAGGGTGGTCTAGGAGACAGAAAGCACCACCCCCTTCCTGGTCCTGGAAGAGGGGCTCTCAGCCTCGTCGCTGTCTCGGGCGCCCTCTTTCCCTTCTCATCTCTCACGCGTCTCCCTAACTCCTCCCTCTAGTTCTCCCCCCCGACCCAACCCCCCCCCCCACCACCACCGCCCTGGCACCATCCTTTCCATCTCCTTCCATTTCTCTCTTCTTCTGCCCCCAGTCCTTCCCTGTCTCCTGTTTCCCTCCAGGACCTCCTGGTCTTCCTTTTCACATCTGCTCCTTATTCCCTGCGGTTCTCTTCCACTCACTTGCCCCCATTCAGATTCCCCTCTTGGAATCCCTGCCCACCTCGGTGGGAGGTCACCCCACACACTGCGGGGAGTTCAGGACTGTCTTCTCTCCAGAATGTCCCTCTCCTCCTGAAGAGTCCTCCTGGGATGACTGTGCCTGAGGCGGGCTCTGTCCCTGCAGCTGAGCTGGGGCTGCGGACCGGACAGCGGCCCCTGGAGGTGAGGCTGGGGATTGCGGCCTCGTACTGGCTTTGGCTCCCTGCTGGCTCACATTCTCACCCCAGGCATTCTGAAAGTCACACTTGTTTGTGTAGGGTGTGCCTGAGTGTGTGAAGGTGTGTGGAGACTTGGGCGAGTGTGCCTGGTGTGGGTGTGTGACTGGAGTGTGTCTATGTCTGTGTAGAGTGCGTACACGGGTGTGCGTGTGTGTGAATGGAATGCAGGCTCCCGCAGACTGTTGCCCGTGTGTAAGCCCCTTGTATACTGGTGCGTGCGCACACTCCAGAGCACGTGTGACAGTGGAAAGGCACATGTTT
The DNA here is from genome assembly GCF_028023285.1 of Balaenoptera ricei. Taxonomy (NCBI): domain Eukaryota; kingdom Metazoa; phylum Chordata; class Mammalia; order Artiodactyla; family Balaenopteridae; genus Balaenoptera; species Balaenoptera ricei. The sequence goes on from NC_082648.1 coordinate 44,223,995, forward strand.
CTGTGGGTACCTGGAGGAGCTTGAGGGCTCTGACAGTTAGGAGCTCATCTGTGCCTGAGGACACCAGTGAGCATGGGAGTAGCATGAGGACACGTGTGTGTGTGTGTGTGTGTGTGTGTGTGTGTGAGAGCCCGTGCACGGGGCTGCCTACAGTGTGCACCTGTGTGTCCAAGATGGGCTGGCTGCCTGTGAGGTAGGTTTGTGGGTACACGTTATCACTGCAGTGTGGGGATAGGAGATCCCCAGAAGGGTGACTGTTTGGATCTGCAGTGCCATAGACACATGTGAGAATCAAGGAGGGCGAGGGGGAAGCCGTCTTTGGGTGCCTGAGGAGCAACTCCTCCTAGGCCAGGGGTGGGGCTGGGCTGAAAGGGGAAGTAGTGATTTATAAGCTTTTAAAGAAATGCCTCCACCCCCAGTTGGGCCCCAGTCATAGTGAGTCCCACGCATCGCTCAGGCTTGACATCACCCAGGCACCTGAAACCACAGGAATGAGAAGAGACTGCCTCCCCGACCTGCCCACCCGCCACAGGCTGAGGCCTCGGAGAGCAAGCACATTTCCTGCTCTGAAGCACCTACTGGGTGCAGAGGCCCGCTGCCCAGCTGATGCCCCAGTCCCAACCAGAGATCCCTCCCCGGGCCTGAGGCAGCATGCTGACAGGGAGTGGGATACCTGTGGGACACCTTGGTGGACCTGGGGTCCAGGAACCCCTTTCCCAGCCAAGCCAGGCTCCTCCAGGAGAGCTGGGTGGGCCTCCTACAGGCTGCCCTCAGGGACTGAGTGGCCATGAAGCAGGGGGCAGGAAGCCCTCAATAAATACTGGCTGGAGGAATGAATGAACAAACGGTGCTTCCCAGGGGTGGTGCTGGCTGGCTCCAGGGAGTCTCCCAAGGGTAAGTGGGTGGCTGGCTAAGCGCATGATCTTTTCTGAATCTCACTTTCCTCCTTTCTAGGAATGATCCCACAGAGTCATCATATCAGTGAAATGCGGCAGTGTGCCTGATGCCTGGCCCTTGCAGCTACTCAGGAAGCGATAGGTGTCTCCTCCCTGAGAGCTGACAGCTGCTCTGAGCCCCTTCCACAGCTACCCCTGGACCAGCTATGAGTCAGGTATCGTGGGGCAGCAGTAATCCTCAGGTTCCCATTCTGGAAGCATGAGTCAAGCCCATGTCCTGGAGGAGGGAGGTCACACTGGGGTCAGCTGGTGGACCCAGGCAGGAGCAGGCGCGTGTCTAGCTGCTACCTTATCACAAGGCGATGCCTGTTGCCAGTAACTGGATCTCAGGAGCTGGGAAGGCAGGCCCCTGGGGCTGCATTGAGTACCCCCAGGTCTGTGGGCTGAAGGTGCTGTTGATATGGGCTTTGTGATATGTAGGTGCTTTTCAGATAGAACAGGCTGAAAAGGACCCAGCCAAGCCCTAGAAGGCTTTGCTTTCATAGCTGCTGCTGCTGGGGGTGTGGCCTCTGGCCCTGGGGCTGGGCCCGGCCTGGGGGTGGCCTCATCTCTATCAGAGCTCCTGAATCCAGCTTGTGACGTCCAGAGCCCTGTCTTGGTTCCCCGAGAGCCTCTCTTCTTCATCTAGATATCAGTGATCTCCAATGAAGACCCAGATGAACTTCCTCTAGGTTTTGGTGAACATCTGAGATGTGGAAATTCCTACTTTGAACTCTCTCTCCTATACCTGTGACTCTGGGCAGGGGGTCTGCCCTTCCCTGTCTCTGCAAAATGTGACTGTTCAGCACAACGGACAGTGCCCATGTGTTGGGTGAGCTTAAGTGGAGATGAGCATCTGTTGCAACATTCAATATTTTAGCTACACTATGCAGATCCCCTGTGCCTGGCTTCTTATCGCTAGGAGCCACTGCTTCTTTGAAGCTGGGAACTGACTGGTTTCTAAGGGCATCTAACTATGGCTTACCCATCTCTCAGTAACTAAACACACTCCAGACATTCACATACAACACATGATTTGGGATGAGATGCCTCAGAGAGCCTTTGCAGGTGGAAAAATGGAAGGAAGTTGTGTGGTGATGGGACTTATCTCTGCCACCTACACATGCAATAAAAAGTCCATTAAATCACACACACACACACACACACACACACACACACACACACACACACATACAGAGAGAGAGAAACAAAGCATTCACTGAGCACTGGCTGTGGCCCAGCCCTTATTAGGGACTGGAAAGAGTGGATAAAACAGTGCTACTTGAGGCTGACTTTGCACAGCTTTCGCCTATAGCAGCTCATAGTCACACAGAGGAGATATGCGTGGACAAACATTTATTTCTTTTCCATTCTTGAAATTTGCAGAACTGTCTCAGGGAAAACACTAAACCTATTAAAATATGCAAAAAATGAAGCAGCAACTTTGCTGGGTGGCAAAAAAACCAAACCTCACAATCCCTCAGTGACTGGTGGCTGGGACACCTGCTTCAAAGGCAGCCCTCTCCTGGTTCCCCTGTCTACTGCACCAGCAGGGTCCTGCCCACTGCTGCTGGGGACACAACACTGGGGAATGGCATAGAGGTCCAAGGACAACAAAGTTTGGTGACTTTTTATGGATTAAATATATATTTATTGGGACTTCCCTGGTGGCGCAGTGGTTAAGAATCCGCCTGCCAATTCAGGGAACACAGGTTCAAGCCCTGGTCTGGGATGATCCCACATGCCGCAGATCAACGAAGCCAGTGCGCCACAACTACTGAGCCTGAGCTCTAGAGCCTGCAAGCCACAACTATGGAGCCCGCGTGCTACAACTACTGAAGTCCACGCGCCTAGAGCCCGTGCTCCACAGCAAGAGAAGCCACAGCAATGAGAAGCCCGCGCACCGCAATGAAGAGTAGCCCCTGCTCACCGCAACTAGAGAAAGCCCGCATGCAGCAACGAAGACCCAATGCAGCCAAAAAAAAAAAAAAAAAAAAAAAAATATATATATATATATATATATATATATTTATTTATTTATTTATTTATTTATTTATTTATTGTATCGACAATGTGACAATACCAGAAATCCAAGGCTGTCCTCTCTTCTCTCTCCTTCTCCCTCTCCCCTTCTTTCCCCCAGCCTCCTCCTTCTCTGAGCCTTTAGGGTCTGATGGGAGGGGGCTTGGTCTAGTGGAGTGTGGAAAGAATCCTGGTTTGCTTCTCCTCCTACCCCAAGTCCCAGACGCCATAAGTTTCTGAGCTCTTCCTAAGTGTTCCATGCTGAGTTTCCTTGCATAAGCCATGGCCAAAGCTGCCATCCCAGCCCTCCAAGCCTCTGGTCTGATCCCTTGAGCTGTTTGCCCAGCCCATGCCTGTCAGTCTGTCCGCAACCGTCAAAACAAACAGGTTTGGCTGACCAAACTGGCTGCAGCCTTTGTTTTTATCTTTGAGATAAAGAGTCAGAGCTTTTGGCCACAGCTGAAATAAACTTCTTGAACTTTATTTTCTTCTGACTCATTTCTAACTTATGGAAAAGTGGCAAGAATAGTACGAAGAACTTTTTTTTCTGAACCATGTGAGAGCAAATTGCTGACCTGATGCTCCTTTACCGCCCAAATACTTTAATGTGTATTTCCTACAAAGGCATTCTCTCTCTCTCACTCAACCACATTAGAGCCATCAAAACCAGGAGATTAGTATTGATACACTACTGCCACCTAATCCGCAGACCCCAGTCTGAGGGGGTCTCAGATTTTACCAGTTGTCTCAGTAATATCCTCTGTAGCGAAACCATCCAGTTCCGAATCTTGTTACTGCATTTGGTCTCTTGTCTTCTTAGTCTCCTTTAATCTGGAACAGTTCCTCAGTCTTGATTTTCATGAACTTGACACTTTTGAGGATGATAATAAGCCAGTTATTTTGTAGAATAATCCACAGTTTGGGTTTGTCTGATGTTTCCTCATGAGTACGCATTTTGGCCAGGAGTACCACAGAAGGGATGCTGTGTTCCTCCTCCTGTATCCTATCAGGCAGCGCACAATTTCAATTTGTCCCATTACCGGTGATGTTAACTTTCATAATAGTCTGCCGGGTTTTCTCCATTGTAAAGTGCTTTTTTCCTTTTTGTAATTAAAATGCACTTTGTGGGGCTTCCCTGGTGGCGCAGTGGTTAAGAATCTGCCTGCCAATGCAGGGGACACGGGTTCGAGCCCTGGTCCGGGAAGATCCCACATGCCACGGAGCAACGAAGCCTGTGTGCCACAACTACTGAGCCCATGTGCCACAACTACTGAAACCCACACACCTAGAGCCCGTGCTCCGCAACAAGAGAAGCCACCGCAATAAGCCCGCGCACTGCAACGAAGAGTAGCCCCCTGGCTCGCCACAACTAGAGAAAGCTAGTGCGCAGCAACGAAGACCCAATGCAGCCAAAAATAAATAATAAATAAAATAAATAAAATTAAAAAAAAAACCCACTTTGTGGAAAGACACTTTGGGACCATGTAAATATCCTGATTCTCACCAAACTTCCTCCACGAGCATTGCTGATGTTTCTTGGTTTAATTATTACTATGATGGTTGACAAATCCAGGATTACTTCTACATTTATTAGTTGGCATCTTTTGTAGGGGAATAAAAAACACTTTCTTTACTCCATATTTATTTATTTATATTAGTATAGACTCAGGGATCCCTATTTTATTTATTATTTATCTTGAGGCTCAGATTATCTCAGCTTTGGCCAGTGGGAACCCCTTCAAGCTGGCTTCTGTGTCCTTTTGATATAGTCCCTCCATTCTTTAAGCACTTCCCAACTTTCTGGAACAAGATAGTCCTGACTCATCTTGTGATTTATCTGTGTCAGCCCTAGAATTTGTCATTTCTCCGAGGGAAATTAGTTTCTTTTAGTGGAGGATGGTATCTAGAAACCAAGATTTGGGCAGTAGGTATGCTCACAGCTTTTGAAATGTTGTCAGTGATTTTCTGACTCTTAAGCCAGGAACAGAATGTTACCTTCAAGCTTTAACCTTCTGGACTAGTGACTGCAAAACCTGTTCAGGGGCTTCCCTGGTGGCGCAGTGGTTGGGAGTCTGCCTGTCAATGCAGGGGACACGGGTTCGAGCCCTGGTCTGGGAAGATCCCACATGCCACGGAGCAACTAAGCCCGTGCGCCACAGCTACTGAGCCTGCGCTCCGCAACAAGAGAGGCCGCGACAGTGAGAGGCCTGCGCACCGCGATGAAGAGTGGCCCCCGCTTGCCACAGCTAGAGAGAGCCCTCGCACAGAAACGAAGACCCAACACAGCCAAAAATAAATAAATAAGTAAAAAAAAAAAAAAAAAAAAAAAAAAACCTGTTCAGGTGGTGGACAACATGGGCATAATGAGACTTTTAATGGAAATATATGATGTATTTAGCGAGTAAACAATAGTTTACTGAATCTAAGAGATCAGTGAAGGGAGATAGGGAATATATGTATATATATATATACACACATATATGTATATGTATACACACATACACAACTTAAGTCTATGTATTTTAATTTATCTGTCTAATTTGAAGGCCATGAGTCTACACTTATACCTTCAGTATCAATCCCAACATCACATGGTTCATTCTAGGTTTCTCCCATCCAACATCTCCTCTTGTAGCCACTGCCCCCAGCACGGATGCCCTCTTCTGTGTAGAGACAAGCACCCGTCACTCCCTAGCCCTACAGCTCTCTGGCGTGGGTGCCTGCTTTCCTTGGCCCCATCTTATAGCACTGGGACTGAATAATACAGTCAGGCAGACGACATTTTAGACTTTTTACTGACCAATGAATCGTTACTTTTCCTGATCTTTGGGAGGTTTTTCTCAAAACTTGTCCTTCAAAATGATTCTTGTTTTGCCATTTTAAATGTTCCAAAGTGCATGATTAATATTTGGGAAACAGAAAAAGAGGAAAGTCATCCATAATTTTACCACTCAGATACAACCACTATTTAGTATTTTAGTGTATTTCCTTTCAGTTTCTCCCCTCTGTGCGCCTGTTTTCTTTTAAATATAATTACAGCTGTAATGTTGCTACACCTTTCCATCTGCATGTTTACCTAAGGCAATAATAAAAACACTCACTGCTTATGAAATACCTAGTATGTACCAGGCTCTGTGTAGGTTGTTTTCTCTTTCTCATTTAATCCTTAATGTATCTTGCAAAGTAGGTGTTTTCCAGATATCAGAGATAAACTGAGGCTCAGGGAGACTGTTAAAAGTTACACTTCTAGTAACTGGTTAAGCTAGGACTGGAAACCAGGTAGCTCTTAAGGGTTGACCTAATTTGAATGCCACACTGAAATGACATTGGCATGTTATCATTTAAAAAAGAGAGCCTATACTTTAATAGGCAAATTACTCGATTTAACTAGCATATACTTGAATACAAGTTTGTTTTTATTCAAGGAGCATTTAAGGCGTACCTGCTGTTTACCAGGAGTGATGGCAGGAATGGAAACTGCAAAGATACTTTTATTGCACAACTCAGTGAGAAAGCCAACAACAAGGCATCTCCATTAATTCAACCCATGACTAAGGCAATTGTTTTCAGGGCTGTGCTGGTAATGCTCTCCCTGAAAGACTGAGGGGTGATATGGGGCAAATGCCCAAACGATGGGCTGGTTTAGTCAGCTCAGGAAAATGTGATGGCGGGTAGATGGGATTCCCAGTTGACGGGTGTAATAGTTGTTATTGTGCCTTAGCTCCAATGTGGAGTTGCGACTTGGCTTTTCCAGCTGGCTCTGTTAGGATCTGCCAGTAGGGGGTGCCAGAGGGAGACTGCAGGGTGTTTGCTTTCTGTGGGCTTCCGGTCCGCACGCAATGCCCCAGCAATGTGTCTTCACCCTGGCGGCAGCCCTGCCTTCCTGTAGCAGCAGCTGAATCCAGTTGGCAGTTTTCCCAACACTTGAAGAATCAATCAGTTTCATCCTGCCCCCTACTAGAGGTATCAGTGCCAGCCAAGCAGCGCCTCTGCCCCAGAGTTCTGCGTTTCAGGGGCCCCGCCTCTAAGGTTCTGAGTTTTAACACTTCTAACCTCTTCCCTTTGTTCCCTCAGCCCTAGTTACAGTATCTACTTCTGTCAGTGCCAGTTCCCTGATATCTTAGGGTTCTCTTTCAGTTATGCAGTTAACAGTTCTGTACTTAGTTAACAATTCTTTACACTGAATTCTCTCTGTTTAAATAACTAGTGTGACCATTTTCTCCCTATTGGAACCTGACTGACAAAGGGCAGGTCTTAAGTTCCTGAGATGCAGAGGCCCTTGCAGTGCCTACTGCTTTCTTTTTAGTTCTGTGTACACAGAGGTATGAGGAAGGGATAGCTCTCTGGCCAATGGGCCTGTGGGAGCTGTAATGTTGGCTGAAAGAAAGTAGCCCCTTCCAGAACATTCTGGCTCTTTCTTGACAGGTTTCAAATAAGAAGTGTCTAGCTAGGCTGAGGAATTGCTGACCGGAGAAATTCCAGCTAGAATGTTTGGCTACTGTATGTTCCAAGAAGTTAAGGGCATCTCCTGGAGATGGGAACCTATTTTAAATACTGTGTCTTCATAAATTCACACAAATATTTTGTCTGTTTGATGCATTAAATGGCCAAAGAACAACTTTCATTGGAACTCTATTAAACCAACATCAGTGAGCACCCACTGAGGGTCAGATGCTGGGTTAGACAGTGGGGAAATTTGACAGAGTGTCACCTGTCCTTACTCCGGCAGATCCCACTGTCTACTTGGGGGAGTCACCTGCGGAAAGAAATAAATACGGCAGATTGAACACACATATTTACTCTCCGAAACTCACAAAAACTGCAGTGAAGTTTGTTTGGATACAAATACAGTTTTGGTTGTTTTGAAAATGAGAATTCATTTCAACATGATTGATATATTATGGAACGATTTGAGCCTAATGTGAATTTCACATTTGCTTTTGCACAATTTTGTGTGTAAGGCACATGGGTGAATGCGGATAACTGAGCCACGTAGAAATACACAAAACGCACACAACTCAAACAACTACCACCTGCCTCAGTTCACAACCCATACCCATCCACATTAGCTGTTACAGCTTTTCATCAAATTTCAGGTAACCCTCCTCCTGCTAATAACATACAACTCACAATAACTTCACAATAACTCACAAGCTGTAGCCCTTCCAGTGCCCATGTCCACAAGCAAATGTCAAGTCTTTTTCCAGGTAAAATGCTTTATTTATTGTAGCTGTTATGTATTTCTTAGCCATTTAATATGTGTAAAACTGCGCTACTGTTTTTATTAGGCTATCTTTTTTTAACGGGTCACTGAAGACATTTTTGAGTATTGTGCCCCTAACCCCTTTTCCCCTCCATAAGCTCTGTGGTTTTGTTGCATGATTTTGCACAGTATGGTGATTAAAAAAAAACTTTTGTTTAAATTGAGGTATAGTTGATGTACACATAGTACCGTGATTTTTAGGAATGTATATATCATGTTATAGCAGAACTGTTGTGTGTAAGACAAAGAAAACAGCAAGGGTTAAGGCAGGACACTTCTGGAAGTTAGAAAGTAGAACAAGTTGTAACTAACTGTGAGCTACTAGACAAATAAATATATTGATCTCTGCCCCCCAACCTCTCATTCCTGGCACAGAGCTCCTAAATCCCTCATAATTCCCCAAGTGATAAGAGCTCTAGGAGCACCTTTTGTTCTAATATTTGGTCTTTGACCCTGTCGCTGACACAGGACTGCTAAAACCCTTGTAAATCCCTAAGTGTAAGAGCTCTAGGAGCATCTTTTGTTCTTTTCAGGAGGCTCTGGGTGAGCTCTGGATGGCAAGCCACGATTAGAAGCTTGGAATTTTTATCTCCACTCCCCCGCATCTTCCAGAGAGGGGAGAGGGGTTGGAAATGGAGTTAATAATTGATCACACCTATGTGAGGAAGCCTCCATAAAATCCCAAGAGAAGGGGGTTTGGAGAGCTTCTAAATTGCTAAAAACATCCATGGACGGGGCTGGGGGAGTGATGCAACCCAACTCCGTGGGGACAGAAGCTCCTGCTCTGGGGACCCTTCCACACCTTGCCCCATGTATTTCTCCATCTGGCTGTCCACTGCATCCTTTATGATATCCTTTAATAAAGTGGTTAACATAAATGTTTCCCTGAGTTCTGTGAGTCACTCTAGCAAATTAATGGAACCTGAGGAAGGGGTCGTGGGAACCTCAGATTTATAGCAAATCAATCAGAAGCACACCTGACAACCTGGACTTGTGACTGGTGGCTGAAGGGAGGGGGCAATTTTGTGGGACTGAGCCCTTAATCTTGGGACCTGACCCTATCTCTAGGTGGATAAGTGCCAGAATGGAGTAAACTGTAGGACATCTGGATGGTGTTGCAGAATTGCTTGGTGTGGGGAAAACTTCCCATACATTTGGCCACCAGAAGTGTCAGAAGTGAAGTGTTCTGTGTGAGTAGTAAAGGAGACACATGGGAGGAAAACTCTAGGTTTTTAAATACACTATCTTAGACCCAAGAAAGCTGACTCTTAAGCCAGCTGGGAGAAAGAAGGGATCTACAGAGAGAGAGCTTCAGAAATCTGCATGGATTCTCCCTGGGTCCATGGTTGAGTAACCAGTCTTGTATGCATAGAGAGAGTGATACTCCATGAGGTTAGGCAAAGAATGACTGGGGAGTTGTAAGCTGAACAATTTTCAGAGCTCATTCAAGTTAGAACCAATCAGAGAGGAGAGTCCTTCATAAACACTGCACTCTGCACTCAGCAGAGACCCCAGAAGGATCATGCACTAACGGAAAGCCCAAGGTAGTCCAGAGTAAAGACTACTCTAAACTTACCCTAACAGAGCTTAACGCTGGGGGACTTAAGCTACCTAATTCCAAGACGTAATATAAAGCTACAGTAGGGCTTCCCTGGTGGTGCAGTGGTTGGGAGTCCGCCTGCCAATGCAGGGGACACGGGTTCGAGCCCTGGTCTGGGAAGATCCCACATGCCGCGGAGCAACTGGGCCCGTGAGCCACAACTACTGAGCCTGCGCGTCTGGAGCCTGTGCTCCTCAACAAGAGGGGCTGCGATAGTGAGAGGCCCGCGCACCGCGATGAAGAGTGGCCCCCGCTCGCCGCAACTAGAGAGAGCCCTCGCACAGAAACGAAGACCCAACACAACCAAAAATAAATAAATAAATAAATAAATAAATAAATAAATAAATAAATAAATTTATAAAAAAAAAAAAAAAAAAAAAAGCTACAGTAATTAAGACAGTATGATATAGGCAAAAGGATAGACACATAGACCAATGGAATGGAATAGAATCTAAAAATAGACCCACACATATATGGTCAATTGATATTTGACAAAGACAAAAAGGCAATTCCATGGAGGAAGAATAGTCTTTTCAACAAAGGGTCCTGGAAGAACTGGGTATCCATTAAAAAAAAGAACTTGATGCATTACACAAGAATGAACTATAAATGGATCATAGACATTAACATAAAAGGTAAAACTATATAACTTCCAAAAGAAAACATAAGAGAAAATCTTTACAATCTTGGGGTAGAGAGAGAGTTCTTTACTAAGACACAAAAAGCATGAAGCATAAAAGAAAACATTTGATAAAATGGACTTCATCAAAATAAAACCTTTTGCTTTTCAAAAGACATCATTAAGAAAATGAAAAGTCAAGTCAGCCTGGTAGAAAATATTCATAATTTATATATTTGACAATGGACTTGAATGTAGAATACAGAAAGAACACTTACAACTTGGTAAGAAGACAAATAGCCCAGTTTAAAAATGGGTAAAATATTTGATCATACACATCACAGAATAAGATGCATGAATGGCTGGTAACCACATGAAAATATGCTTAATGTTATAAATTATTAGGGAAATCAAATTAAAACCACAATGAGATCCACCAAACCCCCATTAGAATTATTGATAATATCAAGTATTAGTGAGTATGTGGAGCAACTAGAATGTTCATGTGTTGCTGGTAGAAAAGTAAAATTGCATAACCACTTTGGAAAATCACATTGCAGTTTCTTATAAAGTTAAACATATATTTACTTATGACCCAGCAACTCCACTTCTAGGTATTTATTTACTCAAGAGAAATGAAAATGTATGTCCATAAAAAATGCATGTACAAGAGCTTTCATATCAGGTATTCAATGTAGCCCCAAATTGGAAAGAACTCAAATGTCCATAAAAGGTATGGATTGTGCTATATTCATGTGATGGAATGCTACTCAGTGACAAAAAGAAATGAAGGCTTACCCATGCAACAGCATGAATCTCAAAAAACTTATGTTGAGCAAAAAAGCTAGACACTAAAGAGTACTTACTGTATAATTCTATTTATATGAAATTCTAGAAGAGACATCTATTCTATAGTGACAGAAAAGAGATGAGTGTTTGCTTGGGGCCTAGGGTTGTGGGCATTGATTATAAAGAGGCACAAGGAAATCCTTTGCGGGTAATGGGTATGTTCTATATCTTTATCTTGGTGGTGGCTATGCGAGTGTATACCTTTATCAAAACAGATCCAACTGTACACTTAAAATGGATGCATTTTATTGTATGCAAATTGTACTTCAATAAAACTGATTTAAAAAATCTAGAAGATTGGTTGAAATCTATTTATGAGCCATTGGACCTTGGAATCCCCTCCCCTCCTCAGAACAGCCAGATACTGTTCCTCCCCACCTCCACAGAGGACTTCAGTTTTATTCTCTGGAGTTGGTTAAACAGAGGATCTTTATAACAAGGCACAGTGGGGCATAGACACCTTACTGAAAAGATGGTGAATGAAGTAAAGTTTACAAGCAAGTGCTGAGACCCCCAGCCCTCTTCTCTCATTTGGTTTCCAGAATGCTAGAAGTCAGACTTACAGATTCCAGGAGGGGGTTTGGAAGATTTTTCTGACCAGCTGCAAAGGAAAGACCCAAAACACTGTTACTGGAATCTCTCCACGTGAATAGCTTAGCTAGCTCACTCTACAGAGAGCCTAGGATTGACATGCTTCATGCATGCTCATGGAGCTGTTAGTGCTGCCTCTGGAAATGTGAGTAATCAGTCATGGACCGATAGTCATCTGAGAAGAGCCTCCAACATAAAAACTGAAGCTCAGAAAACAAACAGGAAAAGAAATCTGGAGGAAGCAGAGACTAAGTAGGGAGATGAAAATATTAAAAATAAAAATCTCCCTTTTATTAATATTTTCAAAGAAAAAGAGAAGATAGTTTATTCTTGAAACAAGAACAGGATACAATAAAAAAATGCATAGTTAGAAAAAAAATCAACCCTTGGAAATATAAAAACTATGATAGCAGAAATGAAAACTTGAGTAAATTATTTTGAAAAGAATATGAAGGAGTCTAGAAAGTAGAGAAAAAGGGTAAAGATATGGGAAATAGGACATCAAAGATAAGAAAGTTAGGGAACCATTTCAAAGAGGTCCAGCATTTAAGTAAGAAGAGTCCCAGAAAGAGAGAACAAGGAAAATATAAGGGGGGGGGGGGTGGAAAAAAAGAAAGAATCCCAGAAAAACTTCCAGAACTGAAGGACATAAGTTTGCAGGTTGAAATGGACCACTAAATCTCCAACAGATAACAAATCATTTTACTGGGAACAGAGAAGACTCTACAAACTTACAGAGGAGAAAAAAGTTTCATATACAGAATCTAGAATCAGAATGACTTCCAACTTGTCAGCAGTAATATTAGCAGCTAGAAGACAATGAAAACCTTAACATTTTTGAGGGAAAACATTTTCCAACTCAGAATTCTACAGCTGTACAAACTATGAATTAGTTTTGAGTATCAAGAATATTCAGACATGCATTTTATCAACACGTTTACCTCACCTTTCTCAGAAAGCTACTGGAGGATATGCTCTATCAAAACTAAGGGGTAAACTAAGAAAGAGGAAGAGATAGAATGCAGGAAACAGGGATTCAAGTGCAAGAGAGAAAATAAGGGGTCCATCCGTCCTTCGATCTATCTATATCTGGGGCATACTGGGAAAATGGTGGCTGAAGTGGGGAAAGGAGACTTTCTTTTTCCCATTGTCCTGGTGGGATACTCAACCAATAGGATAAAAAGCTAACCGGCTAATGAGTGGTTGGGGAAAGTTTGGTTTCTTGCTGGATCCCAGAGGAGATACATCAGAAGCTTTGAGTTCTTTGAGTTCTTAGAACCCTAGACCCTGGTGAAATTTCAGAACTTAAAAAAAAAAAAAAAGAGTGAAAATCCTAAAAACCCCCAGACATAAAACAATCAACAACAAAAACAGGTTATCTGAAAAGGAAAGAGAATTATACTGGCACTGAAGTTATCATCTGCAACTTGGAAAGCCCCAGGGCCATGGAAAAGACTCACAGCTTCCAGGGGGAAGGAATCTTGGCCAAAATATTGTTAAAGTATTAGGGTAGAAGGCAGACATTTTCAGATCTGCAAGATCCATGAACCATTTCTCAGGAACCTATTCAAGAAGGTAAAGACAAATGAAAACTAAATTTAAATGAAAACAGAGACATCTCAAGATAAGAGAAGACTAAAAGCATATCAAGCAGTGGAGAGCAATAAACCTAGTAAAATCTGTAGCAAGTAAATGGATGATGATAAATTGACTTTTAGCTATGTTATAAATTAGAAAAGATCTTTGAAATAGAAGACAAGGGGGAAAATCCTTAGCAGAAAGTTGAAATTAAAATGACAGATTATTTCAACCAAGCCCAGGATATGGGATGGAGAGACTGACGGTGTTGAGAGGAAAGAGGGGATGAGGATGAGGAAATAAAAAACAAAATAGGTGGAGGGTGTCACATGACTCTACACTTCTGGTATGTTGATGGGGAAGTACTGGTTCAAATATAACTTGAAATCTGAAAGTAATTATTAGTAAACTTGAGATAGATAGAAAAACTGCCAAACACCAGGGAGGAGAAACATGAATTTAAAAAAGAAAAAAACCAGAAGGACACCCACTAACATAGTGACCTACAAGGACAGGTAAGGGGAGTTCGATTTAAAGAAGTGAAGGGAGAACATTCATTTTTCCCTCTATGTTCCTCTTGAAGTTTTGAATTCTTTTAAGCAAGTAGGACACATTGATTAATTGCCTTTTTAATTAAAGACAATGACGTAAGGAACTCTGAAAAGTTAACAGTGGCCAAATATGCAAGGTGATACCATCTGCAATGTCTTTGGAGAACTGCTCTGCCCTGACTCTCCCTTTCTTTCCCAGCATAGTTGTTCATTTTCTACAAATGATTAATGACTGTTGCTTGAGGAGAGGGCTAGAGAATGGTATGTAGATAACTCCTGAGGCCCCAAGGTGAAAAATGAAGAACATATGCTATAAATGAAGATGGCTATCTGTGTACTTAACACATTCTCATTTGTTGCAGAAGGGAGACGCTCTGGCAGCCCTCTGGGAGGTTCAGTGTTCTCATCGTTAGAAAACTGGAGTCTGTGATGGGACTTAGGTGACCCCAGGTTGGAAGCCACTAGAGGGATGGCTTGGTGAGATCTCTGGCCTAGGTCTTCTTAACCTAGAAGTTAGGGCACCTGGATTTTTGTTGTGTCTCTGCCATTTTTATGAGCCATCTGTCTTTGTGCGAGTCCTTTAACGTCTCTGAGGCTCATTTCTCACCCCGGAAAGACAGTGCTGCTACAGAGTCAGCATTCTTTAAATGTTTGTTGAATAAATCAGTGATCAAAGGAATAAATGAAGTGACTTGTCTAAGGCCCGTGGGAGCCTGAAGCCCACAGGCGTCTATGCAGCCCGATGCTCTAGCGGCTTAACACGCAGTGAAGGTGGTCTCTCCCTCCTCACGTCCCGCACTCACCGGCCTCCGCACTCTGCACACGTCCTGGAGGATCCGCTCCTGGTTCTTCACGGAGCACAGGACCAGTGTGCAGACCACCACATCCATGGAGTCGTCGGCCACCTGGTGCAGGTCCTCCCCGGGAGCCACCAGGAAGCGCTCAAACTGCAGGTGTCGGTTCTCAGCAACGCTCTTGATCAAGAACTTCTCAAAGTTGGGGTTGGGATCAATACAGGTCACCCGGCATCCAGGCGGGTAGAACTTGAAGTTGGGCCCTGTGCCGCAGCCCAGCTCCAGCAGGGAGAGCTTCCCGGAGGGGCCTGCGAACTCCTGTAGATTGCTGAAGAGCTCCTGCTTCTTGCTCGCCATCTGTTCGTTGTACATCACAGTGAACCTTGCCAAGAAGTAGGGGAGTGATTTTTTGCATATCCAGTTCCACAAGCCCAGAAAGTCTAGCAGGTACATGGGAAATGCCAGGATGCAGACGGAAAGAAAGAGAGGGTGGGTGAGGACTGCCAGGGGCAGCGTGCAGGAAAGAGAGCCATGGGGACGGGGGATGGAGGAATGGGAGCAGGGTGGGGGGTGGCGCCACCACCTCGGGTAATGGAACACCCTGTAAACCCCCCAGTAGCACTGAGTCGTCAAATGAAGGGCACATCAAGGGGAGTGGTGTCTCAAGTCCCAACCTCCTTGGGCTCCTACCAGAAAAGAGACGGTAGGAATCGCCATGGGCAGGTGCTCCAAGGCCAGCAACAACTCCCGCTTACTGAGTCCTTAAGTACATTTTCTATATGATCTTCTTCAATACTTAAAAGGACTCATGAGACAGACACTCTTAATCCCCCATTTTACAGAAGGAGAAACTGAGTCTCACAGAAGGTAGCTGCAAGGTCGTGTAGCTGGGAAGCGCAGCTGAGTCAGAGTCGTCACCTTTCACCTGGAGCTGCCTGGTTTCCTTGGAGACTGCTGATCTCCTTTAGGGAGAGTCACTGTCACGCAGACTGAGATCAGAGAAAGTGCGTGCATAGGATGATTGGGTAGAGCATTTGGTGAGGACAGCCCCACAGAATGTTCTGGAAGCAGAAATAGCCATTCTCTTAGAGTCTGTAGAAACGTCTCTGAACTAGCCTCCTCTGCCCACACCTTGGAATATCTAGATCTTTGTCCACCCTTAGCTGATTCCTGCCGTAGACGTAGGCGTTTGTCCTCTACACCAGGGCTGGATATGCCTCAGCCCACTCTTAAATCCATCTCCCACCCCCACCCCCCTCGCTCCCTTAGTTAGCTCCGCCCCCCTCTCATACTTAACATCTCTCTTTGTGGCCCTTCTCCTTCTCCTCTGTCAATCTGCCTGCTCAAGTCTCTTATCCTACAATAATCCTTTCCTTGAGTTTTCTTTCCTTTCAAGTTAATTTCCCGTCTCGCTTCCTCTTCCTGCCAGGCTCCATTAGAAATTGTGTTCGGCACTCACAGTTTCCTCGTCCTCACCTCATTCAGACCTCAGCCCGCTGACATTTGGCTTCTACTCCTACAGCGCCAATGAACGTGCATGCAGACAAACGGAAGGCAGTCAGAGGGAGGGGAGGGACAGGGGAGAAAGAAAGGGTGACTGTATTAGGGAGTGGTGGCCACGGAATGGAAGCCCGTATCTGAGGACGTGCGGGACGCTGGCATCCAGGGCGCAGGTGGAGAGACAGTCTGTCCTCAGAGCCCGGAGGCAGAGAGAAAAGATGGGTGCGGAGGTAAGTTCAGGTGGGGGGAAAGAAGGTAAGAGAGTTTTTAACCAGAGGGCTTTGATTTTCTCAGCGAAGAAGAAGGCTATGATCTATTGCTGAGAATGAGGGTGTAGGGTACAGGGTGGGCGATAGGAAGAGAGTAAAGAAACTTTGCAGCAGCAACCAGGGGGACTGGGAGAAATTGCTGACCAAAGGCAGAGAGAAGCCCTTAGTAGCAAAGAGGATGCAGCTGAGCCTGGGGACTGTGAGTCGGTGGTGACGCCGGATCTTGAGGATACAGTTTTCTTCATGAGGCATTGCAGTTTACAGCAGAGAAGGTCAGCGTTTAGGCTAAACAGGGCTGGGGGTTTATCCAGGTGGAGGAAACTGAAGGGTAGGGGCCAGAGAAGGAGGGGTACAAGGAGTCCAAGCTGGAAAGAAAGTGTGAAGGAGGGTAGTGGGGGGTTAGAAAATGGAATGATTGGGTTCAGGACTGGAGATGCTGGTGTGGCTGAAGAACCCATCTGCCGCAAGTGAGAGAGTTATGAATGGTACCGTGGTGTGAGATCAGAGTTTGAAACTTAAGAGGCGAACCAGTTTAGGGTCTAGAGAGGGGACAAGGGCAGAGACAAGAGAAAAAGGATGAACGTGAAAGTCACTGGAACTGAGGAGCTAGGGAATGATCAGGCTAAGATGCTGAGTGGGTCACGTGCCTGGAGATGAGGGTGCCAGGGTGAAGAGGAGCACTCAGGACCAGGTGCCAGAATCCCTGGTGAATGTGAGGGAGTGGCCAGGGGATTAGGAGGTGACTGTGGGGCCCCCAGGGACCAGCCACAGGGGAGGGGGTGGACGTGGTATAGCATGAGCCTCCTGGGAGTTTGTAAAAATTACAGTGATTTGTACAATCAATATATAAAGGTAAAATTTCAATCAGTATATAAAGGCTTTTCTTCTTTTCAATAGATAGCATTCCTCTGAATGTATGTAGCCCAATGCATTGAATCACATCCCACTGATGGGCATTTATGTTGTTTCCTGTTTTTCGCTAGTATAAAATAATGGAGGTAGAGACCACATGTACGTGTGCACTTTTGGTGAGAACATCTGTAGGATAAGTTCCTGGCAGTGAATGTACTTGATCAAGGACAAGTGTATTCATTTTATTTGTTTTGTTTATTGAGGTAAAGGCAAATGTCTTTAATTTTGATAGCTATTGCCAACTTGCCCTCTAAAGAAGATGCGCCAATAGATGACCCCGCGCACAAAGGACAGAACTTTCTGTTACCCACACACTTTCCAACACTGTTAGCAAACTAGTCTTTGATAATCTGACAGGTGCAAATGGCTTTTTATTGCTATTCTTGTGGCATTTCTTTAATTTGAATGAAGAGAGCATTTTTTTTTCATATTTACTATTTGATTTTGTTTCTTTCTTTTCTTTTTTAATAAGTTACCTAGTAGTTCAAACTGCCAAGGTTCAAATCCTGGCTTTTCTACATATTAGCTGTGTGACCACGGGCCATTTACTTAAATTCGTTGTGTTTCAATTTCTTCTTAAAATGAGATAATAACGTACACTATGCGAAGTGCTTAGAACAGGGCCAGGCACACGCTAAGTAAGTACTCTATAAGCATTGGCTGATAATATCCATGTCTGTTGCCCACTTTTCTGCTGCGTTGTCTTTTCCTTATGGATTTGTCTCTTCTGGAAAGCCTGTTGGCTGCCATATATGTGTTTTGTCATTTGACTGTATTTTTAAGATATTACATTCCATGAGAAAATATTACATGGCTTTTGTTATGATTGCAATCACTGGAATTCCAAGACAATGAAAACACATTATGCCTTAAAGATTTTTTTCTTTAGGAATTTGAGGAGGTGTTTTGAGGGGATGGACAATGAGTAATGGAGCCAGAAAGAATGTCTCCCCCACCTCTCCAGAGAGGACCAGCCAGTTCCAGCTTTGAGGGCTGCAGGACGGCGGTGTCTGGACAGGTTTAGTGACACCAAACAGCGCTGTGGAACTTGGGCTGCTTGTTTGTTCACAGCTGGGTCCAGGGGTGCAGGGGAGGCCAGGCGGGCAGTGGGAGGACAAGTGATGTGCATGGCGGGTGTATCTGTGTGTGTGTGTGTGTGTCTGTGTGACAGAACGCTACAGAGATGGAAGCGAGCCTCTGGATTACGGAAGAACAACTGCGAAAAGGTTTTGGAAATTAATTCATCTCAAGATTATGCCCGGAATCTCCTAACAGGGTATCTGTGAGGCCAGCAGAGGCATGGGCTGGTGGGAGACTGGGTTTAGATGAACCAATGGACGGGGCAATCTTGTGGGGCAGGAATTTGATCCTCGGCCTCTCGGTGTTGACACTCCTCGTGAAGCCCTCCAGAGGGTGTTTCTGTGGGCAGCCTGGCACCCAGCGGGCTCATGGCATTGGCCTAGGAATGGAGAGACAGGAAGAGACTGGTGAGGGCTGGAGCCACCAGGAACGCTTGGGGGAGGGGATGGGGAGGCGATGGGCGGATCCTGGGTGGGTCTGGAATGGGGAAATGTGGCCGGAGGCGAGGCTGCATCCTGGGCCTGAAAAGCCCGCAGACCTTTTCTCCTTTGTAGTGTCCTCCCAGCTCGCTCTCCCCATGAACCTGAGGATTTCGTCTCTGGTGAAGAAGCTGTGGCCCAGGGTGGGGCAGCGACTTATTCAGGGTCACCAGCATTGCCCTGCCAGCGTTCCCAGGCCAGGCTCTAGGGAAGCAATGGGGGTGGCGGGGAAGGGAGGGATTCCTGGCATGGGCAGGGCGTAGCCTCTAGAGGGCAGATCCAGGTTGTGGGGGGGGCAGCTGTGGAACTTGGGTGGGTTTAGGGGGTGGAGGGCGAGGGGGCTGGGGTAGGAGGTAGTGGGGAAAAGAGGATGAGCGCTGAAGGGTAAGGACTTTGGAGTGTATGAGTGTGTGTGTGTGTGTGTGTGTGTGTGTGTGTGTGTGTGTGTGATGTGGTATATATGTGCGTATGTGCATGTGTTCATGTGAGTGATGTGGTGTGTGTGTGTATGAATGTATGGGAGTGTTTATGTATGCATATATGTATGTGAGTGTGTATGTGTGTGATGTGGTGTGTGTGTGTGTCTCTCTTTCTCTCTCCCTCTCTCTCTCACACACACACACACACACACACACCCTGCAGCAGACACACTGAAGGTCTCCTTGGGCATCCCTCAGCCTCTGGCCTGAGCTGTCCCAACACCAATATGGAGGAGAGGGAGGGAAAGGGGCCTGGGTCTCCACTGTGATCACTGAGAAGGGGCTCCTGTGCGTTAGTCCTCCTTGTCTAACCGAAATGGAAACCAGGAAGGGCATTCCATCCCCAGCCTCCTCCACCCAGGATGCCCCCAAGGGCTTGATCTGAAGTGACAACCTGGCCAGCTCACTGGGCGGGACTAGAGGTGGACTAAAGGCGACAATGTCCTGTCGGCTGTCTTTTCCAAAGGCTCCTCAGGCTGCCCCTCTAGCAGAGCTAACAGCACATTTATCCCCATCTTGGGCTGGGTTCGAAACTGCTGGGAATTGTTTGGTGGTGGTTTCAGGTGGGGGAGGTGATGAGAGCTGGGGACGTTTAAACAGGAAAGTGGCAGGGGTGGGGAATGGGGAGGAGTGTCTGAGGGCAAATACAAGCACGTTGCACAGACATACGTACAAAGGCGTGCAAGCGTGTATTCACAGACACACCTATCCCCCTGCCCCCCCGAACATAGACGCCCACTTGTATAAGTACATTCACAGACATGCAGACACATATGTAAACACACATGCCTAGGGTGTGCATGCAGCCAAGCCCAGGGCAGGTGCATACACACAAAAGTGTACAGACATTCACACAAAGTGTCTCAAATATACACAGGCGTCCCCTTCCTCTCCAGGGACAAATAAACTAAGTGGACAGGAATGTGATCTGGGGCAGGGGGAAGTGCAGGCCCAGGGTAACCATCACCAGGAAATGTCTACTGGAGCAGGGAGGAGAGGGGCAAGAGTGGGGTCATGCCCCACTTGGCCTGGTCTCTGTATGCAAATGAGGCATGGGGACACGTGGCCAGGGAAACCAGTTCACCCAGGCCCACCTTGAGGTCAGCTTACTCAAGAGCCGAGCTCTCTCAAGGAGGAGCTGGACTTGGGACGGAGGCTGCCGGCGAATGCCTTTCTGGCTCTCAGTAGCTTGGGGAGGGGATTGGGGTCTGACTCCTGGGCTAGAACATTTTGTCCACCCCTTCCTCCAATCTTTTACCGCTTGATCTTTCTGCTCTTGTCTCAGGAATCTGGATATTCTTCACTCCTTCCCCAAGCCTCCTCCAGGGAGCCTTCCCTGACTGAGCCCGTTGCAGATCGACGGGGACCGCTGTCTTCCACCGCTCTCTGCGTCCGCCTGCATCAAGGGGTCTGAGCCTCTGCGGCCCTCCTCCCCACTCTGGACGGTTCAGGCTTGGACCGAAAGCCTGGGCCTCGGAGGGGTGGACGGTGCGATGGCGGAAGCGCGGCCCCGGGAGGAGCTGGCGGGCAGAGAAAGGTGGCTGGCGGCCAGCCCCGCCCCTACCTGTGTAAGCCTATCCGCCCGCGCCTAGAGGATAAAAGCGGCCAAGTCGCCCGGAGGTCAGCGAATTCGGCCCCCTGTCGCCCGCCGCTCGGTCCAGCCCGGCCCAGCCAGCATGTCCATCCACTTCAGCTCCCAGGTCTTCAGCTCGCGCTCCTCCGCCTTCCCGGGGCGAGGCACCCAGATGCGCCTGAACTCGGTGCGCCCCGGCGGCTTCGGCGGCAGCAGCATCAGCCTCTACGGCCTTGGCGCCTCGCGGCCGCGCGTGGCAGCGCGCTCATCCTACGGGGGCCCAGCGGGCGCCGGCATCCGCGAGGTCACCATCAACCAGAGCCTGCTGACCCCGCTGCAGGTGAACATCGACCCCTCCATCCAGCAGGTGCGCCAGGAGGAGCGCGAGCAGATCAAGACCCTGAACGACAAGTTCGCCTCCTTCATCGACAAGGTGAGCGGCCCGCGCTGCCCCAAGCCAGGATCCAGGCCCCAGCAGCCGCCCCGCAGCGCACGTGGGCCAGGGGCTGGGAGGGCTGGTGCCTGCTCTCTTTCCGCCGATATCTGGGACTGTACCCTCTCCATGAACCCTGTAGCTATTTTTGTCCCCCTCGGCCTCCAAGCCCTCTCTTCCAGCAAGCTTCCCAAATCTCCCTGCTTTTTCCTCCGGGAATGTGTGCGTGGGTCTGTCCGGTTGTCCTGGTGGGCTGTGTCTGTGAGTCGGCTGGGGTTCTTGGGCAGCTTTTGTCATCTGAGTCAGGTTGGGAACTCCAGATGCCAAGGCCAGGACTTCTTTCTCTGGGCCCCCTTCTCTGAGAGGGGGCTGTGCGGAGTCAGAGATGGGGCAGGGTGAGATTCTCCCCTCACCCCCACTTATTATCTAGCAGATGCTGGAAATAAAGGGCTGGAGGGAGGCAGACTCCTGGCCCCATCGGCCCCACCTACCTGGTCCTCCATCCTCCTTTTGGTGGTAGGAGGTGAGGTTATACTTGCCCTTGGAGAGAGCCCATCTGGGGGCACTGAGGGTCCCGGGGAAGGGCCATTTAAGAGGTGTTTTTCCTCTTATGTCCCAAAGGGGTGGGGCATAGAGATGGGGGGGGGGAGCGCACTTGTGGGGCTGGACCCAAGAACTAAGGGCTAGCCCCCTGGGCCCCTCTGGCCAGGGCCTCCCCCCTGGGCGTAGAGCAGGCTTTCCCTTTCCTGCCTTTGTGTACCTCTCTGCTTCCCTGGTCCCCCATGTCCTCCTCTCCTTCACCCTTCAGACTGTACACATCCTTCAAGTTCTGGGGCAGCCTCCGCAGGAAGCCCCAGGCCCAGGTTCCCCCCGCTGCTGCTCGGCTGCAGCCCCCAGATCCTGCTGCCTGAGTTGCTGGTTTTGAGGAGGCTCGCTTCCCACCACCAGTCATTTTGGTGCTCCTTAGGGACTTATTTTACATTGGCTTGATTGTAGCATCCTGTCCTGAGGCTTTGTTGGAGAAAGAGGGAAGGGGAGAGAGGATACTGAGAGAGGAAGAGATGAGGTCCCAGCCTGAAGGGAGGGGGCCCGAGTCGGGCTGAGGACACAGACAGGAAGGGGGCAGCCGTTCAGAGAGGGAGGTGGAGGCCATCGCCTGTGATGCGATGGGAAGGAGAGGAGGGAGGAGACCCTAAAGCACAAGCACTGGCACATGTCAGTGACCTGAGCCCTGGACACACTCTGAGACAGCTGAGACAGAGAGTATCCTGGAGGAGAGAGCCAAGGGCTAGGGGCCCAGGTTGGGGGAAGAGCCAGTGGGAGCGTGGATTCTGCTGGATGGCTGGAGACCCTCCCAACCGCACTGTGGGTGGCACGATCTGCCTCTCATGAGTTTCCTTCTCCCGCCCCTTCTAGGTGCAGTTTCTGGAGCAGCAGAACAAACTGCTGGAGACCAAGTGGGCACTGCTGCAGGAGCAGAAGTCGACCCAGAGCAGCTGCCTCCTGGGCATCTTTGAGGCCCAGATTGCTGGCCTGCGGAAGCAGCTCGAGGTCCTGCAGCTGGACGGGGGCCGCCTGGAGGTGGAGCTTCGGAACACGCAGGACGTCGTGGAAGACTTCAAGAACAAGTACTGCCCCGCAGTACGACCTGCCGGGATCCATGCCCTGGGCCCATGTGCCCCTCTCAGCTCACCCTCTGCAAATCCTCTCTGGGTCAGGGGTCAGGGGGTACAGCTGCTCAGAACAACAACTCCCAGAAGGGAAGGTCTTGATTAACACATTCCCTGCTTCTCCTCTCTCCTCTTTGTCTCTGGGGGCCGTTTCCAAGTCGCTCTGGTCCTTTCTTCTGACTTACTCCCAGTGAAATATCTCAGCCTAGCCCTGATCTGCACTGCTCCCTTCGGAAGCCTGACCAAGGCCCAGGAAAGGGCAGGGCAAGAGATGATGTGCGTCAGAACTTGCATGACCCTCAGATTATTCTAGAACAACTCTGTTTTGTTCCCGTGCAGAATTAGAGTCCAGAAAGTTTCAGGGGCTTGATCGAGATCGCATAGTAGGTCACTGGGAGAGCTGGGGCTTGTTTTTGGGCCCCTGACTCCCAGGAGGCGACCTGGAACCAACTTGGGAAGGAAAGAAGCAGAGAGCATGATCATTGTGAGCGATGGGAGGGGTTGTGGGGGCTGGGGGTGGGTGCGGCCAGGGCAGGAACCAGAAAGGAGGCTGTGAGGAGGGGCAGGGAGTGGGAGGCTGGAGGCCGGGAAGGCTGGGTCTTGAGGACAGGCCTTTGAGGTGCCTGCTGAACTCTCTGTTCACATTGAATAGAAACCAAAGCCAGAGGCTGGGCCGGGCATCCCTGCCCAGTGGGCACTCGGGGTAATGAGTGAGTTCTGTGCTCTGCCTGGGGAGATGTATGACTAAGCCGGAGCAGGGACACTGGCTTTGACTGGAGGTAGAACAAACAAAGGCCTCTGCAGAGAGTGTCTCTCCATTCCCAACCCCGCCCCCCATCCCCACCCCCGACTTCCCTAGGGCAACAGTCAACAGGATTAATCCCACGGCAGGTGGAAGCAGACCGGTGCAGGACAGGGAAGGCCTGGGACGACCCGTGAGCCCCTGCTGTCAGGTGTGCATCTGTGCACACAGACCCCCCCACCCAGAACCCACAGAGCACTTTCCTGGGGAGTCAGGCTGAGGTCCAGGCCGGGGCTGAAGGAGGAACTGGAAGGGGTCCTGAGTGCAGCTGCCCAGGGAGCTCCTATCTGCACATCCTCTGGGCCCAGTGGCACAGCAGGGGTGGACAGACGGCCTCGCAGATATTTTCCTAACTCTTCTAGAGGCCCTGGGGGAGTGGGACTTTGGGGGTCTGGGCTCCTGGAGGGCCTCTGCCTGCCTGAGCATCTTGCTCCCCACTAAAGTTGCCCCACATCGCTCCTGCTGTTCTCCAGAAGCTCGTGGACACTGCTGACTTTCTGTTTCTGACACCTATTTTGAATCCTCAAGTAAATACTGGGTCAGGCCCACCTGCCCTCTTGCTCCGTGCCCTGCTTTGCCGGCGTCCTCCTATGGGCAGGGGGCTGGCTCCTTGGGAGAAAGAGGGATGGAGGCGGGGGCTCTGGGAGTAGCGATGGGCGCTTGTCACCTAGTTGGGGGCTGGTTCTTCCTCCTTCCTGAGTCCACAAGGTTCCTCCTCTTCAGGCCCCTTCTTCACCCTCAGCGGGTGGGATTAAGCAGGTTAAGGTGTGAGCTCAGGCATCCGATGGCCAGGCTTCAGGTCTGGGCTTTGCCACTTAGCAGCTTGGTGACTGGACAGAGGACTCAGCCTCTCTGTGCCTCTGTTCCTTTCCCTGCGAATCATAGCACCATTGTTATGGGATTGTTGTAGGGATTAACGGAGAGAATGCAGGGATTAACTGAGAGAATGCATGAGAAGCACAGAAAGGGGCAGGCCCCGTACAGAGTGGTCCATAAGCTTGGCTGTTATTCGTCTTCTCACTCCCGGTATATGCAGCCTTTGTCCTTTGATTCACGTATGTTCCCAGCTCCCTCACCCCCATGCCTGCCAAGACTCAAAGCCCTAGGAACAGCCATATGGAAAAGTCAGGGACATTTTGTTTCGTAGCTGACACCTGTTTTTTCGGGTGTGTCATTAAGGAGGGGGTAAAGGTGATGCACGGCAGACTTTCACACCTGGATGTGGGGGGATGGAGGCAGAGCTGCACCAACACCATGCTCCCCTCCTTTACTGCAGGTACGAAGACGAAATTAACCGTCGCACGGCTGCTGAGAATGAGTTTGTAGTGCTGAAGAAGGTGAGGGGGTCAGACAGGTAGGGTGGGTGGCATTGTAGGAAGCACAGGGGACAGGGGACCACATGCCTCTCACCTGAGCAGCCAGTAGGGACCTGTGGTCAGGGTCTGGCTGGGTCTATAAGAAGGGAGCGATGGGCTTGGAGAAGGAGAGATCTGGAAGCCAGCCATTTATAAGCCTGCTTCGTGTACGTATGTGAACATATGTGTCTGCATGTCTGTGTGTGTGTATTTGCGGGTAGGTGTGTCTGGCGAGTCACTAGACTTGTTTCTGGGCTTTTGGAGGGGTTAGAATTATGACTACAGGATGGAGGTTAGAAGGGACGATTTCAACCCCAAATAAGGAAGTGCTCTATCAGAACATTTAATTACAGTTGAGGGTGGCACATGGCATGCCTGAAATATTTACTGAATGAATGGGATGGGGTGCCTTGAGGCAAAGTGAGCTCCCCGTCCCTGGAGGTGTGCAAGTGAGGTCAGAAGGCCTTAGGAATATCTTAGAGGGGATTGACTTAAGATTCTGATTCAAAACACACTCACTCAGTGTTCCAGGCCCATCCACAGAAATGTAACCTGCCCCGGAGTGCTGGGCCCTTGGAGATTCAGGGATGAGTGGAAGTGAGCCCTTTCCACAGGAGCTTAACCACAGCAAAGGATGGCTCTCAGGGGCCCAGACTTGCAGTGTTATCTGTTGCCCACCTGCCTTATATCACCCATGCTGCAAGCTACATATTTAGGCTAGAGGTTTGCCATCTCTGGGAGCGGTGTCCTGGAGTCTGAATGATTTCATGCTCTCCCATTTGACGGATGAGAAGCTGAGGCTGATAAAGTTGAGGTGATTTGTTCAAGGTCACATAGCTAGTAGGCGGCAGAGCCGGGGGTGTGTCTAAACCACTAAAGCCTTTAGGAACTGGTAAAGCGCTAGGTTTGGGGCTTCAGGCTGCTCTGGGCTATCAGCGCTGAGTAGGCACCTCCAGTCCTGGGTCTGCGCGGAGATGATGTTCCTCTCGAGCCTGGGCGGGTCCAGTGGAGGGAACTTCCCACCATGGGCGTGTCAGGCAGCCTGGAGGAGCTGTATGTTTCTTGGTAGAGGGCAGCAGTGATTGGTTCTGGGGGTTGGACAGTACTGGCTTGCTCCCACCCCTAAGTGTTTCTCGAACTGAGGACATGGTGTCCCTCTCCCCCTTCTTACCACCACCCCTCCCAGGATGTGGATGTTGCCTACATGAGCAAGGTGGAGCTGGAGGCCAAGGTGGACGCCCTGAATGATGAGATCAGCTTCCTCAGGACCCTCTATGAGGAGGTGAGGACCTCAGGGTTGGGAGATGTGCCGCAACCTGCATGTCCTAGCCAGGGGCCTATCTGGTCCACCCCCTGCCTCTGGGTCAGCTGGGGTGTGTGTTGGGTGCATGTAGGGGAGTTGACCCTACTCTTTATTCTTTCTGGATTCAGGAATCCATGGTGGGCGAGGAGTTCAGTAGGAGCTGGAGCCGCACACCAGGGTGGGATGATCATTTGTCAGGAAGGGGGATTGGGACGGGCTGGAAGAAACCAGGAGGATGTTGAGGGATCCGGGCTGTGACAGGGTTCACAGGTGGGCTGGGTGGGCTTGCAGGGGAGCCTGAGTCAGGAGAGACTGGAGTGCCTGAGGGTTTACGCCCACCGCTCGGCCACCGTCTCTGCCTGCCCCTCCCATCTCCCCTCCTGCTCACGCTTGCCCTGCCCTGGGCTTCCAGTTCCTTTCCCTCAAGGGGATTTAAAAACCTCTTCATTCCGTCAGTGTGAGTCTCTGGCCTTAGGCAGAAGATAGGGTGGCCGATCATCTGGCTGCTCTGGGACACAGGAAAACGTGAGGCAAATTACAGACCAGTTCTCATTTCTCTTCAGTCTGGTCTTTACCTGCACATCCAGCCTCCATGAGCAACTCCGAGAGAATTTCCACATGTGTTAATTTCAGGGGCTGGATCCTTGAGGCTGACTTTGGGTACTTCTGGTCTCAATGTGGGCCTTCATATGTCTATCACATGTTATATATATGTGTGTGTGTATGTATATACATGTATATATAATTATTTTCCTCTCATTATGAAATACATACTCATTGCAGAAAATCTAGAGAATTAAGTAAAGCATAAAATTGAAAACAAGTTTCCTATACCTACTCTTATCTTGATACCTACCTTTTCAGACTTCTTCTGTGCATATATACACATAGAGATATAGAAATACATATATTTAATAAAATAGAATCATACCTTTTTTCATGTAACAGTATACCACAGATATAGTTCCCTGTCCGTAAATACGGCTGTATCATCGGTGTTAAAGGCTGCAGAGCGTGCATAACAGGGTGGAACATGACTTATTTTACCCACCCCTTAGTGACCCCCTTCACAGCAGAGCTCAAATCCAGTAGCACCTCGCAGCCAGGAGCCACCGCAGTTCACCACACTCTGTCACTTGTCTGTCCGCTGTGATCCTACCAGACTCTTTGATTTCAGAAGGTGCTAATGGGCTTTTCTGGGAGCCAGGGCTGGTGGAGCTGTTTAGTAGGTGCTGGGTCTGTGCCCCCTGGCTACCTGGTGACTCACTCCCACTCTGGCCTCTTCTCCCTGTTTCTTTCCCTAGTGTGTGGGGAATCCCAGGATGGGCACGGGGACAGGGATGGGTCATGCCCCAAGTCCTGATGTTCTGTCTGGTCCCTACAGGAGCTGAAAGAGCTGAAGTCTGAGGTCTCAGACACGTCTGTGGTCCTGTCCATGGACAACAGCCGCTCCCTGGACCTGGACGGCATCATCGCCGAGGTCAAGGCCCAGTACGAGGAGATTGCCAACCGCAGCCGAGCCGAGGCCGAGGCCTGGTACCAGACCAAGGTGGGTGGCCGCTGGAGGCATATTTTCTCTTCCTGGCAGAGTCCTCCGTGGCGGCTTCCCTTACTCCTCACCCTGTCTCAAGCCTTTGGGGCCTGGGTCCCACTGTGCTGACAGGCACCAGGGATTAAATCTGTGGTGGTCTCCAGTGTCCTGGGAATAAGAGGAGGAATAGGCCAGGTCCCTGCCCAGGGCAAGATTCCAGCCTGATGTGGGGGGAGAGGGCAGAGGAAATGGACATGGATTAATAATTATTATAGCTAAAATCTGGCAAGTAAGCACAATGCTAGGCAAAGTTTCAAATGTTTTACCTGTATTGACTCATATAACCCACAGAACAACCCTGTTAGGTAGGCACTATTATTATCCCCCTTTTACGGATGAAGAAACTGAGGCATGGAGAGGTTAAGTGATTTGTCTAGCTCTGCACAGCTAGCAGATGGAAGAGCAGGGACCAGATCCTGGGTCCAAGGGCTCCAGAGCAGGTTTAATCGTTATATGCACTGGGTGTGGGCAGGGCAGCTGACAGTACAGGTGCTGAGGGAATGGGCGGGGAGGGGGTGTGCTGGGGCAAACCAGTGATCTGGGGGAGGGAGCCTGAGGGTTTAAAAGCAGCATAGAGCAATGTCTCTGCAGAGATAGGGAATCATCCATGGTGCGTGGGAGGACACATGCATGCCAATAACGACTTACTGTGTGACACTAGGCCAGTCCCTTCTATTCTCTGGGGCTCATTCTCCTCATCTGTAAAATGGGTGGTGCTGACGAAGAGGTTAATAGGTGAGGATCTCAGACTTCCAGTGATTCTCCAGCATTAGGACATAATGGGAATGGGAAGAGCCCCGGGATCAGTGGGAATGGGCCCGGTGAGCCATCCTTGTCCTCCCCATCCTGGCTGGCAGGAAACTGAACCCCTCCCCCACCCCACTGTCCGGGAGTCTGGCCTCCTGGCATCGGGCAAAGCTTGCTGGGAGTCAGACTGTCCCTCCCTGGGAAGATAAGCTGGGAGGGCTTGTCACTCAGAACCTGGGGCCTTCCTTGGGTCGGGAGAAGACAAGTCACCTGTAATCACGGCCCACCCCTTGCCATACTCTTCTGTGTGGTCCCTCCAGTTTGAGACCCTCCAGGCCCAGGCTGGGAAGCACGGGGACGACCTCCGGAATACCCGGAATGAGATTGCGGAGCTGAACCGGGCCGTCCAGAGGCTGCAGGCTGAGATCGACAGCATCAAGAAGCAGGTGGGCACCAGCCCTTCTCCTTGGGGCATGTGAAGGGCAGCCGGCTGGGACCACGCTCAGGATGAGGAGAAGGAGGCTGGGGGCGAGGGTGTCAACCCCGTCCCTGCTGCTCTGGGGACGAGGCTGGTGCAGCTCAAGTCTCTCGGGCCCACCTGTGAGCTCTCTAGGACGAAATGTTCTTGGCCAGGTCCTGCTTGACCGAAGGGAGAACAGGAGTCCTAGCTGGGCATAGAGCTTGTGGAAGGAGCCTCAGGCTGGCTGGCTAGACTAGAACCACCATTCGTTACCACACTGGTACTGAGCCCTCTCCTTGCACCTAGCTCTGGGTGCGATGTGTACCTGGGGGAAGGGGTGTGGGGGGGTGGTGGGCTGGAGGCCAGCAGAGTCCCTCACTATGGCTCCCAAGGCCCCGCCCCACCTGCTGACCTCACTCCTCACCACTCCCTCTCTGGCTGTGCTCTTGCTTCCTGTAGCTTACATTTGCCAAGCATCTTCATGCTTCAGGGCCCTTGCACTTGGTGTTCCCTCTACCTGGAATGTGGTCCTCCCAGCTCTGCACATGGCTGCCCCTTTCTCACCCCTGGGGTTTAGGACAAAAGACCTCTTCTCAGAGATGGCTTCCTCAGCCACCCAGCCGCTCTCTCAGCAGTCTGTGTGAGCTTCCTGAAACACCTATCACTCTCTGAAATTTTCTGTCTTATTACTTTAGTATTGACTTATTAGGTAAGACTTATTAATTAAGTATAAATAAGTATTGTCCCCTACCTCCACTGGGATATTACAAATGCCTTAAGAGCAGGGGCCCCCATCTGGTTCACTGCTCCTCCCTTCCCAGCACCGGACACATAGTCAGGGCACAGGTCTCAGACGACAGACTGATGCGAGGAGGTGCTGTGAAGCTGGGGTGGGGGGTATTGATGAGGAAGGGTCCCCCAAGCCCTGACCAAGGCATGGGGGTGGTCGGGGCAGCTAAGCCTGGGCGGGTGTCTGCAGTGGGGAGGGAGGGAAGCTGATGGGTGGTGACTACTTTCCAGATGAGCTGGGGGACGGGATGTGGGGGTGATCTACCCAGAAATGTCCTCCCCTTGGAGCCCTGCAGGCCTTTTTACATGAGGGCGAGGGTGGAAACTTTCTCCTGGCACAGATTCAGGGCTGTGAGTCACCGGTGCAGCAAGCCAGCATCCAGACCTGGAGGGGAGGCACAGAATGATGAATGGCGGTTTCCTAAACGCCGCAGCTTCTGCCACATCCGGTTCTCCTCTTACCCAACAGGGCAGAGCCAGACCCTGGAGCTGCAGTGTCTATCACTGTCGGGGTCTCAGAGGCAGTGGCATGGCCTTGCCAAGGGGGCACCAGTGTGACAGGAAAGGGCACTGACCAGTGGATGGGGGCAGAGGGCATCAGCCAGCCTCCTGGGCAGGACTGGGGGCGTTGGGCAGAGAGGAAGAGTGCGTGCTCTGAGGGGAGAGGGTCTGAGGGCAGAGCACGGTTGTGAGAGGGCAGGAGGAGGAGCACCGCGCTAGGGGATGGGGATGGTGGCTCTCGGGGCTGAACAAGAAGCGGCTCAGGACTAAATAGGCTCCTCTAGTGAGGGACGGGCCATGAGAGAGGGAACACTAAGGCCAGGCAGGAAGCGGCAGCTGCTGCTCACGTCCGTCGTGAATCACGCCACCCCTGCCCAAACCTGGGGCCTGTTGACTCGGAGTCTAGGGGTTCCAAGCAGCGTCTCTGTACTCCAAGTCTCCCTGTTCTGGGCCTGTTCCAAACTGGTTCCTATTTTGAAGGTGTTTTTGGTTCTGGTCAGCTGCCTGAAATTTGAGGACTAAACTAGAATCCCATAGCCTTGGAACTCCTCTAGCTAGGGGTCAGGTGTGCGGGCATTTGTAAATCATAATAGCATTTACTCATAATAGTGATCATAATAGCATTTATTAAATGCTTGCTGTCTACCAGACACTGTGCCAAAGACTTTTGTATTATTTCATTACTTGCAATATCTCTCTATACATACTGTGATGACTGCTATTTTAGAAAAGAGGAGACTTTTGGCTTAGAAGGGTTGATTCATCCAAGATCACATGGCTTGTAAGTGGCAGAGCCAGAAGTGGAAGCTACGCATTGGGTATCAAAACCCATGTTTGAAACCCTTGGGATTCCCTGGTGCTTGGGAGAGGAGGCTGGTGCCAGTGAAGCCACCGTCAGCAAGGTGCCCAGATGCTCACTGCAGTATGGGGAAGCAGGAGGGCAGTGGCTGGTGAGGCCTGCCCCCCCAGCTCAAAGCCCCACTACTCCCCACAGCGTGCCAAGTTGGAGGCTGCCATCGCCGAGGCCGAGGAGCACGGGGAGCTGGCCGTCAAGGATGCACGTGCCAA
Organism: Balaenoptera ricei; assembly: GCF_028023285.1. Lineage (NCBI taxonomy): Eukaryota > Metazoa > Chordata > Mammalia > Artiodactyla > Balaenopteridae > Balaenoptera > Balaenoptera ricei. The sequence goes on from NC_082648.1 coordinate 44,255,808, forward strand.
GCAGGAGGAGCTGGAGGCCGCCCTGCAGCGAGCCAAGCAGGACATGGCCCGGCAGCTCCGGGACTACCAGGAGCTCATGAGCACCAAGCTGGCCCTGGACATCGAGATCGCCACCTACAGGAAGCTGCTGGAGGGCGAGGAGAGCTGGTGAGGACAAAGAATCTGGAGAGGGGATCCTTCTGGGGCTCAGTGAGGCCTGGGGCTTGACATTCATCCATTTGCAAGCATTTCCTGTGTACCCTCTTCTGCAGGGCACTGCGTGTGGGAAGTGCAGGGAGGGTACAGATGATGCTTGCTTCTTTGCCCTTGATGAGATGACTTTCGAGAGGGAAAGACCATATGGTGTAAGCTCAGTGGGAAAGTTGAAGTAGTAACAGCGCTTTCGTGTGTGTGTGTGGGGGGGGCGGCTATTAGCAAGGTTATCTTATTTGATCTTCAGAACACATCAGGTAAGCAAGACAGGTATTACTGATTCCTTAGTGTACGAAGGGGAAATTGTGGTTAGTTTCATTAATTGAGGGGACAGGGCCAGTGTGCAGTCAAGCTCTGCTGATTCCTGGTCCAGGCATCTTCCATGGCGACAGGCTGCTTCTCACTACATAACTGAGGGCTAAGTCACGTGGTATTGACTGAGCGTGGTAAGGAGGTAAATTTCCCCTGTCTCCAGAAATATTTGCATACTCACCTGCAGCCTGAGATGAAGCTGGGTTGGGTTAGTCTTCCAGGGAATTCTTCACAAAAAACCCCACATCTATGTCCATTAAGTTGGGTCTTCATTAGTACCTTGATGGCTTGACTCATTCAGTCAACAGACAAGTGGCCTGGAAGCTTCCTAGTGTCCCCATCTCTTGCCCTTGACCTTTGCCCTGCCCCCTTCCAGGATTTGGGGCTGCAGCTGGGCTTCCCTCACTCCCTCCACTAAACTGAGGCCTCTCCTCCTCCCTGCAGAGTAAACTCATCCCCAAGGCCAAGGGCTTGGTGACAGTGGAACTGTGAGTCACAAAACAAACACCCAGCTGTCTCGGATAGATTTTTAATTTCCAGGGCAAGATCTGTTTCAGCCCCACAGCCTGCTTATAACCACCCCCTCTCCTCCCTCCCCACTCAGTCCCGGCTGGAGCTGAATTCACTCAGTCAACGATTCACTAATTATTTCAACACATATTAAGTAATTACCGTGTGCCAGACCTCATGCTAAGGACTGGAGATGCAGGAATCAATAAGCTCCAGCCTGCTTTGAGGATTTTATGATCTGGTTAAGAGAGGCAGCCATCTACATAAACAACGAGAACAGCTACCATTTACAGAATCCTGTGTGCCCAGGGCTTTAGGTAACTTATGTTATTTAGCCCTCACAAACAACACTGAGGTTGGTACTGAGTTAGGCCCCATTATAGGTGAGGAAGTGGAGACTCTGAGACATTCCCAAGGTCATGTAGCCAGTAGGCAGGAGGGCCAAAGTGAAGAGGCTGAAGGAAGGCTGAACGTGTGGGGACAGAGGAAGGAACCTCAGTTCTGCTCGGGGCCTGGACGGAGGGGTGCGGGAATGCTTCCTCCAGTGCTGAGGAGAGAGCAGCCCTCACAGGTATCTCCTCTGCCCCAGGATGACCGGAGCAGGAGTGGGAGCCGTGAACATCTGTAAGTCCTTGGCTGCGGGCCCATCACCTATGCCGTCCACACTAGGCTGGGTCTATTGGATGGCACATCGGCCTGAAGGCCTGGCCTTCTGGAGGCTGGGAGCCTCCTTCCCTTCAATAGCTTTCAGCAGGGGCCTGCAGCTCCCATCCAGAGAGGCTCAACAGCCCAGGAAAGCCATGCACGGGACAGGGTGGGTGGGGGCAGTGTGGAGCAGCCCTCATCTCTGTCTGAGGCTCCTTCTGGGTTGGCCCCTGGCTGTTGGTGGGAAGGGAGGTGGGTGGGAGGAGGGAGACGGGCAGCTATGGCAGGAGGGCGGGGGCCTCGGGTAGTGGGCCTCACGCTGATGGAGACCTCCTCCCTTCTCTCTCAGCTGTGGTCAGTTCCACGGGCGGTGCTGGCAGCCGGCTGACCTTCGGGGGAACCATGGGCAGCAATGCCCTGAGATTCTCCAGTGGTGGAGGGCCTGGGGCCCCCAAGGCCTATTCCATTAGGACCACATCCACCCCCGGCAGGAGCACCCGCAACTGAGCCGCTGGTGTGGGGAGACACCATCGTCTCAAAAGGACCTCCATCCCTGGTCCCATCCCTGGTCCCAAGACTGCAAGGCAGTCTGAAAAATGATGTCAGAATAGCTTCCAATAAAGCAGCTGCTTTCTGAGGCTTGGGTGAGCCCATGCCCACCACCTGGTATCCTGGCTTCATTAGGCTGGGCAGGGAAGGCGGTGGGGAGGGGAGGGCTCGAGAGCACAGGGTCTGCCCTGATAACTGGGACAGCACAGTGGTAACATGGGGGTGCTGCTCTATGGAACTTGACTCTTATACAGAGTGAGGCCTTGACCCCTCCCAAGGCTGGGCCTGATTCCAGCTCCTCTCCTGAAGAAGCCCAGAAGCCCCTGGAAGTTCTGGCTCTGCCAGGAAGTGGGCACTGGAGTCCTCTCCTGCTGAGGGGGTGGGAGAGCTGTTTGCACCCACCCGCTCCCCCAGCCAATGCCCTGTGCTGTCAGAGAACATAGTAAGAAGTGAGAGGTGAGAAGTGTGTGGTGAGAAGACCACACATTTAGCGCCCTAGGTCTGGGTTTGGGGTGAACCAGCCAACTGGCAAATCAGCCCTTCCTGGGAGAGAGAGGGAGCCAGGCGGGGCATAAAGTTGTCCCCTGGGAGACGCAACCTCAGTCACCGTGGGAGGGTTTAGGAGGCAGGGGAAGCAGCAGCAGGTCCACACTGGAGGGGCCCTGGGACCAATCTGTCCGTTAGAAGCCACAGGCGTCCAAGCCTCCAGAGCAGCCGGAGTCAGGGTTGGCTCTTTGCCCAGGGCTGGGGGAAACCAGTCATTTAGACTCTTGGGGATGGAGGGGAGCTGCAGAGCTGTGGGCGAGGAGCCCGCCGTCCCTGGAGGAAGTGAAGAGACAAGCGGGGAGAGAGATGCAGGAGGAGAAGGCAGCAATTGGGGCAGGTCAGGCCGGCTGGTTCCTGCAGCGCTTCCGCCGCAAGCCCAGGGGCTTTCCGAGCTCTGGGACCCGCCGCCGGAGGCAGGGACGGTTGGCTCGCGGAGCGGTGTATTTACAAAGCAGAAGGCACCAAGCAAACCGCACCAGGTGGCTACCGCCACTGCTTTGGCCGCAGGGCGAGCACACGCCGGTGCTCACCCCCAGGTTCCCGCTGCAGTGGGCACTGCAGATGCTGCCCGTCACCGGCCGGGAGCCCGACACGCAGAGGTCCCCGCAGACGACCCCGCCCCGGGAGCTGCTGACACCTGCGGGGGGCGGGGGAGGGGAGAGAACAGGGCTGAGTCGCCTCGCAAGGTCGTCACCAGCGGCTCCTGCCTGCGGGCCAGAGTCCCCACACCCTGTCTTCTCTTGCTCAGAGCTCCTTCCCTCTATTTCTATTCCCCCTTCCCCCTCAAACAACCTCACACCTGGGCACTTCTTCCAGTAGTCTAACCTCAAGCATCCTTGATAAACTGTTAGCCCAGGCCCTCCCTGTAGGCTGAAATAGCTATTTAAGTTATCATAATCATTCACTGCCACATCCCCCTCCTTCCTTTCAGGGTCTTAAACTGTGCCCCCCGTCCCTGCCCCCCCGCCTCCTGTTTTTGTAAATAAAATTTTATTGGAGCTCAGCCACACCTATTCCTGAAGTATTGCTATGGCTGTGGCTGCTTTCACATTACAACAAGCTAAGCAGTTGAGCAGAGACTGCATGACCCGCAAGCCTAAAATATTTACTATTTGGCCCTTTAAGAAAAAGACTGACCACCAGGAGCCCCAAGCTCTTATTTCAGAACCCACAGTATAGATAACTTACAGACATTTACAGCACCAATGCCCTTAAACAACCTTGTGGGGAGAGGAAAGAGTCAAAAATTAGTTGGGGGGAGCAGAACTTGCAAATTCCCTCCTCCAAGTAATCATGATGCAAATTAGATGCAAATAATATGCAAACAGGCTCCTAGCTCTAAGCACAGCTTGGAGGATGAAGAGACATCATCCCCACAGATGTGGTCCTCACCTCTGCTCCTCGCCCTCCAGCAGGCGCCTGTAGGTGGCGATCTCGATGTCCAGGCCCAGCTTGGAGTTCATCACCTCCTGGTACTCCTTGAGCAGGCAGGCCATGTCCTGCTTGGCCTTCTGCAGGGCCTCCTCCAGCCCGGCCAGCTTGCAGCGGGCATCATTAAGGGCCGCCTCGCCCTGCTGCTCCGCCTCGGCCACGGCGGCCTCCAGCTTGGAGTTCTGGGGGACAGGGGAGGGTTATTAAGGCTCCTTCTTCTGGATTTAGGGTCAGAGACTAGGTATCCACTGACCATTGACTATCAGAGGAAGAAGGGGCCTTACTTGTTTGTTAGGTCAGGGGTTGCAAATTAGTGCTCTTGGGGAATGTTGGCACAGTGTCCTTAATTTTTGAAATTTAATGTAAAAATCCAAATTCCTGGCTTCTCTTGAAAAACCAGAGGATCCGGCCACACTGGACCTGCATTTCTGTAGGGCCTGCCTCAGTTGGATCTGATCAGCTCTGCCCGTTTGTTTTGTTTTCCAGTTTACCACACCCTAGTGCCTTCAGTACAGCCTGCTCCACTCACTTACTAACCTCTGGGGACATCAAAGTGCGTGGTCAGTGATCTAGAACAATGGGCCAGAGAGGTGAAATGGCTTCCCCCAAATCACATGGTGAGCTAGTGGCAGGGCTGGTTTGAGAGCCCAGGTTTCCTGCCTCTCAGACTGGTGCTAGTTCCTCTGCCCCATTCTGCCCCTGGGACCATGAAAGCCCTGGTCATTCCGTTCCCCTCCACAGCCCTCCCCCTGCACCCCACATTCAGCGGGAACGGAGAGCATTCTCCATGGAGAAGACTTGCCTAAAGTTTGATGTTGCTCCTTTTCCCACACTTTGGCAAGGTGTCTGACTTAAATCCCCCTGCTGCAGGCCAACCCTGTTCTCTTTCTACGCTGAGGGGTGGGCCAGGCTTCTGTACCTGGCACTTGGCATTCTCAACCTCAGCCGTCAGCCTCTGGATCATGCGGTTCAGCTCGTTGATCTCCTCCTTGGTGCGGCGCAGGGTCTCCCCATGCCGGATCACCGTGGCCTTGATCTCCTTGCATTGGGGGGAAGCACAGATGCTCATGGGACACAGGATATGCCATCGCATTGAGCCCCACAGTTTGCACATCGGCCACCCCATCCTGAGAGCTGCCTGCCCTTCCCTTACCCATCCCACCTAGACAAAGGCCAAAGCCCTTTTAGCATCCCTCCTGCTAATACTTTCAGCCTTTAGCGTCCCTGTTCTGGGAAGGGGGCGCTGGACCACTCACCTTGCTGGGGTACCAGGACTCAGCCTCAGCCCGGCTGCGGCTGGCCATGTCATCGTGCTGAGCCTTGATCTCGGCGACAATGCAGTCCATGTTCAGGTCCCGGCTGTTGTCCATCTTGACGATGACCGAGGTGTCTGAGATGTGGGCGTGGAGGACTTGGAGCTCCTCAGGGGAAGTGGGGGAGTGGTAAGAGCTTCCTGGACCATAGCCCCACTCCCGGAAGCCCTCTTTCTCATGGTCCTTCCCCGTCCCCTGCCCTTGCTTCTTCCACAGCCTCACTGTCTGAGTCCCCAGTACAAAGGTGACATCTCCCCTTCAACCCTGGAACCTCTCAGTGCACCTCAGGACCAAAGTCCCAAGGCTGAGAGGAGCCCAGCTCTGAGGCTTGCTGCCTGATTTCAGTCAGGGCCTCTGAAATCAGGCAGCAATTTACAATCTGTGCCTGATTTGTGAATATACAATTTGCGATCATTATCACCACAGTAACCAGGAACAACAGCTTGTTTGGGTTTGGCAGATAAGACAAGAAGCTATACTTTTTCATCTTCTGACAGTAAACCTGCCTCGGGTCCCTCAACTCTGCCCTGTGCTCCCCTCACCCAGGGGTTTCAGAAGCCAAATGGTGGCAAGTCCTTTCCAATGTCCAAATACCATCCTCCTTGCTGCCCCACTGCTCTGTGGCCCCTCACCTCTTTAAACAGCTGCTGCAGGAAGTCGATCTGGGTCAGGGCCTCTGCACTGGCCTCCAGGTCTGACTTTTGCAGGTAGCCGCAGTCCACATCCTAAAGGGAGAGGGTGGTACAGGAGTCTCACTGGGGAGACAGCACAGAGCTCTCCCCACCAGGGAGGGGCACCCCATCAGGCTGGGCACACTCTCTGGGCCCTCCTTAGCTGCTCATTCCAGTGCCTGGTGTCATGGCATTGATGAAGTCCTTTACTCAGTTCAAGGGGTCAGAAGCAGGTCTGGGTAAGGGAGGGGGTCTTGAGGTTTCCAGGCATTTCCTCTGGTACCCACTAGGATGATCTCTCTAGAATGCACAGCTTGCACTATCATGAAACTTAGGTTCTGGTGTAAAATGGCTGTTTTAATGATGATCCACCCCTCTCTGCTCTGGAATCTCATGGAAAGAAATCTAGAGATCTGTGGTCAGAAGAAGTCCCAGGGATCAGCTCTGCTCCCAAGCCAATGTGACTCAGGGCGAGACCCTTGCTTGATCTCTGTGCCTCAGTACACTGATGGCAGTTATGCTGAGTCAAGTCTAAGAGGTGAGGAACAACGGCACTGTTCATGCCAGCATCTCCCAGCTGTTGCTGGCCTGAGGATGGAGCCATCCCCAAGCATTCATGTACTCTTCCGTTCACAAAAATTTATGCAGTGCCTATTTTCTGCCAGGCACAGGGCAGAAGGAGGAGGGAAGCCATTGGCCAGATGGGAGTGACCTTGGATGGTGAATGATTACCCTGCTTGAAGCAGGCAGTGTACTCTGATGTCCAGGGCCACCCAGGGAGCATTGGGGCATTTGGGGAAAGAAATAGGGGAGAGGTTGGGCTGTGTGATTCTGGGGAAGTTCCTCAGCTTTTCTGAATCACAGAGAGCTCCCTCTGCCTCTGTCCTTGGTTCTGAGTTGTGGGACATGTATTCTGGGGTCACTCACCTTCTTCGGGGCCACAAATTCATTCTCAGCGGTGGCCCTTAGTGCCACTTCCTCTTCATACCTGGGGACAAAAAGGGCACAAGTTTCAGTGGCTAGAATTTCAATAGGCTGGGATTTGAAGAGAAAGAAAGAGAATGAAGGCCCAGACAAACACATTCCAGGAACTGGATTTTTTTGGAGGTGGTCATAGAATCAAAAAGTGTCCATCCCTTTCCTCTGGGTACTCAAACCAACCATGTCACCCACTGCTCTTCCTGTTTCAGGGCCAGGGTTGGTGCCTCGCACATTTTTGTAGGGCTCCTCTCTGCTTCTGAAAGGTAATTCCCTGGTGATGGTGGTGGGCACCCTGACCTAGTTCTGGTGGCCCCTTTTCCTGTCCTCCTTACTTCCTTATCCCTACCCTACTTCAGGGCCCAACACAGCACCTGGAACATAGAATAGATGCTCAATAAATGTTTGATAAACTAAAATAAAATAAACACCTAATGATGAGGTAGCTGGAGCAGCTCAGACTCTCTCCAGTGTTTCAACTCCCATCCCAGAAAAGCATTTGATGCTTCCCAGACCCTAGCTCATTTTAGCAGTGTCACTATACTAGATGCAAAAGGCTCTCAGTCATCAAGACGGCTGGCCCCCAACCTCCATCCTGGGAGTGAGGCAGACACACAAACGCACCGTTAAGAACAGGCACGCTCACTCCTCACAACGATCTCTAATCCCTCATTGGCCCTCCAGCTGCTGAGAAAGGTCTGTATCCTTGAGTGGGGAGGGGTGGGGGCCAAGGATGTCCTCCTGTCTGTGGTCTTCCCTTCACCCCCAGCCCTGCGAACCAGGGAGAGGAGGCAAGGACCCAGCAGCTCTGCAGGAGGAGGGTGCCTCAGGAAGCGCTAAGAGCAAGCTGGCCTGGCTGGAGGCCGCCCTGCAGCGGGCCAAGCAGGACATGGCGCGGCAGCTGTGCGAGTACCAGGGGCTCGTGATGGTCAAGCTGGGCCTGGATTTTGAGATCGCCACCTACCGCAAACTGCTGGAAGGCGAGGAGAGCAGGTGAGGGCTGGGCGGTGCTTGAGACGCGGTGGTGCAGGGGCATAGGGAGGGCACCACCTGGGTCCTCGCCAGCTTGGGAGGGGTGGGGAGAGGTGAGCTGGGTATCCAGGGATCTGTTCTCCTGGAGCCAGTTTTTTCCCTCCATCTTACAGCCCCTTAAACCAAAGATCCCAGCTAACGAGCACCTTTGGCACCTGTGATGGGCAATTCATTCACCCCCAGGATCAGAAAGCAGGGGCCAGTTTGTCTATCGAGACAGCTGCAGGGACCAAGGCCCAGCCAGGGGGAGTAAAGTCCCCAGTGTGGGGTGCCTTCTCCTCAACTCTGCCCATCTCTCCTCCAGGCCTGGGGAAGGCAGGGTTTATGGCAACAAGTAGGGCCTGGCTTTTTAACCTTAGGCAGGTAGAGACCCAAGGACTGCCAGCTCCAGCTGGGCTCACCAGTCTGAGGGGAAGGAAAGGGAACGCACCGTGCAACAGACAATCTGCATTTATTGTCTCCTTTAAATGCCACAAAACCCTGGGAGGGAGGTGCTATTATCCCCATTTTACAGATGAGAAAACTTGAGTGTCAGAGAGTAAAAGACCACCTCAAGGACACACAGGTGGAAACTGATTGGATGAGGCTTGAACAATATCCTCCAGACAATTGACCTATCTCCTCTGTGGTCTCCTTCAAAGTGCCCCCCCTCATGGTCTCTAATTTCAAGAAAAGTTTACGCCAAAGACAGTGTAGATCTTCTGCCTTCTCCCTTCTCTAAGAATTCATCAATAAAAGTGAATTATTTGACTTTAAGGCAGGAAGGGTTGAGTTTAAAGGCCCAGAAGGAGTCTTTACTCAAAAGGGCTGAGGGGATCTGAGAGAACCAAGCAGCTTGAGGGATTGGAAGGATTTCTGCCTGTCTGGAGAGGGCCAGGAGTGCTTTGTCTTGAAGAATGGAGAATATTTTGCCTGGTAGATGGATTCACTCACCTGCTTCCTCTTTCTCCCTGCAGGCTTGGCCTGGGATTTGGGGCAGGGAACATCAGTAAGTAAATAATAGAGTAACTTGGGTTAGAGGGGTCAAATCTTAACTCCCCGCCACCTGCTGTGTGTGTATCCTCTTGGGAAGGGAGAAGGGGTCTGCTGCCTGTGTGTCTCCCTTTTGTGGGGGGCTGTTCCCTCTCGTAGTGGTTGTTTCGTGTTTGTGTGTGTTGGGGGAGGGCGTTCTGTGGTCTGCTCTTTGCGGGGAGGATCTCTTGGTGTGTCCTGGGGTGTGGGAAGAAGTTCTGTGTGTTTATCCCCGTGGAGGAGACTCTTTTATTCTCGTGTGGGGAGAATCCGTGTCTGACTTCAGGGTCGGGGGGATTCCCGAGTTTGGTTCTGGGGGATGCGGTCTGTGTCTCTAACACTTCGGGGAGTTTGCACTGCACGTCTGTCTCCTGGGGGAGGGGGGTTGTCTGTGCATCTGTATGTCTGTCTTCGGGGGCGGCGCGAGCCGGGGAGAAGAAGGGGTTTCCTCCTCCACCAGCCGCTCTCAACACCTGCGGGCTGGTCTCAACCTCGGGCCTCTCGGTCCAGCTGCCGTCTGGAGCTGGCCCCGGCGCCCTGGAGACGAGCGCCCCTGGCGGCGGCTGCGCGCCCTGCGGCTCCACTGGCGGTGTCGGGGGCTTCAGCTGCAGCGGCTCCTGTGGATGCTGAACCCTTCCTGCCCTGCTCAGGAGAAGTCAAGGAACCCTAGCTTCCGCCCCAGTGACTTGGCGCTGTGTCTCAGACGCCCCCTCCCACGGTTCTGGACCTTGCTTCACCTTTCCCTCTTGCCCCCCACCTTAGAGTGTAAAGTCTTGGAATGTAGTTTACTGGACCATGAAAGACCCATTCCCAGGGTGGGGACAGGCTGGACGCTGTGCCGCTGGGAGGCAAGGTGTTTGGCTTATCTGGACCCAGCGCCCCACCCCTCTGAACTACCCCACCCCCTCTTTTCCTGGGACTCCTCCTTTGCAATAAAAAGTTATGCAGCGAATGGAGCCTTCTGGCTGTTTGTGCCTAGATTCCTCAGGCTATTTATCTCCAGAGCAAAGACAAAGCTGGCCGGATTTGGGGGAGGGGAAAGAAAAGGGGGCACCCTTTGGTGTGTGGGTCCACGTGACTTCAGATGATGGTGGTATCATAGAACCAGGATCTTAAAGGTTGGTGAGTGTGTGTGTGTGTGTGTGTGTGTGTGTGTGTGTGTCAGAGGGTCCCTGGTGAAAGGGAAAGAAGGGGTTAATTCATGCATGATGGTGGACTTATTCCTAGCCTGGGGTCCACAGGCGGAGTTGCTGAGAACTGCATTCATTCATCCACTCACTCACTCTACAAGCGCAAAATGGCCTCTGAGGGTCAGGCATAGTGCTTGGTGGGCAAGACACTCTAGTCCTGGGCCTCTGGAGATGACGGTCTGGTGGTGAGGCAGGCCACAAACCAGGACATGGACCAGAAAGACATACAGTGAGATAGGGATGAAGGTGGACCTCCTTCCGCTGCCCTGGCAGGGGCGCTTGAAGGCAGGCCCTGGGGAAGATGGCCCTGGCAGATTGGGGCTGGAGGACATAGACACAATTGGGTGGCCCAGGTTTTAGTTGAACAAGTGATCTGACTGTGGGCTGGGAACAGCATACCACGGTGGAGGAAAACATGGGCTTTGGAATCAGAGACTCCAGCTTTGCTTCTACTTCCAGATCCATGGTGTAGTGTCGGAGTCCATCTCCAACAGGATCCAGGATACCCCAAAAGGATGGACAGCGTCGGCGATGAACAACAGGAAGGAGACTGAGACTCGTGGACTCAGCCAAGTAAAAATAGCACCATCTCGTGCTTTCTTTATTTCATATACTCATATATAGATTACAGTAGAATTACATAAATCATTAACATACATTGTAATATTATTATTTTGAGTCGAAAGAATGAATCATTTTGAACCCACAAAGATTTCCTTAAAAGATTACGTAAACCATACCTTTTAGTTTCTAGATTTTCTCATAAGATAAATTCCAAGGTTACCATTACGTACAGTACATGTTCTAAGACTTATTCTTGGTGGTTAACCAACCTTAACACCTAAGTCTAAATATATCCTTATATTCTATATATCCCTAGCCCCCACATAGCTTTTCCTACATGGACATTCCTTTTTTATAATGCCATTAAAATATCTAAAATATATTTTACAATTTCTATTTTGAATATTGCTACTCAAAGGCAATTTAATATAGCAACAAACAATATTAGGATCCCAATAATCTATTAAAGAATAACTTTCCAAATCATTTCTATTTGTCCCTAATCTAGAACATATCTGTTCACCAGTTAATTGATCAAATATCATTAAACTACCATTAATATTGAACCACAAATTATTATTACCATCATAAACACCCTCATATGGCCATATCTCTAGGGAGGATGGTGTTTTCCAAAGAAACATTTCCCTATGTCCAGATTTAGTCACTGTTTCCCAATGTCCCTCTTTAGGCACCGGGCCTTGCCAAACAGTACTCAAAGGGGAAGTCAGGAAATCTAAGATTTTTCCTTGGGGCAAATCCTGCCACACTTAAATTTACATATATAGAAATTATAAGTATTGCTTTTACGAGGAGTGTAGTCCACCTTCCACGTGCGGTTCCGCCTTGCAGTTCCGCACTGGAGCGCCCCATGACCTTGTCATGGTGTTGCAGCCTCTGGATGGCTTCCAACAGTGTAGTTTGGTCTGAGTTTTCACAAGGCAACTTTGGGGGGGGCGGAAGGTAAGCCAGTTTGTGCGGGTGGGGTGAGCAGAGAAAGGCTGGGTTTCTGGGCTCTTTCTTGGCCATACAGGCCTGAGAGAAGCCTCCACTCAGCAAGCTCACATTCTTTTCTGTTGCACAAAGGATTACATCACCAATGCATCTGGGGAACAATGGTCCCTGCTTTCTATGTCCCTGGGTGGGGCTAAGGTGCATAATTAGCCAGAGGCCCCGGCTTTACCTTTTAAGGTTCACTAGTGCCAGAGTGTCTGCTGTGTTCTCTTGGGTCCCAGCCCAGAGAACAGGTACCCAAAAGGCCCCCCTTGCTGGATAAACAGAGCAGTCTCATGCAAGAGGAATGGGACCAGAACTTGGCTGACAGGCTGTCAATCACCTGAGGGGTAGGGAACATGGCCCCATTGGACTCATGCATCAGACCCTTTTGATCCTTTCTGACTGACACCAATTGTATAAACATTCTTACCAAGACTCCCAATGCAAAGCAGCTGCCTGAAAGCAGAGCCACTCCTCCACAAGATTTTTCAGTTGGACTCCTTATTCCCTGCATTTTGCTAGGAGGTAATGAGATTCTCTGATGTTCAAGGTCAAGTTTTTCCAGCCCCTGTTGTGCTGATCATGTCAACAAAGGAACTTTGTGGGATGTGCGGAAGGAAATGCCGCCCTTCCCCAGCCAGGAGCTGTAGGCAGGATTGACGGTGAGCATCCTGCATCCAGCATCACCGAGGACTGGTTGTGGACCACAGGTTCTCTTTCCAAATCCCAGGCCTGATGTCAGGCCGGGAGATCCCAAGGGCCATGAGGTCAGGTTTTAGTCACTTGCTGGGCCAGGGCCACATGGGCCACCAGCAATGCTTGCGGTTTGGGGACCACTTTTCTGAGTGGCTCCTCTGGCCACGGGCCATATTCCAGCCTGGGGCATTTATGGGGAGTCAGTCCTCACTCATTTACAAGCTTTGTGAGTTGGAGTGACTTCTGAAGGGAGGAGGGTTGTCATCAGTTGCTTCTCAGCAGAAGGGGATCCCGAGGGATCAGTCCCTATCGGCTCCCCACGCCTGCCTCACACTTGATAGCGGCACTTAAAGTGCTGGACGTGACTTCACTGTGCTCGCATCTCTATTCGAGCCCCTTGAGCATGTGACCTTTCTCATCCATCTGTCTCCAGAGCCTGCCACGTAGTAGATATGAATGAGCTGAGGCTCTGTGGTCCTGTTTGGTCTGCTCTGTCCTTGGGTGAATTGGGCCCTGTTCTTCCACTATTAACGTGTTTCACGAGACCCTCCTTGGGAGTGTCTTGATGAGTCTAAATGCAGTCCTTCCTGATGTGATTCTAGCTGCAATATATCAACCAGTCCAGTCTGGAATAAGAAGAAAGGGCCCAGATTCTGTTCCCAATCTTGCTGTTACTTTTCACCTGTTTCTGGGCCTCAGTCCTGCCCTCTCCAGACCTGACTAGTGAAGATTTATTTGTCCCTTTTATTTTTCCTCCCTAATTAACCTCGCTGCTCCGCAGTTTATCTGTAAAACAAGAATAGTACCTATCATAGCGTTGTTTCAGAATTAACTATATTACTATATGTAAAGTGTTGAAAACATAGTAAGAATTGTATCGATATGAATGTCATTAATATTTCACTTACTGGAGTTCTTGGGAAGGGTTTTGAGCACCTTTAAAGAAGGCTCTCCAACTTCAAGAAGGCCAACTGATCTCCCTCTGCCCTGGCTGGTGCTATAGTAATTGCAGGGCAGGAGGGGTACATAGGGGAGCCAAAGGGTTAGAGCTAGGGTTCCCTAGTCAGAGGTCACCTCCTCAGGATAACACCCAGCAGCACCTTCCCATCACCACTCCCACCATACCCGGTTCTCCATCTGTGACCCCATCTCACCAACACGAGTCCACTTGTGCACTCACACGTACCCACAAAAGTCCTCTCTTCAGCACATATATACAGGTATACACACATTCATACACATCATCACACATATAGGAACCCTCACAGTTACACACAAATGTACATGTTTCCACACAGATGCCCAGACACGTGTGTGTACCTGGTTGCAATCATTCTGTTCCTCTCACAGACAGCAGCCTATAGACAGTGAGCTGTGCGGAATGAAGACACAGCATGCACACAGCACAGTGCATGGCACCTGGTCCCCTACTTCCCTCTAGCTCCTCATCCTTTCCCACATCTCCTAAAGAATAATAGAGCTTTCACTACTTACAGTAGCCAAGACATGGAAGCAACCTAAATGTCCATCGACAGATGAATGGATAAAGAAGATGTGGTATATATATATATATATATATATATATATATACACACACACACACACACACACACAATGGAATATTACTCAGCCATCAAAAAAAGAAATAATGCCATTTTCGGAAACATGGATGGACCTAGAGTTTATCATATGAGGTGAAGTAAGTCAGACAGAGAAAGACAAATATCATATGATATCACTTATATGTGGAATCTAAAAAAAATGATTCAAATGAACTTATTTACAAAACAGAAATAGATGCACAGACATAGAAAACAAACATATGGTTACCAAAGGGGAAAGGTGAGAAGAGGGGTAAGTTAGGAGTTTGGGTTTAGCAAATACAAACTACTATATATAAAATAGATAAACAACAGGTCCTACTGTATAGCACAGGGAACTATATTCGATATCTTGTAATAACCTATAATGGAAAAGAATCTGAGGAAGAATATATATATATATATTATATATAAACTGAATCACTTTGCTGTACACCTGAAACTAACACAACATTGTAAATCAACTATACTTCAATTAAAAAGAATAATAGAACTTTAAATGGCTAAGGGACTTTAAATGGCTAAGCAGTCATCTAGTCCAATCATTTTTTTTTCACTAGTGAATACACTGAGGCCCAGAAAGGGGAGGTGACTTGCTAAATGTCACACAGCGAGGTGTTTCATTTTCTTCACCATTCTGTATCATGGGCAATATGTATGTGATCCATTCACCCTCGCTCCTCTGCCTGAGCTGTCCAGGAGTGGGAACCTAGATCTGTGAAGGTGAAGATTGTGGAACTGGAGTAGGAAAGAGAAGGTCAGAGCCAGAGGGAGGGTGAGAGAGTGAAGTATGACAGGTTATCAAGGTCCAACTGGGCTGATGAGACTAGTGAGATGCAGAGGGAGGGGTCAGTTGACAGAGATGAGAAGTCCCTCAGGACTGGTGGCTTCTGAACTGGGGAGGGATGGAGGGATAGAGCTGGTGCTGGGGCCTCAGGTCTGGACTCCAGACAGGGCCTGCTTCTGAGCTGTGTGGTGTCACAGCACAGAGGGCTGGTTAGAACAGTTGCATATTCTGGAACTCTCTGAGGGCTCTGTCCTCAGAATTCCATTGGAGGGTGGAGGGGACACATTGGTTGCCAGGAGACCTGGAATTAATCCCATCTTTTAAAAGAGCCAATGTCTTTTCAGACCGCTCACTTCTGATCTCTCAATATTCTCAATGATTTCTATCACACTTAGAGATGGGGATGGGGACTTCCATTTCTGCTATAGTTTCCTGGGCCCGGCACTGGAAGTTTAGAGATTCACTCTGCTGTACAGATGTATGTTCAGGGACTTGCCTTGGCCTATAGTGAAGCTGAGGGGCCATCTCTCCACTCCCACCAGCACTTGTAATATCCTCATCAGTGTGGCGGGGACGGTTTCCTGAATGAAGGAGCCTGATGGCCTGGAAGACGTGGGGATTTCTTTCTGTGCTTGCAATCTCTGATCACAGATATAAGTGTAATGAGAGGCTGCCCATGGCCCTGATCCCAGGAGGGATTTCTACTTTATATTCTGCAAAAGAATACTACTGATGATAAATGCATATTGTGATTTTGTGGCAGGCACTAGGTATTTTATGTATATGAAATTCCTTAATCCTCCCAACAACCCTAGGAGGTAAAAGAGAGGTGCTCTTTTTCTCATTTTCACTTTAGACATATGGAAACTGAGGCACAGAGAGGGTAAGTAAATTGCCTGAAGTCACTCAGCTAGGAACAGAGCTCAGTTTTGGACACATGCAGTTTGGCTCCAGGGTCCGTGTGCTCACCTCTACACCACATCATCTTCTTGCTACGTGCTGTTTTCTAGCTTTGAGGCAATTTATCAGCTATGGAAGGTCTCCAAACCCCAAAAGGACTCCATTAAAAAAAGACAGCCATATCAAAGGCTTTTTGAAAGTTTAAGTCATGTTCACGTATTCACCCCTTAAAGAATTCTTGGAAATTACTCAGGCTTGAGTCTTCCCCACCAAAGCCAGGAGTGATGTTTCCTTAAGCTTTGAGTGACTGGTGCATCTACCCGTAGGTTTACAGATGTGCACAGATATGTTCTCTGGGAGGCAGCTGTGGTTTAGTGAAATGAGCACTAAACATGCTCACGGGGTTCAAACCCCAGCTGTGCCACCGAACTCAGGGTGGGGCCCTGCCCTGGCTACTGTGGGAGATATTGTGAAGGTGGTATGGATAAAATTACAGGATGTAGCGGCCTAGCACAATGCTTGGCTAAATCTGAGAGTGCTGTGAGCCCAGGGACAAAGGACTGTAGTGGAGACCCCAGATCTAGGGCTTTTTCTGCTCCATGTGACTTTGGGGACCCTCCCAAACCTCGACCCCTGAGGAGGATAGCAGAAGTGCAGACAAGGCCCAGGGTTGGCTATATTGATTTATTGGAAACACAGATCAAGAAAGAGAGGAACACGGCAGAGAAGGAAGGGGAGATGCCGGGACAGAGTGGGAGCTTTGGCCATTGGCCCCATGCAGCCCAGGTCCTGATCCTGGTCCTCCCTGCCCCGGAGTCCCCTTCCTGTGGTGGCCAAAGAGACGTCTTTCTAGGGTAGCCTTTCCCAGCGTGGGCGGCAGAGCCCGGGAAGAGGGGATCACACACAGGCTTGAGAGGCTAGGAGTGGGATGGACCTTTCGAAGAGCCAGAGAAGTAGCCTAGGCCTTGCTCCGCCCAGAGGTGGGCGGGGTGGGGTGGGGCGGGGCCAGGCAAGGCGGGCCCTGCCCGGCTGCGCGGGAGGGTTGGCGGGGCCGGGCCTGAGTTGGGGCGCCTATTTGCGGCAGCTGCTGGCGCAGGGGCCCACGCCGCGAGACTTGATGGAACTGCAGGGGCCGCAGGGCGCACACAGGCTGGTGCTCACCGCCAGGTTCCCGCTGCAGGGGGCGCTGCAGACGCTGCCAGTCACCGGCCGGGAGCCGGACACGCAGAGGTCCCCGCAGACGACCCCGCCCCGGGAGCTGCTGACACCTGCGAACCCCAAAGGCTGAGTCAAAATTCTGGGGGGCCGAGTCTCCGGCCTCCCCGACGATGCACCTCTCCAAGCATCTTTACTTAACAACTCTAGTCCCAAAGAAGTGGTCCTTGCTTGCTGTCTAACCCCAAATCCCTCCTCCTGTGATGCCAGCCCACTCTTATATTTAGGTCCAGTGGAACTCCTCCTTCCATCCCTTACAGGAAGAGAGTAAATTCATCCACACAGGGCCTAGGTTACTCACAGACATTCACGGCCCCAACGCCTTCACACAGTCTGAGAGGGAAGAGGAAAAAATCAACATTAGTGACTGAGCCAGAGTGGCCAACAGAGCTCTACAAATTCTTGGGGTGGGGTTCACAAGTGGTCAGGAAGGAGGGGGCAGTGGGTCAAAATTAATAGTCCTCAGAAACCGCCCCCCACCCCAAATGATAAATGATAGGTTTGTCCCAGATCCCTGATCAGCCAGGATCAAGGGTGGTTCTTGTAGAAGGGGTGGGAATGGGCAGCTCAGGGCCAGGCTGGGATGGGCCCCACCTGTGCTCCTCGCCCTCCAGCAGGCGCCTGTAGGTGGCGATCTCGATGTCCAGGCCCAGCTTGGAGTTCATCACCTCCTGGTACTCCTTGAGCAGGCAGGCCATGTCCTGCTTGGCCTTCTGCAGGGCCTCCTCCAGCCCGGCCAGCTTGCACTTGGCGTCGTTGAGGGCCGCCTCGCCCTGCTGCTCAGCCTGGGTCACTGCGGCCTCCAGTTTGGAGTTCTAAGGGCCCAGAAGAGAACAAGGTGGGTTATGGTCCCTGGGTCACTGTGTCCAATTCCTGGATGTTTCCAGTCTCTCCACCCAGCTGGGATCACCCCAGGAACAGGTCTCTGCTCTTCATCACCTGGGTCTCCCTGAGTGGCCACAACCTGGGACTTGAGTCATGCAAATGGGCTGGAGAATGAATGGTGAGATCCAGTTGGGTGCACACACTGACTGTGGGACCCCGGGTGGGCCTCAAACGACCCCTACCTGGCACTTGGCATTCTCGACCTCGGCCGTCAACCTCTGAATCATGCGGTTCAGCTCGTTGATCTCCTCCTTGGTGCGGCGCAGGATCTCCCCATGCCGGATCACCGTGGCCTTGATCTCCTCACACTGGAGGGAAGCAGGGAGGCTCATGAAACTCAGGATGGGACATCCCACCCACTCAAGACACCACAGATGATTTCCAAATCGTACAGTACTCAGCCTGTGCAACCATACGTGGCAGCCATGTCCTGCTACTATAACCTGAGAGGGGTCTGCACTTCTTTCACCACCTCTAGGAATCAGAATCCCCAGGCAAAAGAAGCCTTGTTAATATATACCACACATCCCTGCCACCATGTCTAGGAGGCAGGTGCCCTGAGACACTCACCTTGCTGCGGTACCAGCTCTCAGCCTCGGCCCGACTGCGGCTGGCAACGTCGTCATAGTTCGCCTTGATCTCGGCCACAATGCAGTCCATGTTCAGGTCCCGGCTGTTGTCCATCTTGACGATGACCGAGGTGTCTGAGATGTGGGCGTGGAGAACTCGGATCTCCTGCAGATGGTGGGGTGGGAGGATGCGTGTGGTTTACACCACCCCCTCCACCACCACAGTGTGTACCCAACCTTCTCAGCCCTCCTTGGTGTCTAGCCCCTGCCCTCTCTGACAGCCTCACGGACTGCAGCTCCTGCCCAAATCCCTGTCCCACTCTGATCCCAGACCAACACCCTCTCTTCCAGGCCCGCTGCTGGTTTTCTGCCTGGACCACAACCCCTCACCTCCTCATACAGTTGCCGCAGGAAGTCGATCTCCTGAATCAGGGCCTCTGAGTTGGCCTCCAGGTCTGACTTGCAGAGGTAGGCGCAGTCCACATCCTGGGAAGGTGGGGAGTCTTTGAGTTCAGAGGACCTCTGGTGATCACCACCCCCAAATTCCCCTCTCTCTTCACCCATTACATGGAGGTAAGGGGAAAAGGATTCCCAGAGCTCCTATTCCCGTCCCATCTCCATACCCTCTGCCCTTCCCCAGAGGCACCTCACAACCTCCTCCCCTTCTAAGAACAAACCCCTCGTGCCTTGGAGATGGGTCACCAGGCTTTCACTCCTCCCACCTGAGACCCCTTCCCTCCCAGCTCTCCTTCTTACCCTCCCCTGTACCAGGAAGCCTGCCAGACTGGCTCCCTCACTCAGCCACCGTGACACTTCCCTGTCCCCCAGCAGTCCTCCAAGACTCCACCTGGCCTCTCCTGGCTCTGCTCCATCCTCCCCCCGATCCTGAGACTGTGCCCCTCTTCTTAACCAGACTTCCTGCAGCACGAGACAGGACACCGTCCCTCGACAGAGAGACTGAAGCTGCCACGCCTACATGGCACCCCAGCCACAGACCACCAGCTCGGAAGCAGCACAGAACGTCCAGAGGTCAACTCAGCCATCCCCCTGCTTCAGGGCAGGGTGCTAGTGGATATTCCAAGGTTATTGCCCTTCTCAAAGCCCTACATGTGCCTTTCATGACCTAATCTCTGGGAATTTCCCATGCTGACTTGGCAAAGTCACTGCACCCCGCACTGAGGTTGAAACCATGGGTCTCCCCAACAAGAGCCTGTCATTCTGAGATCCCTCGTGTCTCTGCTTCCCGATCCCATGTTACTCACCTTCTTCAGAGTCACAAACTCATTCTCCGCTGTCGCTCTCAGATTGACTTCCCCCTCGTACCTGAGGCAGAAGAGGGCAGAAAGGGAGGTCATGGCAGGGCAGGTCTCCCCAGAACCCCCTCCACTTCATACCAGTGAAGGAGGCAATGTTAGGGACCTGCCAACACAGCCTGCCCCCTGGCAGCCCTACTGGGGTCCTCTGTGGTTGGATTTGGGATGTGTTTGTGATTCTCTCTCCACTTTGAATTGAGGGGTCCAGGGGGCTACTCTTCTGGGACCTCACAGCCCTGTTCCCAAAGCTGCTCTGAGGTCACGTCTGGAGGAGAATAAGGACTCAGCAGCAGCCCCATGCTAGGAGTGGACGGCAGCACCTGTGGGGCCCTGCAGCCTCCCCTCACCTGGGTGTCCATCCTAGCTCACCTGTGGGAGGGCCTATGAGTCCCAGAGGCCCTCAGCACTCCGCACCCTAGACGATGGGACACCAGCAGCCCCAGGACCTGGCAGCCCTGAGCGACACTGGGACTCATATCACATCCAGGTGCTACAGGTGGGAGCCTGAGAGGCCGGGAGGAGATGGCTTGGGAGACTGCAGAAGCCCCCTCCCCACAGCCCACAGGGCATAGCTGCTGGGTGATCAGGCTCCAAGAGAAGGCTGAAGGAGCAGAGAGAGACCTCCTGGGGAATCATGGCCCTGCTCTTAGGCGTCTGATCAATGACTGCCTGATGTGAAGATCCTGCTGCACACCGCCCACCTGCCCTGCAAGGTCACTGCCCCTTCTCGGAATTTCTTCTCCAGTCTCATCCAATAGGCTTTAACTCAAGTCCATTCCTGTGCCCAACATCATCCCTGACCGCACTCACTTCTCCTTGTAGCCCTCCAGCACCTCCTGCACGTGGTTGAGCTCAGAGGCCAGCCTCCCGTTGTCGGCCTCCACACGCTCAGCCTCCTGCCTCAGCGTCTCAATGTAGCCGTTGAACAGGGGCTCCAGGTTGCTCTCGCAGCACTGGCGGTTCTGGTAGAACTGCCACTTGGTCTCCAGCAGCTTGTTCTGCTGCTCCAGGAAGCGCACCTGCCATTTGGGGTGGGAGGACGGGTCAGATGGCTCCCACTGCCCCAAAGCCTACTTGGGGCATGGGGGGATGGGGGAGGGCGCCGATTGCTTTAAGGTAAACTCCCAAACCAGGAGCTCAGCAGAGATTACACAGAGGGCGCTGTGGAAGACAAGGCAACTTCTGGATTTCGGGATTGGGATCTATGTTTGGATTTTCCAACTTAGGGGTGAGAGGAAGGGGCTGGGAAAGATCAGTCCCTGCTCAGGTGAACTGAGTTATCCTGACGTGCTGAGCCTAGGTGGCATGTGGTCAGGAGCCAAGTAGAGGTCTTTTTGCCTCTGAGTCCCCCATCAGTGCCCAGCCTGAACTGAGCATGGGTGGGTTCAGGAAAGGTGTGATCAAGGACACCCACCCAAAGGCTGACCTGTGGTCCTCTTCCTATATCTTATGTGCATTTCTTGTGTCTTGTTTGCATGTATGGCCTTCTTCCTCTGACATGCGGTTCCAAACCTTGTCCTTGTCTGTCTGTGGGGACCCTGCCTGTCTGGACAGAGGTTGTATATAATAACAATTGCCTAATCAGGAGCCCCTGCTCTAGACTCAACTCTCTGATCTTTCTGTGCCCTGGATATGTGTCCATCTCCTCCATTAGACTGGAATCTCATGGGCACCACCTCTCTCCTGCCCCCTGACTACCCCTTCAGTGCCTACCCAGGAAGGGAAGGTTCAGGAAGGGTGTGATCAAGGAGACCCACCTTGTCGATGAAGGCAGCGAACCTGCTGTTGAGACACTTGATCTGCTCCTTCTCCTCGTGCTTCACACACTGCGCATTGGTGTCGATCTCCAGGTTGAGGGGCGCGAGGAGGCTCTCGTTGACCGACACGGTGGTGATGCAGGGCGGGCTGGGGCCGCACACGCCGCCAGAGCGGTACCCGAAGCTGCGGCCGCAGGAGCCGGCGCGGAAGCCCCCGCAGAGGCTGCGGCTGCCGAAGCCCCCGGTGAGGCCGCGGTAGCAGGAGATGCCGCGATAGGGGGCGGCCGTGATGCAGCAGCGGCTGGGCCGGGGCCCGCAGGCTGAGGCGCAGCTGAAGGAGCGGCCGCCGAATCCTGATCCGCAGGTCATGATGCTTCTGGAGGTTTGGCTTGCAGAGGACAGGATAGGAGAACTGGAGTCTTGTGGAAACTCCAATGTCCTCCTGTAGAAGCCTGGGTCCTATTTATGCTCAGGTAGAAAGGGGCTTGGCTATGCAGATGGGGTTTTGCAATTTGTGCTTTATGGGCTTGGGTGGCTAGCTGGGTCCAACGCCTCTCTAGAATGTGCTTTAATAGTGGAGTGGCCCGCACCCTCCTCTGTGTAAAGGATGCCAACCCCTGGGCTGTAGGTGAACTCAGCATGTTTCATCTTTAAAGTGCCTTGACAGCAGGGCATGCACACATCTGAGGGTACTGGAGAGAGAAGGGCAGGGCAGGGGAGGGGAGGGAAGAATGGGGCCAAGAAAAGGGGAAGAGAAGGGAAGCCAGATGGGGCAGAAGCAGGCAAACTGTATGTGTGTAGGGTGTGAGTGAGGGACCCAGGAAAGACTGCGATATTTATGAATAACTTCTAGAAGTTTCCATCCCAGTAGTGGCCAAGGTTCTACTATAACGTAAAGCTGTATTTCCCCCATCTGCAGAAAGTCCAGTTGGCTGCTGAAATACACCTGACTTTTCCTGTCATGGCAGCAGCCAGCAGATTATTAAATATTTGTGTTTTATGTTTCCTTCCACTTTTATTATGAGAGTTTTCAAACATATAGAAAAGTTGAAGGAATAGTACCTGTGTAACAAACACCCTGATGTGTTCCACCCAGGTACCCAGATTCAAGAGTTGTTAACATTGTGCCATATATTCTTTCACATTTACCCAATTATTTGACGATTACAGAAAGCATAACATGGAGCCCTTAAATACTTAAGCATGCATTTCTTAAGAATAAGGACAGTACCATTTTCACATGCAAGAAAAAGAACGATAATTCCAAAGAGTCATTTACTATCCATTCCATATTAAAATTTCCCAATTGTCCTAATAATTTTTAAAAATAGTTTTTCTTGATTTAACTTATGGCTCTATCTCTTGTATTTTCTGTACACTGAAAATTAACTCTTGAGCTAGGCTGTTCAGTATGGTAGCCAATAGACACATGTGGTTATTTAAATTAGTTAAAATTAAATAAATTCAAAATCTAGTCCTGCAATTACATGCCACACATGACTACTGGCTATCTTACTGAACAGCACAGCTACAGAACAGTTCCACCATCACACCAGCTTCTATTAGATAGTGCTGGTCTGGAGGCTTGACTGGGTTTAACTGAAACATCTTTGGGCAGAATACGTCATAACTGATGCTTTATAACTCTTACCGTATCACCTCAGGAAGCACAAAATGTCAGGTTGTCCTGTTACTGGTGATGCTAAATAGGATCACTTGAGTACATTTTCCCCTTTACAATTAGAAAGAACTCCATAGGGCAACATAGGTCCTATTTTCTTTTTATTGGCCACCTACTATGTGACCATCATTATATGCCATAAATGATCTCTAATTCTCACATCAACCATATGAAGTATGTATCATTATCCCCATTTTACAGATGAGGAAACTGAGGCTCAGAGAGGTTAAATAACTCAACCAAAGTCTCCCATCTATTTTTTTTTTAAATTTTTTTTATGTGGACCATTTTTAAAGTTGTTATTGAATTTGTTACAATATTGCTTCTGTTTTTTTAAAAAATATATTTATCTATTTATTTATTTTTGGCTGTGTTGGGTCCTCGTTGTTGTGCACGGGCTTTCTCTAGTTGCGGCGGGTGGGGGCTACTCTTCGTTGTGGTGCTCGGGCTTCTCATTGCGGTGGCTTCTCTTGTTGCGGAGCACGGGCTCTAGGCACGGGGGCTTCAGTAGTTGTGGCTCGCTGGCTCTAGAGCGCAGGCTCAGTAGTTGCGGCACACGGGCTTAGTTGCTCTGTGGCATGTGGGATCTTCCCGGACCACCCCAAATCGAATCACATCAAAAGGATACAACTCCTGCTAGTGTTAGAGGGTCTTCTGCAGAGGCGGGGAGTGGCCGTGGCTCACCATGGGAACAAGGACGCTGGCAGCAGAAGTTCTGGGAAGTACTCCATGGCGTGAGCCCTCCCAGAGTCTGCCATTAGCCCCACCAAAGAGCCGGGTAAGCTCCAGTCTCCCATCTATTAAGTAATGAAGCTCAGGAGATGCAATGCCTTCTCACCTATAGGCTATGGCAACCCCTGGATTTTCTAATCCCTGCAAACTTTCAAGAGGGTGGAGAAGTTGTTAGAGAGAGGATGTCTGTGGATATAGGATTGGGGAGAGTCAGTCTAAGGAAGGTGGGCAGAGTCAGAGGAGGCTGGAATGGTTGGAACCAGGAGGGCCAATGGGCATGTATGTGGCACAGGGCAATGAGAGGCTGGGGGGCGGGGTGGAGATCTGCAGGACCGTGTGGCCGCGAACTGAAGGAAGGGGATGGAGAGCAGCAGTTTTAGTTATTTGTTTACCTCTGGTATATTGTAAGTACCTAGATAGGTTATGCTGTGTTCTATGTACCCGTGAAGCACCCCCTTCCAATAGAGCAGGTCTAGAAAAATGATACCATTAAGTACAGGGGTTTGCATTAAATGGAAGGGAAGAAAAGAGAAGTGAAACGCCGCAGCTGGCAGTCTTCCCCCGCCCCCCCGCCCCTCCCCCATAGCTGCTGTGTCTTAGGGGCAAAGGCAGGCAAATCAGCTTAGGGCAGGAGGGAGGGAGGGTTTGGGAAAAGAGAATAGTGTGTCTGTGCAAAACGTTCAGGAGTGGGGCTTGTGACAGGACTGACATGGGGTCACGGACTGTGTCAGCCATTTTGCCATCCCAGAGGAGGGCGTGGCTCCTGATACTTTATGTGTTTGGGGAGCTGGGCCAGGTCTTCCGAGGCCATTCATGCCCTCATCCGCCACTGTGAGCACTGCCCACAGGGAGCTGTGGTGCTACCAGCCAGCCAGCTGGCCGGGTGTCCTGAGGAGAAGCCCTGTGAGTCAGGGTGCAGCTCACACACGCTTTGCCTTTTCTACCAGTGTAACTCCCTGTAAAAATGACCGCATAAACATGAGCTAATTACTAATGGCTGGTCTTTGCTAAGCAATTTGAAAGGCGCAGCAAGCAATTTAAAACAAGATAGTAAAAAAAATTCAAACGTGGCACCATTTCATTTAACTTCAGGTATTATTAATGGCTGCTAATTTTGAAGACCTAAAAAGACATTCAATCTGTAGGTTTTCTTAGAGTAAAAAAGCTTGCGGTGGGGGGTGGGGGGGGGGGAAGGGAAGAGGGGAGGGGGGAAGAGTTGGCAGAATGACCACTGCGTGGTCTTGGCTCTGGCAATGGGAGCTTTATGGAAGTTAAAATTGCTTTTATGGTGAAATATACCACCCCCAAAAAAGAAAGTATAGGTGGTGTGCCTACCACCTGTAGGAAGAAATAGAACATATGTGTAACTTAGGAGCTTCCTGTGAGCCTCATTCGCACTGTACCCCCTTCCTTCCTGACCCAGGGATGGCTCCTCTCTGGGATTTTGTGTTGAATCATTCCCTTGCTTTTCTTTACAGTTTAAGGACCAAGGAATGCATCCCTAAACCATGTATGATTTAGTTTTCCAGTTTTTGAACTTCATATAAATGGAATCATATTGTGTGTATTCCATTGTTCAATGTTGCTTCCTGTAGCTGTATTGTGTTCATTTTCACTGTGGACTGTACTCTTTGTATGAATATGTCACAGTTTATTCATCTTTCCACCCTGGTAGCCTCATGGTTGTCCCCAGAGTTTGTATTATGAACAGAGCTGCCATGAACTTTCTTTTCCATGTCTTCTGGTGTATTTGTGCAAGAGTTTTTCTAGGGTATATGGTTATTTAAAAAAAAAAATTATTCAGGTAGCATATGCTTAGTGTAGAAAACTATTTTATGAATATTCTTCCAAACTTATAACAACATCTTTTGATGTTCATCTTACTTCATAGTAGATACTATACTGATTGCCCAACTTTCGTTAATGCATTTAATTTTTACAATTACCCTCTGAGGCAGGTCTTATTATTCTAGTTTTACAGATGAGGACACTGAGGCCTAGAGGGTTAAGAGATTGCTCAGGTTGTGTAGTTAGAGGCAGAGCTGGCACTCAGAGCTTGGTGTGTTTGATCCCAGTGGAAGGGATGAGTTTATCTCACTGCACTCCTATCCATCCACCATCTGTCATCACTAAAGTATCACATGGTAGATGGTGTTTGTATAGGACACATTCACACGCACTCACTAATCCCTCCCTCCAGTACCTCTTCAGGGTCCTTCAGTGTGCTCCCAGGGTTCAGGGCCAGAGGATGAACTCACCCTTATTTGATGTGAGCTTCCAGTTCTAAGAGAAAAGCTGGACATATACCTAGATCATGAACAAAAATGCAAACCCTGCAGCACACCAATGGGTACAAATGTTTGGTTCATGGCTATATTCCAAGGGCTTGGCACATAGTAGGTGCTCAATAAATATTTGTCAAGTGAATGAAATGAATACCAGCTACATATTAAGTGCTGAGTAATGGAGCCATCAAAGCTTGATGGTTAATTATGCAAAGCTTTTTGGTAAGATGGGGTGGGGACCAGATGAAGCAGACCAGAGGGCAGCCATTCCTGGGGCTAGGGATGGGGTGGGGAGAGATCCTGGCTGGGGCCTGAAGGAAAGATGCAGTGAGTAGATGTGTTCTTTACCTGAGTCCTTGACCTGAGTGATGATGGGGTGGTAGGGAAAAGCAGCCAACAAAGGCAAGAATTCTGAATGCCACGGGTCAGAGTAGAGATGGGGTAGGGTTGGGGAAAGAAAGAGAGAAGTGGATGGAAGGTAGATTTCTAGATAAAAGGAGGAAGAAGATGCTTGGTGTTAGACTATTACTCTCCAGGGCCACTTGGAAGAAGGATGGAGACTGGCTGGGGGGTGAGGAGAATGGGAGGGAGGGGAGATTGGGGGAGACAGAGAGGAGAGGAGGGAAGTGGAGGACAGTGGAGGAAAAGAGGGAGAAGACCCATGGGAGAATGGTGGGGCGACACTCCAGGGGTGGAAGAGCAGAGGAGGAGGAGGTTGATGGGGGAAGGGGCACAGCACTGAGGACAAGGTGTAGACCTACCTGAAGGGGTGGGCAACCTCGTCTCCAGCTCTAGAGAAATGAACCCTCATGGGACAGGGACGTGGGCTGCGGGAGGTTCAGGGGCTCAGCCTGGTTAGTGGGAATGGACCTCACCAAGGGTGGAGCTCCTCAGTCAGGCTTCATCCACTGCCAGACTCTCCAGGATGGCCTTTGACCCTCCCTCCTCTGGTGAGTTCTCATGGATAATTGGCCGCTGTCTCAGGCTGTCTTGGTGAGGAGGCAGAGCTCTGGCACGACCTCTTGGATACCTGCAAGCCTAGAGTGCAGTTTTGGTATCTTCCAGATGTAGAGTCCACAGGCTGCTTCCCAGCCTCTAGCCGTGGAGCAGAATGACATGGGCCCTGCTTCTGAGGTCTCTGTCTCAACTGGCTCTCTACTGTCACAGCATCTCATGATCCCTTCCTCTTCTGCAAGGGCCCTCAGGTGCCCCTGCCGTCCACTCTCTGAAACATCTCCATGTATATCTTTTGACCAACACTGTCCCTCCTGCTGCCTTACTGAAGCCTGTCCTCACCCTTTCCAGGGAGCCTTTCTTGCCTTTCTCATCAGATCAGCTGTATTTCACATTGCCTCAGAATGGGCACTATCAGTAGGCATTGTGTTCCTGAGCATCTGATTGTATAGCCAGAAACCAGCCCTCTTCAGACTTCTGGACTTTCTCATGAACTTCTGAACTTCTGGGTCTGTCTTCCTCATCAGATCAGGAGCTCCAGAATCCATGTCTCCTTCCTCGTCTTAGTGTTTTCCTCCCTCCCTCCAAAATTAAGACAGGGTTCAGCATATTGCAGGGGCACATCAATCGCAGAATCCCTGAATCCCACAACAAGATGTTATCTTGTTTAACCCGTCATCCATTTTGGGGAATCTGCCTTATAACATCCTCCAGAGGAGCAGGATGGACTGAAGGGAGTCTTGAACAAGAACTTCTCAATGTCAAAACCACCTGATTTACCCCTTCTTTCCAGGCAACCCTTGAAACAAGATCTACTTGGGCTAAAAGAAGAGGCTGTGATCTCCAGATAAGAAGGTCTTTTGGTTTGCCCTGTCTCCACAAACATGATAGCCACTCCAGAATAAACAGTGTTTCTCTTTTATATAAAGCTTCCCTAAATGGGAGACATAATGCAAGCTCCTTAGGAAACCATGACTACTTGACCTCCTCTGGCAAGTTTTTCCTCAAATCCAACTTCTATCTTTCCAGTCGCAGTGAAAGCCTGACTTCTCTTGCTCTCTTTGGAGTTCCATTATACTTGGATGGATTATCAATGGCAAATCCCCCACTCTCAACCCCATGGTATCCCTGGGCTACTGACCAATCAGGAGTTTTCAGAATCAGGCAAAAAAGCAAGATGAATGAGCATGTCATTGATTTATGGCTGAGGACTTCCAATAAGGCCAAATAAGTCATACAAATTGATCAGTTACTACAGAGAACTGACTTTTTGGACTGTCCAAGCTTTTCTTTTCATTCAGTAGTGTGGTTGCCCAAGGATTGGTGACATTTTCCCTTTGCCTAAGAGGAGAGATTCTCATTGGGCCTTCCCTGGGGCAGTTGGGCTTGAGGATGGACATTTGATTTTGGGTTCTTTTCCAGGATAAAGGAAGTGATGATGGTCAAAGGTCTCCAGTCCTCCCTGCCCCTTGGACTGACCTCCATGGTAGAATAATAGTTGATAACATTTATTGAGCACTTGCTATGCGCCAGGTGTTGAGTTAAGCATTGTCCATGTATTTTAAAATTTAATCCTTCTATTAGTCCTTTCAGATAGGCACCATTAGTGGGAATTTTACATAGGTGGTTTAGGAATGTGGGTAGGTGTATTCCATCAAACCTGCTGATACATCCACAGCAGCAGCAACAATAACACGTATCTCTATCTCCCCATCCAACCTGCCACTATAACTACAGCAGCACCGATACCTACCACTAATATGATTACATACTTAGAGTGTGTCAGGCTCTGTTCTAAGTGCTTGACATTGATTAATTCTTTTAATCCTTATAAAAACTTTATGAGGTGGGCACGATTATCCCTATTTTACAAATCATGAAATGAGATACGGAGAGGTTAAGTAATTGCCTGAGGTTACACAGCTAGAAAGTGGCAGAGCTGGACTTTGAAACTAGGCAGTTTGGAATCTGGGTCTGTGTTCTTAACTGATAGACCATGTACTTAAACTTTTTAGTTTCAATTATATTAAGAAATAACTTTGCATAATGACTAAGTACACACATACATACATATCACATGCTATTGAAACAAAAGATCCTGAAATGTTACTTTTACTACATATGTTGCACTCTAATATTTTCTACTATATTCTACCCTACTTGATTTTGCCCTAATCTGTCTCATTAAAATTCTGGTTGTTCCTATTGGTAGGTCACAATGTGAACTCTGAAAAAAAAAAATGCAGTCCCAGAGCCTGCTGCTTCTTAATGATTACAGTAAAGCACATCTGCACTGTGCTCTGGAGTTTACTGAGCATATGCGCATTTCTGTAATACTCCAAGGCAGCACTAGGAAGAAGAGGCTTAATCCATTTCCCAGAGGAGTGAACTGCTTTGCCCGTAGATCACACAGAGCTATTCCTGGCAGAGCCTTGGTTCCTACCCAGCCTTTTACGGTTCAAGGCCCAACCTATCCACACTGGATGGATGGCACACACCAAAATGGATGTGTTCTGACATCTTCCAAGGCTACTGACAAACTGCTGTAAAGGGAAGGGGGTTGCAGGTTTGGTAGAGCATGGAAAGCAGTACGGGCTAAGGGGGGTGATGGCAGGGGGCTGGATGCTCTCCTTATATGTCCCTATCTAGAATGACTCTCTGGTATTCTGAGCCAAATGCTATAAAGATTTATAACAGCTGTGTCTACTCCAGTCCTTCTGGGCCCTGGAGAAAACATGGAGACTGGAGATGAACTCTAGACAGGCTATCCTTGGTTGGGGCCTTGTTGGAAATGGCTGGGCATTCCTGAGGCCGTTGAGCCCATGTGTGCCCCCTTAGGCCTCATGGAAGACTCTGAGGGAGGGATTGCCTTCTCTCAGCATAGGTTGACAAGGAAGGTCTAATAAGTGGCCTAGGGACTGGTCTGTGTGCAAGTGAAGGTAGGCGAGTGTGTATGTGAGCACGTGTGAGTATGTGTGAGATGGTGTATGGGAAGGCCAGCATGTGAGTGCACAGTGTGTACGTGTGTGTGTGAGAGAGAATATGTTGATGGGTGTAGGTGAGGGATTTGGGAGCAGGTGTGCTTGTGTGTGTGACTAAGTGAGAGATTGTGTAAGTGTGGGGCTTTGGTGGTGCAGAAAGAGGCCGTCAGTGTGAGGGAAATCACCAAGCGCGCCTCAAGTTCCACACCTTCTGTTGATCTCACACTTCCCCAGTGTTCCGGGGCACCACGGACAGCGGCATGATTCCATCAAATGGGGCGGGACAGGAGCAGCCGCAGCCCCGCCTCTCCCCGCCCTCCATTCTAACCTGAGTCACTGCTCCCCCATCCTCCAAACCCTGAGCTTTGCCAACTGTGTATAGGGAGGTTGGGGGTGGGTGGGGGAGGTGAGCTGGCTCTTTGAAGTAAAAAAATTGTGCGTTTTAGGGTAAAGGCCAGAAACATCTGGTCGCATCTGGCCCCCAATGAAGCACATTAAGGGAGAAGCAACAGCAGCTAAACAGCCCAAGCCTATAAACGCGTCTAACTGCTCGTAACCCGTGGATGCGTCAGGCTCCCCACATATATAAAAGGTCCAACGATGTCCAAGAAGTAAACACCTTCGTCTACTGTGCCCTCCGTTAGGACGTCTTCCTCCTCAGAGCCTCCCGTGCCCCAAAGAAGCATCATGACCTGCGGATCAGGATTCGGCGGCCGCTCCTTCAGCTGCGCCTCAGCCTGCGGGCCCCGGCCCAGCCGCTGCTGCATCACGGCCGCCCCCTATCGCGGCATCTCCTGCTACCGCGGCCTCACCGGGGGCTTCGGCAGCCGCAGCCTCTGCGGGGGCTTCCGCGCCGGCTCCTGCGGCCGCAGCTTCGGGTACCGCTCTGGCGGCGTGTGCGGCCCCAGCCCGCCCTGCATCACCACCGTGTCGGTCAACGAGAGCCTCCTCGCACCCCTCAACCTGGAGATCGACACCAATGCGCAGTGTGTGAAGCACGAGGAGAAGGAGCAGATCAAGTGTCTCAACAGCAGGTTCGCTGCCTTCATCGACAAGGTGGGTCTCCTTGATCACACCCTTCCTGAACCTTCCCTTCCTGGGTAGGCACTGAAGGGGTAGTCAGGGGGCAGGAGAGAGGTGGTGCCCATGAGATTCCAGTCTAATGGAGGAGATGGACACATATCCAGGGCACAGAAAGATCAGAGAGTTGAGTCTAGAGCAGGGGCTCCTGATTAGGCAATTGTTATTATATACAACCTCTGTCCAGACAGGCAGGGTCCCCACAGACAGACAAGGACAAGGTTTGGAACCGCATGTCAGAGGAAGAAGGCCATACATGCAAACAAGACACAAGAAATGCACATAAGATATAGGAAGAGGACCACAGGTCAGCCTTTGGGTGGGTGTCCTTGATCACACCTTTCCTGAACCCACCCATGCTCAGTTCAGGCTGGGCACTGATGGGGGAGTCGGAGGCAAAAAGACCTCTACTTGGCTCCTGACCACGTGCCACCTAGGCTCAGCATATCAGGATAACTCAGTCCACCTGAGCAGGGACTGATCTTTCCCAGCCCCTTGCTCTCACCACTAAGTTGGAAAATCCAAACATAGATCCCAATCCCGAAATCCAGAAGTTGCCTTGTCTTCCACAGCGCCCTCTGTGTAATCTCTGCTGAGCTCCTGGTTTGGGAGTTTACCTTAAAGCAATCGGCGCCCTCCCCCATCCCCCCATGCCCCAAGTAGGCTTTGGGGCAGTGGGAGCCATCTGACCCGTCCTCCCACCCCAAATGGCAGGTGCGCTTCCTGGAGCAGCAGAACAAGCTGCTGGAGACCAAGTGGCAGTTCTACCAGAACCGCCAGTGCTGCGAGAGCAACCTGGAGCCCCTGTTCAACGGCTACATCGAGACGCTGAGGCGGGAGGCTGAGCGTGTGGAGGCCGACAACGGGAGGCTGGCCTCCGAGCTCAACCACGTGCAGGAGGTGCTGGAGGGCTACAAGAAGAAGTGAGTGCGGTCAGGGATGATGTTGGGCACAGGAATGGACTTGAGTTAAAGCCTATTGGATGAGACTGGAGAAGAAATTCCGAGAAGGGGCAGTGACCTTGCAGGGCAGGTGGGCGGTGTGCAGCAGGATCTTCACATCAGGCAGTCATTGATCAGACGCCTAAGAGCAGGGCCGTGATTCCCCAGGAGGTCTCTCTCTGCTCCTTCAGCCTTCTCTTCTTGGAGCCTGATCACCCAGCAGCTATGCCCTGCGGGCTGTGGGGAGGGGGCTTCTGCAGTCTCCCAAGCCATCTCCTCCCGGCCTCTCAGGCTCCCACCTGTAGCACCTGGATGTGATATGAGTCCCAGTGTCGCTCAGGGCTGCCAGGTCCTGGGGCTGCTGGTGTCCCATCGTCTAGGGTGCGGAGTGCTGAGGGCCTCTGGGACTCATAGGCCCTCCCACAGGTGAGCTAGGATGGACACCCAGGTGAGGGGAGGCTGCAGGGCCCCACAGGTGCTGCCGTCCACTCCTAGCATGGGGCTGCTGCTGAGTCCTTATTCTCCTCCAGACGTGACCTCAGAGCAGCTTTGGGAACAGGGCTGTGAGGTCCCAGAAGAGTAGCCCCCTGGACCCCTCAATTCAAAGTGGAGAGAGAATCACAAACACATCCCAAATCCAACCACAGAGGACCCCAGTAGGGCTGCCAGGGGGCAGGCTGTGTTGGCAGGTCCCTAACATTGCCTCCTTCACTGGTATGAAGTGGAGGGGGTTCTGGGGAGACCTGCCCTGCCATGACCTCCCTTTCTGCCCTCTTCTGCCTCAGGTACGAGGAGGAAGTCGCTCTGAGAGCGACAGCAGAGAATGAGTTTGTGGCTCTGAAGAAGGTGAGTAACATGGGATCGGGAAGCAGAGACACGAGGGATCTCAGAATGACAGGCTCTTGTTGGGGAGACCCATGGTTTCAACCTCAGTGCGGGGTGCAGTGACTTTGCCAAGTCAGCATGGGAAATTCCCAGAGATTAGGTCATGAAAGGCACATGTAGGGCTTTGAGAAGGGCAATAACCTTGGAATATCCACTAGCACCCTGCCCTGAAGCAGGGGGATGGCTGAGTTGACCTCTGGACGTTCTGTGCTGCTTCCGAGCTGGTGGTCTGTGGCTGGGGTGCCATGTAGGCGTGGCAGCTTCAGTCTCTCTGTCGAGGGACGGTGTCCTGTCTCGTGCTGCAGGAAGTCTGGTTAAGAAGAGGGGCACAGTCTCAGGATCGGGGGGAGGATGGAGCAGAGCCAGGAGAGGCCAGGTGGAGTCTTGGAGGACTGCTGGGGGACAGGGAAGTGTCACGGTGGCTGAGTGAGGGAGCCAGTCTGGCAGGCTTCCTGGTACAGGGGAGGGTAAGAAGGAGAGCTGGGAGGGAAGGGGTCTCAGGTGGGAGGAGTGAAAGCCTGGTGACCCATCTCCAAGGCACGAGGGGTTTGTTCTTAGAAGGGGAGGAGGTTGTGAGGTGCCTCTGGGGAAGAGCAGAGGGTATGGAGATGGGATGGGAATAGGAGCTCTGGGAATCCTTTTCCCCTCACCTCCATGTAATGGGTGAAGAGAGAGGGGAATTTGGGGGTGGTGATCACCAGAGGTCCTCTGAACTCAAAGACTCCCCACCTTCCCAGGATGTGGACTGCGCCTACCTCTGCAAGTCAGACCTGGAGGCCAACTCAGAGGCCCTGATTCAGGAGATCGACTTCCTGCGGCAACTGTATGAGGAGGTGAGGGGTTGTGGTCCAGGCAGAAAACCAGCAGCGGGCCTGGAAGAGAGGGTGTTGGTCTGGGATCAGAGTGGGACAGGGATTTGGGCAGGAGCTGCAGTCCGTGAGGCTGTCAGAGAGGGCAGGGGCTAGACACCAAGGAGGGCTGAGAAGGTTGGGTACACACTGTGGTGGTGGAGGGGGTGGTGTAAACCACACGCATCCTCCCACCCCACCATCTGCAGGAGATCCGAGTTCTCCACGCCCACATCTCAGACACCTCGGTCATCGTCAAGATGGACAACAGCCGGGACCTGAACATGGACTGCATTGTGGCCGAGATCAAGGCGAACTATGACGACGTTGCCAGCCGCAGTCGGGCCGAGGCTGAGAGCTGGTACCGCAGCAAGGTGAGTGTCTCAGGGCACCTGCCTCCTAGACATGGTGGCAGGGATGTGTGGTATATATTAACAAGGCTTCTTTTGCCTGGGGATTCTGATTCCTAGAGGTGGTGAAAGAAGTGCAGACCCCTCTCAGGTTATAGTAGCAGGACATGGCTGCCACGTATGGTTGCACAGGCTGAGTACTGTACGATTTGGAAATCATCTGTGGTGTCCTGAGTGGGTGGGATGTCCCATCCTGAGTTTCATGAGCCTCCCTGCTTCCCTCCAGTGTGAGGAGATCAAGGCCACGGTGATCCGGCATGGGGAGATCCTGCGCCGCACCAAGGAGGAGATCAACGAGCTGAACCGCATGATTCAGAGGTTGACGGCCGAGGTCGAGAATGCCAAGTGCCAGGTAGGGGTCGTTTGAGGCCCACCCGGGGTCCCACAGTCAGTGTGTGCACCCAACTGGATCTCACCATTCATTCTCCAGCCCATTTGCATGACTCAAGTCCCAGGTTGTGGCCACTCAGGGAGACCCAGGTGATGAAGAGCAGAGACCTGTTCCTGGGGTGATCCCAGCTGGGTGGAGAGACTGGAAACATCCAGGAATTGGACACAGTGACCCAGGGACCATAACCCACCTTGTTCTCTTCTGGGCCCTTAGAACTCCAAACTGGAGGCCGCAGTGACCCAGGCTGAGCAGCAGGGCGAGGCGGCCCTCAACGACGCCAAGTGCAAGCTGGCCGGGCTGGAGGAGGCCCTGCAGAAGGCCAAGCAGGACATGGCCTGCCTGCTCAAGGAGTACCAGGAGGTGATGAACTCCAAGCTGGGCCTGGACATCGAGATCGCCACCTACAGGCGCCTGCTGGAGGGCGAGGAGCACAGGTGGGTACCGCAGCCACATTTCTCTCTCAGCCCTGCCTGGGTGCTAAGTGTGCTGTCCCTCACATTCCTACTTGACTCCTGTTTCTAAACCTCCCCATCTGCAACTGGACAGGTAATTTGAGTTATTCATTAGGTATGTTTCTAGCCCCATTTGAGTCTCTCATGCCCACTTACGTGCTGATCTTTGATTGGTGCCTTTTGCAAATCTGTTTCTCAGAGCCCGGAGTCAAGGCCTTAGGAATTGCTGTTCCTGAGAAGCCCTGTCTGGGCTGGGCCATCTTCCCTCTATAATGCTTCTTCCCTCCCGGGCCCTCATTGCACATGCCCCTCAGGGTTCCAGCTCTCTTTTCAAGCCTGGTCCTGGCCCCAGCCCTGGGAGTTCAGATTTCTCCCCAAATGACAGCTTCAATAGGGTTTTGTTTTTTTTTTTAATTAATTTATTTTATTTATTTATTTTTGGCTGCGTTGGGTCTTCGTTGCTGCGTGTGGGCTTCTCTAGTTGCGGCGAGCGGGGGCTACTCTTTGTTGTGCTGCCTGAGCTTCTCATTGCAGTGGCTTCTCTTGTTGCGGAGCACGGGCTCTAGGCACGTGGGATTCAGTAGTTGTGGCACGTGGGCTCAGTAGTTGTGGCGCATGGGTTTAGTTGCTCTGCGGCATGTGGGATCTTCCCAGACCAGGGCTTGAACAGGGAAGAATCCGCCTGCCGTGTTGGCAGGCGGGTTCTTGACCACTGCGCCACCAGGGAAGGCCTACCTGTGCCAATAGGGGGTTTTATCAATGCACACTTATATATTCTAACTACAGTGAGCATCCCTAAGTGGTCGTCCATTGCAGCAAGTGGGACTAAGGATAGACAGACAGCAGGGACTGGTCCCTTGAAGCAGTTGCCCTGGTCTGGGCATTTTTGCTTGTTGCTTGTTTTGAGGGCGTGGGGAGACCCATTGGTCATCAGCCTTCTATGTTCAGCTGGAGGGGGGCGGCTGAACAGCTCCTATGAGGACAACGGCCCCGGGCTGTTGCCCTTTGGTTCTTTCCCCAGGTTAGTCAGGTGCTCTTACCCTGAGCCTTCCTCTTCTCGTGTCCAGCCCGGCCCTTGGCCCTGGGCAGAGTAGAGTGAGGATGCAGAGGGAGCACCCTGTGTATTGGGGAAATGGGGACACAGGTTTGGTAGCTGGAATCAAAGTGATCACATGTGAGACTCACAACAAACTCAAGTAATTGCATTGGAGAGTTCAGAGGCACTGGGGCTCTCTGGGCCTGGGTAGTTTCATTGGGGCAGAATTCTGGGAGAAAGACGTTTTCAAGACTGAGTTTGAACGCTGGAGAGACACAGAGGTAGCACTGGAAACAGAGAGGTCCACCCCTTTGCCACAAAGCGCTCTTGGAATGAACTCCGAAGCTTTGGTGTGGGTTCCCTAGGAAACCTGGGCATGGGACGGTAGATGGTGGGCTGTGGCTTCTCCACATTTCTGAAGCTGATTTTGACAACCCTTTGCCACGGTCTCTCAGAGGGACTCTGTGTGTTTTCCTTAAGGAGAGAGCATTGTGTGGGAAGGAAACACGGGCTGGGTGGAGTTAGGTGGCAGGAGTGATATCCCTGCCTCCGGCACTGGTTATTTCCTCTCTCTGGGCCTCAGTTTCTCCATCTGTTAAGTGAGGGAATTGGTGTAGCTAGTCTCTGAGCCTGCTCTCAATGGGTTCTAACATCCCATTCATTCATGCAAGTTATTTATTGAGCCAGGCATCGTTTGGGGCACTGTCTGCAATGGGGAAAAGAATAGACAAAAAATTCTGTCCTCCCGAAACTCACATTTTAGTGACACCAATCAGACCAGATTCAGGAATTTAAATCTGCTGCGCCTCAGTTGCATTTACAAGTCCATAAGAACCGAAATAAATAGTAGCAGCTACCATTTTTGAAGTGCTTACTGTGTGGCAGGCATTATGCACTTGTAGGCGTATTCTGAGTTCATTCTCACAACAGACCAGGGAGTAGATTTTCCCCAGGAGGAGGCAGGCTGAGGGAGGGCATTTCTGAGGTTGCTCAGCTAATAAGGGGTGGAGAGCCGGCGCACCAGGTGATCTGTCTCCGGAACCCATACAGTGACCCGGCTACCGCTAAATCGCCCCTTCCCCTGGGTAAGTGCGCAGAAGGAAGGTGGGGGGACCTCAGCTTTCGCCTTGGCTGTGTGGTCCAGCGGCTTTTCAGGGCACTGACCTTTCTCTTTTCCTTTCCTCGCAGGCTGTGCGAGGGCGTCGGGGCTGTGAATGTCTGTAAGTAGCCCGCCCCGCCCCCTTCTCCAGCTGGGTGGTCACAGTGCCTTTGGGGAGGGGGCATTTTCGCTGCCCCAAGCCGCCTGGCTGTGGCAGTGCCTGACCCCAGTCTCTGCCTGTTCTCCCCCCATCCAGGCGTCAGCAGCTGCCGCGGTGGTGTCGTCTGTGGCGATCTCTGCACCTCCGGCGCTGCCCCTGCTGTCACCACCAGTGTCTGCAGCGCCCCCTGCAGTGGCAACGTGGTGGTGGGCACCGCCGACGCCTGCGGCCCCTGCTCCGGGCTGGGCTACAGCATCGTGGGCTCTAAGAGGTGCTAGGGTCGCCCTCCGCCCAGCCAGGACCTCTCGCAACCGGAACGCCCCTTCCGTTGCCCCACGCACCGCTGGCGGCTGGCCTCCCGAGAACAGTCTCCAGATGTGTACCTTTTGCCCATCCTGCTCCCTACCTACTACTCCCTCTGTGTGCCATCCCCCGGCACCTGAGCCCCAGTGAGGCTGGGGTGCACCTTGGCTTCTTTCTGTAGCCTTTCCTAGTAGTCGTGTTGTTGTTCTGAGGATTCATCCTTTCTTCCGCCTTCTGTTTTTTGCTGGATTCATTGGTCTTGCCTGATCCCTTCACCTAAGCTTGGAGGAACAGGACAGGCCCCAGAATCTCCCCATCTGTGCATACTGGGGAATCTGCCAGTGTGCTTGTACCTATGGAATGGAGATAAAGAACACTGATGGTGGCTTTCCTGTAACTCTGTGAGGGAGGTGACCCATTGGAGGGGGAGACCATCACCTGCCAGGGATGCCTGCAGAGGCTTCTATAAAAGCCAGTGAGTCAACTGCCTGCAAGTTTGTTTGCCTTTATTTCACTCTTGGTTTCCAATAAACTAATTGTAGCTAATCCAACCTGGTGCCTCAGAGTCTTGCAAATGCCGGGGCCCTCCTGTGATAGGTGCTCCCTGCTGGAGATTTCCTCAGGACCTCTCATGCACTTAGTTATTTTTCAGTAGGTGAAAATGACTGCAGTAGAAGCTGCCCATCTGGCCTTGAGCGACCTGAAGCTTGGAAAAACAAGAGAAGACCCATGGAGGCAGGGAATCCCTCCCTGCCTTGTGTGGTTATGGGTTTCTCTAGACCAAGGTTTCTCAACTTCAACACTATTGACATTCTGGGCTGGAGACTTCCTTGTTGGGGGGTGAATGTCCTGTGCATTGTAGGATGTTTAGCGGTAGCTCTGGCCTCTACCCACTAGCTGCCAGAAGTACTCCTCACCTCCAATTGTGACAACCAAAGATGTCCCTAGACATGGCCAGATGTGCCCTAGGGCTTCTCAACCAGGGTGATCGTCCCCTCCACCCTGCTGGGCACATTCCTGGAGGGGGAAAGTACATGAGGAAATGGGTGAAGGAAGGCATGTGGGACGACAGTGTGAGGGAGAGGAAGAGCTTTGGGTCAGGAGAACCAGGCTTCTAATTCAGAGTCCCGATTCTGCCATTTCTTAAGTGGGTGACTTTGGGCAAATTGCTTCCACCTTCTGAGCTTCAGTTTCTTTGGCTATAAAATGAGGGATGTTGGACATTATTCCTAAGGTCCCTTCTGGCTCCCTAAGTGAGATTATGTATTTAAAAGAGTTTGGTTAATACAAACCTATGTTTGAATGTTGGTTCAGCCATTTACTATTTCTGTAATTGTGGGCAAGTCATTAATCCTCACTGAGCTTTACCTTCTTCATCTGTAAAATAGAATAATGATACCTCCTGGGTTGTAGGGAGGTTTCAGATATCTGTTGCACGTAACGAATCACTCCAAAATTTAGAGGCTTGAAACAATAATGCTTTATTATTTCTCATGATTCGATGGGCTTACTGGGCAGATCTTCTACTTTATGTGATGTTGTTTGGGATGCCAGGATGTCTGGAAGGTCCAAAATGACCTCATTCCATGTGGCTGGATTTGGTACTAACCGCCAGCTATGAGTTCAGCTGGAGCTATTGGCCAGGACGTGTCAGTCAGGGCATAATCAGGAGACAATAATTTGAACAGATGAAGTTTAATATAAAGAATTATTAACTATAACAGGGGATTGAGTAATGAGAGATTGGCTAGTAAGAAGCAAAAAATCTAAAGCATACAGGAGCTGCTGGACTTCCCTGATGGTGCAGTGGTTAAGAATCCGCCTGCCAATGCAGGGGACACGGGTTCGAGCCCTGGTCTGGCAAGATCCCACATGCCGCAGAGCAACTAAGCCCGTGTGCCACAACTACTGAGCCTGCGCTCTAGAGCCCGCGAGCCATAACTACTGAAGCCCGCGTGCCTAGAGCCTGTGCTCCGCAACAAGAGAAGCCACAGCAATGAGAAGCCTGTGCACTGCAACGAAGAGTAGCCCCCGCTCACCACAACTAGAGAGAGCCCACGCGCAGCAACAAAGGCCCAACGCAGCCAAAAATAAATAAATAAATAAAATAAATTTATTAAAAAAAAAAAATAAAGCATACAGGAGCTGCAGATATAAGGAGCAGCCCCTACCCCTAGGCCTGAGAGAGTGCACCCAAGGAAGTGGACCCCCTGTGGCCAAGATCTGGACCTCAGATCCAGGGAAAGCTAGGGAAACCTGCTCAAGAAGACATGTCTCCACCTCAAAACCACCTGCGAAGGATATTGGAAGCTGCTGGCCACACGATACTGCTGACTACCGTGCACTGCCGCAGTGAAGTTACTGCACGGCAGGAGCAGTTCTGGAGAAACTGTGGGTGCTGCCAGAATCTGCCAGGAGGAACCTGGAACCAGGAAGGAAAGCCCCTTCCTCCTGCAATATCTCTCCAGCGTCCTCTACTGACAAAGCTTAATATTGTGCCAGCAAACAAAGGAAAATATTTAAAGAGCCCCTCTAAATTTTCACAGAGCAGGCAATGACGGGTGAATCTGGAGCTGAGAGAAAATTCATTGATAATTGGCATCCAGGGACTTGGTTCTCCTCCATGTGAGCCTTTCTCATGTAGCTGCTTGGGCTTCCTCACAGCTTGGTGGCTGGGTTCCAAGAAGAAGGAAGGTAGGAAGCAGAAGCAGCCAGTCCTCTTTAGGCCTGAGCTCAGAAGTTCACTTCCACCATATTCTATTGGGCAGAGCAGTCACAGGGCCAGCTCAGATTCAAGGGGAGAGGAAATAGGCTCCTCCTTGGGATGGCTTATATGTGCAGAGAGGGAAGGAATTGTTGGGGCCACTTATGGAGACTAGATCCCACAGTGCACTCTCTGGTCACAGCAATTCATGTCCCTCCCACAAACAACATATGCTCACCCCTCCAGAGATCCCCCCAAATTTCTCCCCATTATTATATCAGCTTGAATTTCAGGATCTTGCTATTTGGATTCAATCCAGTTACATGTGAAGCTCTTGGGATATGGTTCTTTTGTTGCAGCTCCCCCATTATGGTCTACCTCAGTCTGAAGTCCTGTGAATTAAATGGCAATTATTTATGTCCACCACACCTATCATGCAATGGTGAGATGGGATAGGATAGCCATAGTCTGCACTGTCATTTATTTTTTTAATTTTTACTTTTATTTTGGCTGTGCCACATGGCTTGTGGGATCTTAGTTCCCTGACCAGGGATTGAACCCCGACCCACGGCAGTGAAAGTGCTGAGTCCTAACCACTGGACAGCCAGGGAATTCCCGCACTCCCGTTTAGAAAGAGGAAAAGCTGGAGGCACTTGGAAGTCCCTGATTCATAACAACTCTAAGTACAGTCGGGGACCCATTGCAAACTCCTCCTGTTGTAGTGGCAGGGAATAAGTATATCTGATTCGTGCCTAGTTTTGCTCCCTGGAAGTGGTTCTCCTCTGCTCTTGGCTCTATCCTTTGGGATCTTGGCTCCGCCTTCTGTATCAGCCTTTTTTTTCCATGATAAACAACCCACGTGTTCTTAGCCTGCTTCCTGTCTGTAGGAGGTTAGGAGCCCAGAGGCCTCTTTTCATTTTGAATGGTCTCTGTCCCTTGTAGTTAGAACTGCTATAATTCTTCAAAAATTTTTGTAAGGTGTGAGGTAGGGCTCAGGGACTCAGGACAGGACGTTCTAACAGAAGGCGAATATGCAATGTCACTCCTGCTTGGTCCCTTGAGTTGGTAGGTGAAAGGCAGGTGCATCACCTCCAGAAATGTGGAGCCTCCCTGGGCTTCCCCAGGTGGCACCTGGATGACCTCCCAAGGCTGGCAGTTATTACAGAATCCTCCTTAAGTCCCTGGGAAGGAGGTGTTACAATCCCAGAGCAGAGCTCAGAGTCACTTCCCCAGAAGGTCAGAACTGAAAAAGCCCTTGTAGGGCCCCTGTCCAGCCCTCATGTGACAAGTGTTCAGGGCCCCTGAGTCAGAGCAGGGGAGGAAGGAGCGGGGCAGTGGGGAGTGATGAGAGACACTGAGAGATGGGTCACAGCCAGATACACAGGACTGGCATGCCATGGTGAAGAGTCTGGACTTCATCCACTGAAAGGTCAGATCTGGGTTTTGTAAAGATCTCTCTGGCTGCTGCATAGTATGGACTGGAAGGGGAGATGAGCAGGACTCCAACCAAGGTGGTGGTGGCTGGAATGTGGGTGGTAGCAGCAGAGAGAGAGGAAAGGGATGGATGAGAAGGGTACTTAGGAGGTAGAAAAGGAAAGCACTTGGGGGTTAATTGGTTTTGAGGGTGAGGGTGAAGGCCTGGATAGATCATCTAGGTTCAGG
This sequence comes from Balaenoptera ricei, assembly GCF_028023285.1. NCBI lineage: Eukaryota > Metazoa > Chordata > Mammalia > Artiodactyla > Balaenopteridae > Balaenoptera > Balaenoptera ricei. The sequence continues at coordinate 44,298,075 of NC_082648.1, forward strand.
TTTGGGCAACTGTGTTGATGATCTTGACAGGGGAGAGGCAGCAGGAGACACCGGTGGAGAGAGTGGGAAATAGTGAGTACAGCTTGAAGGTCTGCTGTGTTGGAAGAGTCTCCAGGACAGCCAAGTGGAGAGGTCTTGGAGGAACTGGGGCAAGTGGGTCTGAAGCTGAGGAGTGAGGTCAGGGCAGCAGGAGAGCCATCGGGACTTGAGCACAGCTGAAGGATTTGGACCAGGGAGGATGTTAACCATGGTGGGAACTGAAGGCAAGAGGCCGATGTGATTGCCCAGGAAGTGTGTGCGGAGGAGCGGGAGAAGGACGCTGAGGCACTTTCTTGCTTGAGGGTGAGGTTGCCTGGGTGAGGAAAGTGAGTCAGGGAAGAACTGAGAGCCTGGCCTGCAGAACAAGGAAGTGAAAGGCTGGAGACTCAGGGCTCCAGAGGGGGAGGGGGCGAGGGCAATGGGGAGCAGAGAGGGCTTGGGTGAGGAGTTGAGGGGACCCCTAAAGACACCAGGAGGGAGTGAGGGAAGATGCTGGGTCCTCCTGGGACAGTGTGGTGAGATGCGTAGAAAGTTCAGGGTCTGAGGAAGGACCAGCACTGGGGCTGGGGTGGGGCTGGGTGAAGGGAGACAAGGAGAGGGCCAGTGAGAAGGAAATGACAGCACAGGAGCGGGGCTATTCCAGGCCTGGTGCTTCCGGAATGGGGTTAAGGGCTCCTCAAGGTCTTCCTCCCGAGACCTCCCAGACTCTCCCTGAACAGAGGACAGGTGAGGTCAGGCCATGTTGGAGGCACAGGAGCCAGCTTAGCCTCAGAATTGAAGATCTGAGGTACCTGGGGCTGAGGGCAGTGAGTGGTGCTCCCTTGAGCGCTTGAGAGAGCGAGTAGACGGTCTCCCCTCACCGGCTACAGGGCTTTGGGGGGAGGCTGCTCCAGGTGCCGAAGAGGCGTGTATGGGCGGAGGGGTGGGTGTCAAGGGTCTCATCTCCCCTTGATTGATGGGCAGCAGTGGGAATGGGTGGGGTGGGGTCCAGACTGACACAGGTAGCCCCCTGGTGGTGGTTGCTGTGGTGTGTGTGTGTGGTGCGGTGGTGGCGGGGGAGCAGAGTGAATGTGTGCCCAGAAAGGCAGGTGGCGTGCCCAGAAAGCGCGCACACGCACACGCGCGCACGCGCGCGCACACACAGCCTTCCAGCAGATCCCATGCCCTCCTCTGGTTCCCTTCAAAACCAGTCAGAAGAATAAGTCCCCAACTACCCCAGACCCAGAGGCGTGACCGAGGTGGCAGGTTGGCACTGCCTGTCCAGGGGAGGCTGGAACTGTTTGGGGACATGCCCTGCAGGTGCACAGGTTGAGAGCAGGCCAGAAGCACCCCAGTCCTCAGGCCACCTCCATGGGCTGGGGTGCTCCCCCGTCGGTGGACAGGGGCTCACTCCCAGAAAGCAACACATCACAGCACAGAAAGCGGGGCCCTCAGTTTATTGGAAAAACGGGGGACAAGAGGCCAGAGAGCTGGGGGAGGCGGTCCGGCAGTGCTCCTTCCTGGGAAGCAGAGCTCTTCTTCCTGGGCAGGGCCAGAGGCCCAGACAGTGGAAGGGAGGGGTCCCTTCCCACGCAGCATCCCCTTCCAGTGGGAAAAGAGGAGCAGAGAAGTGGCCGATGGGAAGGAGAGTGTGGTGTATTCTCAGAACGAGGGGCCAGCTACCGAGGTGCCGCTGTTCTCAGCTGGCAGTGGGGGCAGTGGAACGTCTGGCAGGCAGAAGGGGCCTCTCTGGCTCTCCCTGGGGGCCACCTAGCACCTCCCCAGGTCGAAGGAACCCCCTCCGCAGGTGTTGCTGAGCTGGCCGCAGGGCGTTCACAGGCCGGTGCTCACCTCCAGGTTCCTGCTGCAGGGGCGCTGCAGGTGTTGCCCGTCACCAGCCGGGAGCCTGACATGCAGAGGTCCCCACAGACGACCCCACCCTGGGAGCTGCTGACACCTGCGGGGACAAGGGCAGCGTCAGGAGGCCTGGCTGGTGGCCACCCCATCTGGCCACCTTCCTTTGGCCTCTCTGATATGTCCAACCCTCCGGGGAAAGACACAAGGGCCTTCAGTTCTAGTTCTGAAGGTGTGGAAGGAACCTTAGTCTAGGAGTCAGGAGCCCTGGGTCCTGGTCCTGGTCCTCGCGCTCTGTGGGCAGGGCAGCTCAGAGCCGGAGGCAAGGAGCACGGTGGCCTGGGAAATCCACGGCTGAGAGCGAAACTGAAGGAAGGTGGCCAGCCCTCGAAGCTGGAACTGGTGAGCATCTGGATGGTTCTCAGTGCACATGCAATGGTTACGTGAGATTAAGTCTCGGTCAGATGCTGAGGGATGCAAGATGGCGGGCCTTCCACGAAGCATTTCTCTATCACCACGTTGGTAATTGTGCCTCTGTCCTCTGATCCTGCACATCTGCCCCAACCCAGCAAGCTCAGTATCAGATTGGACCCTTCACTGAGGGTCTTTGTGTAGACACACCCACCTCTTTGGGTTGGGGGAGCTGTGAGCGTACCCAGCCCCCTGTCCTGATGGGAGATGACGGTAGCACGGACTCCAGAGATAACAAGCATGGTTGGAAGCTCAGCTCTGCCACTTACTAGCTTTGTGACCCGTGACAAGTGATGTTTCCCCAGGTTCCTTACCTGTAAAATATGAACGGCAATCCAGGCCTCGCTGGGACGCTGGGAGGATGAGGCGAGCGCCGAGAGGCAGGAGGTGCTTCCCCACCCTGAGTACTTCAACACGGTGACTGGTCTGGGTTGCATGCGGCCAGCAGAACCTTGCAAAGGGACAGTGAGCATCGGCTGTGAAGTGTCATCCTTGCGTGAGCAGAAAACAGCCCACAGCCCTGCAGCTCTACGAGGCAATCACGGCCACCTTAGAGAGCTTGAATTAGAGCACCTATTTGTAAATGGCCTGGAACAGAGAGAATTGAGACAGGGTGAGCCCCTTGAAAACAGCCGTAGACAGGAAGCTGACAAGGGGACAGCAGCAGCCTGAAAGGCTGCTCTCTTCCACCTGGGCTCCAGGCTGGATCGGGTCCCGCCCTCACCACGGGCTATAAAGGCTCTGGCCGAATCCCAGGCTGGTTCAGTCGCCAAGGCCTGTGCCTGCCCTTCACGCGGCTGGCCTGAGTTGGCCTGGGGGCTGACCTGGCCCCGCTGCCTGGAATGACAGCTTGCCCTGTAGCTCTGGTCCTCTGATGCCTGCCTACCTCCCTGGGTTTGCGAGCACCACCGGGCCTTATTCATAACCGTGTGGCTTTCTGGTGGTAACCTGCCTGTCTGCCTGGCTTGTGACCCGTGGATGCCCTGACTTTTGTCATTTCTTCTTGTCTGAATATCCACGAGCCTTTTACTTTTTGGTCCCTTCTTCATGGGTTTTTGATAAACAACTCTGTGATGAGCATTCACAGATATATTTTTGTGCACATCTCTAATAATTTCTTTAAAATAAATTACTGGAGGTAGAATCACTGGGCTCAGGAGGACTATCCTGGCCCTGGCTGTGCCTGTCTGCTGTCTGGCCGTGGAAGCGAGGAGGCTGCTGCAGTGAAGTAGAGGATTTGAGAGTCAGGAGGTGTGGATGCAAATCCCATTTCTGACTCTGACTAACTGCGTGGCAAGCTAGTCCCTCTCCGTGTGCCTTGCTTCTTCGTCTGAAAAGTGAGGATTGGAACACTGGCCTCCTGGGCCTCCATAAGGGTGAAACGAGATGGTCTTTGTGAAAACACCCGAGGCTGAGCCTGCATAGCCTGTGACCCAGGACGGGGACTGCCTCCCCTTTGCCTGCTTTGTTCTCCAATCTTGCCGCCTCCAGTTTTGCCTTCTTGACCTTGAACTCGCAACACACTGAGGCCTATGGCCTGGAGCTGATAAATCGTGGCACCTTCGCATACTCCACAACTGTTTATTCTGTCCTCCAGGAGCTGACTGCTTAGTCGGGTAGATTCGGAAATAGGTACAAGTTAAACGGGTAATAGACACCTGTTTTTCAAGGCAATTTGTGATTGATTGTCAATTACCTGACAAAGTGCCTCTGTCCTCTGTTTCAGGGGCTGAGTTCACCTTGAGCTGGTGTAATCAGGGAGGCTCTGTGGGAAAGATCAGGCTTGAGCTGGGTTTTGAAGGGTGGGAAGGGCTTGGAAAAATCGGAAGGGTGGAGGCATGGCCAGGCGAAGAAAGGCAGAAAAGCCCAGAACTATTCAAAGGGCAGTAGATGAGCACTGGTGGAGCTGAGAGGGTGTCAGACCTAAAGGATGAACTTCGGGCTCATTCCAATGAAGACTGGGAGCAAGACAAGGACATCCTCTCAATGCCATGCTTGACATACTGGCCAAGCGCCTGGCCAAGAAAATAAATATGCGCAAGTATTAGAAGAGATAGGACTGGCATTATTTGTAGACAATGGGATCAACTACATAGAAAACCCAACAAAACTCAACCAATAAACTCTAGAAATAATAGGATGAGTTGAGCAGTGCTTCTAGTTACAAGGTCAACTTACAAAAATTAAAAGTGTTTTTCTGTATCAGTGGCAACCAATTGAGAAATAAATAGAAAAATAAAGATACCATTCCTAAGAGTGATAAAAACAGTGAAGTAGTTGTGATATAGCAACAAAGTATTCATAGTCATTATGAAAAACAGTGTAAGGCTTTATTATAAAAAATACAAGAAAATCTGATTAAGTAGAATTATATCATATTCAGACATAATTTGGCCTGATATTCTAAAGATATCAATTCCCTCTAATTTATAAGTATAATGCAATAAAATTCCATCTGAATTTCTTTTGAGGGACTTGATAAGATCAATATAGTTTTTATGCAAAAAAACAAAGTCCATTTATAGTAAAGTCAGTTATGAAAAAGGAAAGCAATATTCAATATCCTGTAATAAACCATAATGGAAAAGAATATGAAAAAAAAAAAGAAAAGGAAAAGGAAAGCAAAGAGAATGTCTGAGGATTCAAGAGCCACAGTAATAAAAATGTCTAGTACATGTGTAGGAGCAGGTAAATGGACCATTGGACTGCTGGAACAGAAGAGAGAGCTCAAAACAAGCCCTTTGATGTAAGGTAAACTTAGTAATTGGTGAAGGTAGCAACAAGCAAAGGGCTGTTTATTCAGCTGGTGAGAGTAGTAAAAATAGACCCACTGTATGGAAAGCCTATGTAGAGCCAAAGTCCAATTTGTACTATATACCATGGGGGACCTCAGATGAATGCAAGGCCTGGGCATGAAAGATGAAAGTATAAAGCAAACAGAAGAAAATGTAAGAGAATATCCTTGTAACTTAAGGGTGGGAAAGACTTCTTAAGCAAACCTTACAAATCAAAACCACACAAAAAATTAAAAAAATCAAAACCACAAGATAACAAAATAGATTGTCATGATCACATCAAAATTAAGAATTCTACTTCAGTGAAAGACTATAAAGTTAACAGACAGTTGATAGCCTGGGAAATTGTGGATTTGGTTTGCATTTCCTTGATGATTAGTGATGTTGAACTATTTTTTCATATCTCTGTTAGCCATTTATATGTCTTGTCTGGAGAAATGTCTATTCAAGTCCTTAGACCATTTAAAAAATTGGGTTAATTTTTTTTGTCTTTATTTTTTTTTTTTTTTGCTATTGAGTTGTAGGAGTGCCTTACACTTTCTTAAGCTGGGCAAAAGGAAGGAGCTATAGTTAGTGTGTGGGGAACTTCTTCCGGCATGCTGACCTCAGTGGGCCAAGGAATGAGATCCCATACAGTGGCCTCGGAGAATCTGGGCTTAGCACTAATTAATTGGGTAGGTCAGGGCAAGTCACAACGTCTCTGACTCTCAATTTCTTCATCTGCATAGTGGAAATAACGATGCCTGTTCTGACAAGCTCAGGGGTAACTTCACGGTCAAATAAGATACCATCTGCGAAAGTGCCTTGTAAACAGCAACAGTATAAAAATGTAAGATAATTATCTTATATTAGTGTTAGTCCAATTCTAGTGCTAACATTTCCTTCCCCTAATGGCTCACCATGGACTTGAGTTTTACAATACGGTGGTTTAAGAAATGAAGGAAAAAGCTCCAAATGGCTGTGATTTCCCTGCCTAGGTAATTTAAAGGTTGACCATTTGGAATGGAGGTGAACTGGGATGACCAAGGCCATGGGAGACCCACCAGGGTTCCCACAACCTGCACTCTTCTCAAGCCCCTTCCCTCCTCTCCTTCCCTGCAGTGCGGCAAGCTGGAGGCTGCCGTGGCGGCCGAGGCAGAGCAACAGGGCGAGGCGGCCCTTAATGATGCCCGCTGCAAGCTGGCCGGGCTGGAGGAGGCCCTGCAGAAGGCCAAGCAGGACATGGCCTGCCTGCTCAAGGAGTACCAGGAGGTGATGAACTCCAAGCTGGGCCTGGACGTGGAGATCGCCACTTATCGCAAACTGCTGGAGGGCGAGGAGAGCCGGTGAGGACGGGTCCAGGGTCACTTCACATCCCCACTCCGGGCTAGAAGAGTGCCTCACTGACTCATCTCCAGGGAGAGAGCATTCAAACTGGCAAAGTCTTTAGAGCTCTAGAGAGTCCCGCTATTTCCCCATTCTCAGATAGGGAAACTGAGGCTCAGAGAGGGGAAGGGCTCGTCCAAGATCGCAGCTAGCTAGTGGCTAAGCTAGAACTACATCAGCCTCCCAGCTAGCACTCCAGCGATCTCTCTCCCTTCCTGCATTGCCCCTCCAGCTGCACCTAAAGCTCGTTCCCAGGTAACTATGCTACCCTGTTGGCTGAAAGGGTGTTTCTGCAGTCACATCTCAGTGGGTTGTGAAAGCTGCAATCATTCCGAAGGTTTGTTAAAGGCCATTCGATTTAAGATGCACAGACAAGGAATCCTATCAGCCTGGATAGTCTGGGGTTCAGGACCAGCGAATAGACAGGAGCAGCGCAGTATCCTTGCCCAGGAGGGAAGACAGGGACAGACACAAATCCATCCATCCTCCAGGTGACTGGGCTTAGTGTCCCAGGGAGGATGTCAGAGGCTTCTCAGGGGAGGAGGTAGAGGAGCTAATGGGGCAGGAAAGGGACAGGACACTTCAGGCTGTGCTGACAGTTTGAGCCAAGAATCAGGGTCAGGTGAAGTCAGCATGGGAGGGAGCAACGTGGATTTACACATCGGATGGTACATGGGCCTCTAGCCTTGGGTGGCCATGTCATTATTGCCTCTGAGTTGGATCCCATCCCAGGGAGCAGGCTAGACCAGGGAGTAGAGTATAGAGGTTAAGATCACAGGCTGTGAGCCAGATCACCTGGGTTCAGATCCCAGCTCTACACTTACTAGCTTCGAACCTTTATGCCTCAGTATCCTAATAGTGTCTATAAAACAGATAATCATAAAATCCACAGCTTCAGGTTGTTGCAGGGATTCAGAGGGTTAACGGAACATAGTAAGTGTATGTAGAAACAGATTATTATCAGAATTAGAATATCTTTATCCAGGGTGGCCGGGCAGGGCTGCACCCATGGAGAGACTCTTTATTAACCTGGGTAGTGTTAGAAATCTGACAAGAGTGGCACCCAAAGCAGCTGGCCATGACTGACCAAAGCAGGGAAACTTTTCTGTCCATTTCCTCAGGCCTTTGAGTGAAGCCACCAGCACAGTCTCCCCCTTTGCACCCGTAAGTCCCTAATCCACCTGCCAGCACTCAGTGTGGCTCTCGGCATTTGCACCGTGAAACTTACTTTCATTACGGAAATCATCATTAGTGTGTTGATAACTCAATCATATAATGAATGATGCAGCGTTCCCTACACAAGAGATTTTAAAAGGCGGTTTAGTATATTTGCGTATGGTGGCCACTGCCCTTTTAATAGACCTTCTCCTTTTGCGTATAAAGTGTGTAATTAGATTATACAAATAATGCTCACTGCAGAAAACACAGAAAATAAAAGCAGGCATAATCACTCAACTTGGAGATAGCTGCTGCCAGTATTGTGGCCCAACAGGCACCGTGATGGGCATTTGCTAGAATAGAATCTTCTGGAAGGGCACAGTTCCGAGGCTGTGGCAAAGCCAGGTTCACATAGGAGGAAGGTGAGCTGGAAGCATATATCCCCTGAGAAGCTGTGGAGTGGAGAAGTGTTCTGAGTCAGGAAGAATGAATCAGAACAGAGCTTTCCTGGAGGAAACGTTTTGAAGCTGGGAATTTTTTAAAAAGGGGGGGAGACGTAAAACAGAAAGTACAGGTGTTTATGAAGAGTGCAAGGTCCTGGTATAATGTCTCATCATAACGAAATGTTTATAGTGCTCACAGCAAACCCTTACATCAGAGTTACTGCATGCCAGGCTCTGTCTGCAAGCACTTTACACATGGAGCTTATAACAATCCTATGAGGTGGTATTATCATCCCCATTTTAGAGCTGAGGAAACTGAGGCACAGAAAGGTTAGGTGACTTGGGCAAGGTCACCCAGCTAGTAAGTGGCTCAGCCAGATTTGAGCCCAGGCAGCCTGGCTCTAGGGTCCAGGCTCTTAACTACCACACTCTCCAGCCTCCCTCCCTCCCTCTGAATTTATCAAGTCAGGTGCGTGTCTGGGGTAACATTTAAAAGCGTGAGATAAAAATGGATCCATTTGGATGCTAGGAAGCTATTTCCTACCCAGAGGTGTCCAGTTCGGCAGTAGCTGCTCCCATCACCTTTGTCCCTAGCACAGGGACAAGGAGGGTGACCCCACCCCACCCTACCCCTACTTTTCAGCACCCCGAGTTTCCATGGCCGAGAAGCAAACACGGCATAAAGTGGCCTTTTGGATCCTGCAAACTAACATTCCCCTGTCCTTTGGGGATCCCCAGGAGCAGTGCTAGCCCTGATCCTTCTGCAGCAGGCCCCACCCCTCATCTCTCCCCTTCCCCGCTTCAGGATGGAGGAGAACAGGCCTGCTTCAAGAACAGAGGAGCCAGGTGCTAACCGCTCACTCTCCTCTCCCCTGCAGGGTGTGGGAAGACATGGGCTCCATCAATGCCTGTAAGTTTGGGGGTGTGGGTGGGCATGGTTCTTTGGGGGTCAGTGGCCTTAATATCGGGTTTCCTCTAACTGGTGACGGAACCTCTGTCCACAGGGCACTGGGTGAGGGAGCTGATAGAAATGGATGGTCCAAAATATCTGGCCCCTACATGGATCCATCTGGAGCATCCATGAAGCCTAAGCTTATGCATGTGGCAAATTCGGACCCGCTAATTGGTTCTGCAAAAGTCACCCAAGTCTTTCAGCCACACAGAATACTCCTCAAGTGGTACGATGTTTTATGAGAAAAAAACATGAGCTGTGTATTCTGATCAGCTGGGGTTACTGAAAGTATCTCTTAAATCTGTATCTTTAATAATTCAGTGTGGATGCAGCCCCTAGCCTAGGTGTCTATCTGTTCCCCTCACCTTTCCAGCAACCATATTTCTAGATGATTCCTCTCCTGTGATCAGTCAGTTTTTGCCTAAAGATTTCAACATTGCAACATTAGTCAAGTAGATTTAGGTGTCCAACTTGCTAATCACACTCCTTCAAGAAGATGGCAATGGGTTTAGCTTTTCCTGTAGTTTAAAAAGATTCATGTCACAGGTCCATTACCATGTGAAGAGAGTTAATCACTGGTTCCAGAAAAATTCTGGGTCACACCATGTCTGGAATGGAAGAGAATTCAGACCTGCTGTCTCCTTACAGGTGTGAACCGTTCCCAGGGTGTCATGGTCTGCGGGGACCTCAGTTCCACCGTCCCTCGCGGCCTGGAAGGCATGACCATCGGCAGCAGTGCCCTCTGCTCCCCCTCTGTAGTGGGGGCCTGTTCCAGTGTGAGATCTATGCGGTTTGCATAGTGCTGGGTGGGACTCTGGACAGATGGGGTCTGACGGGGCGAGGGTGGAAAGTGGAGGAACGGGGAAATCTTTTCTCTCTCAGGCCCAAATGTCAGTTTAGAGATTGCCCCTCGCTGGGAAGCCAGAACTAACTCTCCAGTTTCCTTCTCACTGGAGTTATGATTTACTCTTTGACTGTCAACCCTGGGTTTGGCATTCTTGCCACCTCCATTGATTCTCCCCTCGCTGTGGTCCAGGAAAGGATGTAAAGGCTTTTTGATATAAATTGCTTAGTCATTTTCTTCCCCAACTAACTTCAGGTTAGTAGACATTTACTAAGAACTGACTGTGCCAGGCCCTCTGGGCGGGGACCCAGGTAGGGGACGGCAGTGCATGGGTGCACCCTTGTGCTTTGCCCTTGGACGAGGGGCTCTGTATAGCCCCTCAGTGCTGAGGGGGCAGCAGGGGAAGTGGGGCTGGGGCTCTGGGAGTCCCTTCGCTTGATCTGAGAGATTGTATGTTCCCAGGGCATCCCCCAGCTATGCATATGTCAGGATGGAAAGACTGAGGCTAATCTTCCCAGGTTTTTGTTATTGGTGATTTGGAGTTTTATTGTATTTGGGTAATTCCTGTACGGCTCCTTCTCTCTTTTGGTGTGTGTGATTAAATGTCATGGCAGAGATTTTCTCTTAGCAACCAGGTCAGTGCCTGCGCCCTTCCTTGTTTTCCCTGATTGTTTCAGTGCTTCTCCAAGTGTGGTCCGTGGACCACCAGGATCCCCGAGGGGCCGGGGGTGAGGGGACTTGCTAAATATGCAGATGCTGGGCTCCACCCAGAACTACTGAATCAGAAGTTCTGGGGATGAGCCCAGGAATCTGCATTTAAACAAGCTCCCAGGTGACTCCTATAAGAACTAAAGTTTGAGAGTCACTGGTTTGTGAGGGTGGCTCAGATAATTTGGCCGTTGAGGTGACTTTCCCTCTGATTCTCACAGGATCAGATTCATCTCTTTGCCATTCTCCTCTGACTTTGTCAAAAGGTCAGAGTCAGTATGGGCCACCCACGCCGGGTGAGGTGGGGACAAAGGCAGAAGAGAGGAGGAGAATGGAGTCTGTGCTCACAAGTACCAGCTAAGTGTCTGGCGCATCATGTATGTATTTCATCCATTGCTCACAGCAACAGTATTATCTTCATTTCACAGACAAGGAAATTAAGGTCCCGAGAAGTTGATAACTTTATTAAGGTCACACAGCTAGTCCAGGATCCAAACTGAGGTCTAGGGAATGTCAATGTTCATATACTTTCCACTGCCTTGCCTTGGTTGTTCCTTGAGAATAAAATCATGGTGCATCAGAATGCTTCCGGATGAGGGGTTCCAACTGATCCTACCTTACGACACTCCAGAGATAAGGGGTGGAAGGTGACATAAAAGAACCTCCTGGAAATGTTTGTAGAAACATCTCCCCACAGCTTCTGCTCTCCAAGAATCTTGGATAGACCTTATCATGGGGCAGCTCACACATGCCTCTTATGTGGGGATCCAGAATTAAAACTCAGACTTCTGGTGGGAGGACATTTGCCCTGATGGCCTGGACACAGACAGTTGACTGGGGACCTCTGTCTCCGGCCTATTCCTGAGTTGACAGTCCCCAAGAAGTCCCACCAGGGAAGTCTGTTCAGAGTCCCCTCAGATGCAAAGGGCGTCCCCCCGGATGTGATAAGATGGAGAGAGGGGTTTCTGGTGGACAACCTTCTTTCACTTGTTTTATAGGAAAAACTCTTACTTCTCTCACCTTATGTTATTTGGGATTTATAAAAAGGGATTTAAAAAAAGACCTGATTGGGTAGAAGATATTTTGTCACAAGAATACATATTTGATCTCAAGATATAGAAAAACCTTTGAGTAGTTCTCCCTGGCAATGCCAGGGATGACTTCAGAAGGTGTCCCCAAGGGGCACATTGGTCCCCTGGGACTCTGGGATCTTTCTCCAGATCTTTCTTCATGTGGTATCCCCCTAGTCTCTGCCTCCTGGCCTTAGAGGGTCCTGCAGGAGCGCATCTTGGGCACAGCATGGTCTGGATTCCACCAAGTTTGAGCTGGGGAGAAAATCAGGTTCAAAAGGCCACTAGATCTGCTCTGCGGAGGGAAAGGCGTTGTACCAGGATGGGGCTGGGGAAGGGGAGGTGGTAGAAATGGGGGAGGGTCTACCTCTCCTTTCTGATGGTGGTGGTGGAGGGTGTGTATATGCATATTTGTGCCTCCAGTGTTTCCTCCACATTTAATGCAAAAGCTCATCTTCTGAGTGCTCCCTTGACCCACTCCCCTCCCAGGCTACTTGCCTCTCACCACCACTCTTCAGTAGCACCAAGGGTATAAGAGCGGGGTATCCAGACAAGAGGTGATTCCCAGATGGTCATTTTCAATGTCCCTGTCCATTCCAAAGAGGGTTACACTTTGTGATTTCCTTGATCATGTGGTTACCCTGCATTTCTCACCATGCTTGTTTCGGGTGGGTAACGGCTCCAGTTTGTACTTCCCGAGATCCCAAGGACTGAAGCAGGGAACAGTTGGCAACACCAGGACCGGGAGAAGGAGGAGCCTAGGTGTGGGTGTTTGTGAGGATGGTCCAAAGCAGAGGGGATTTGAGACTTGGTGGAAGAGCGCTTGTGGCCTCCGAAAGGAATGAAGAAGACCCCAAAGCCCAAGCTTACCTGATTTTTTGAAAGCACTATATTCCATACTTCCTTATCCTTTGGAGATCCTGTGTATTTTGGGGAGGGGCATTGAATGTTTGCACAGGAGTAGAATATGGATAGAAGGTCTGATTTTCTCTTGATGGGGGTCTCAGCTTGGTTTGTGGAGTTTCAAAAAAAAAAAAAAGAGCCCAGGAAAGAGCCCTGGAGCCACTGACATGGGCCTACTTTATTGTCTGGGCCCCTTGCTCTTCTGGCTTGTTCTTGATTGAGAGATTCAGACCACTTGGCTTCTCCTTAAAATTTATTTTTTTCTAATGAAACTTCAATCCTCAGTTACTCTTGGAGTGTACCGTTTCTGCAAGGAATAGCTCTTTTCTCAGGAGAGAGCTGTGGGAGACCCAGAATCCTTTGAAAAGAGAAGAGCTCTGCATTTTTGCTGTTGGCTGCAAGGAGGGTGGTCGGGAGAGGTTTCATCTTCATGCCAATGGCACCTCGGGCTGCCATGCACACAAAATATGGAAACTTATTAAAAAGCTTGTCGATATCTCCCAGCTCCTAGTTGTTTCAGTTTTCAATGCACGGTGTCATATTTTTGGGTACCAGGTTTGGCATTTTAGTTATGCTTGGCCCAGACCCAAGGTAACATCAAGGTGTTTTCCCCAAGCACAGACTCACTGCACAGGCCCCCAGGCTGACGTCCAGAGCATGGAGGCCACTTCTTGCCCAGCGTCTCTCTGAGACATGGCAGAGCTGATGCTCAAATTTTGATCTCCTGGTGTTTCAGCCCTGGAGATTTAACCTTTCCTGTGGATGAATGATGTGCCTTAAACTGAATGTTGGCCTGTTGTGAGTATGACCATGCCCTTGAAGCCCAGAGAGATGGTAGAAAGAAGGAGAGGAGGCCAGAAACTTGGAGGAGGCCTGTCTGGTGTCAGCTGGCAAACCTCAAACAGCAGCAGCCAAAGCACTCAGGAGAGGCCTCCAGTGGCGTTATAGCTCTTTGGGTCTGAGATGAGGATTCATCAGAATGCACAGGCCCTTAACATCTCCTCGAAGGGACAGGCTGGGGGATGGGGCAGCAGAGGAGGCCGGCAGGGGGACATCTGCCTGGAATAGTGATGGCCAGTCTGTTCTCCTAATGGAGAAATGGAGGTGAGTCCAAGAGGGCTGATGTCTACACCTCCTGCTCTACCAGCTGCCTGAGTTCATCCAACCATCTCAGGCCTGACATGTTCTGGAGCCCCATCCTGGGACTTGGTTGGGGGTCAAAGCCAGGAGGAGACGCTTCCTACTCTCCAGGAACTTCCAGCTTGATCCAGTGCCCAGACACACCCAGTGACATCCCTGGCCAGGAGCCACAAAGAAAGAACCAGAGATCTTCAGGGTTTGAGACACTGTGGGGCAGGAAGCGGGGGATGTGTGTGTGTGGGGAGGGAGGGTAGGGAAGGGGGGCAGAGCGAGTGCTGAGCAAAGGCAAATGGGAGGAGGGGTGTGGGGTAGCCTATGTGTCCAGTGGGATAGTCCTGGGAGGCCTCAGGCGGCGGACTTGTCTCCATTGGGTGGAGCCTGCATCTGGGAAGGTGAGCATCTGGGTGGAGGGGTTGCACAGGGCAGAGGAGCGGGTGGGGAAAGGGGAGATGGGGGAGCCTGTGTTTGATATAAGGAGCACATGCATATGCTGGGAAGTGGTGTGAGCCAGTCAGTAGGGGATGAGAGCTATGAGTTTGGCATTCTGGCTGCTGGGGCGGGGAGGGGGGTTTGTGGGGTGCGGATGGGGAGAAAGAGGTCACGTGGGGATCTGGAGCTGTGGTCCAGGTCTGAGGGGTCTGAGCTGGAATCAGGCTATGGAAGTGGATGGGAAGAGGCAGAATCACTGGAGGGCTGGGAGACACTGCACGGGGTTGGAAAGGACTGGCCAGCTGGAGATGGGGCCAGAGGGCTCCGAGGGTCGGACATGTTGCAGGCACAGAGACGGTGTTCTTCACAAGATCACATGTCTTTGCATGGCAGCAGCATTTATTAAGACAAGGATTGAGACAACCCAGAAGACGAGGCACCCACAGACAGTCATAGCGAGAGGGAGACCCAGGCAGTGGCCTCACCTTCTCCATCCCACCCACTCAGCATTGGACAGATCCCTCCTGCACCGGCAGGGGGTGACCTCGGAGCAAACATGGTGTTTTCTTTGAAATGTATAAAGGTGTATTGAATAGCGAGACCTGTCCAAAGTCAAAAGAATTCCCCCCATAATGGGCCTCTCAACTGGGAGGTCACAGGAGGAGTCTGGCTGGAACAGGTTAACCCAGAAGAAGGCAGTCGGTTAGAGAGACAACCAAACACAAACAAAAATAACCAAGGGGCAATTCTTTCCTGCAGAGACCTTCCCGGCCAGGAGAGGGGAGCTGCTGGAAGTGGCGGGGTGCTGCTTCCTCTCTGATTCTCAGGTTGTGGGAGACCAGGCTGGATACTTAGGCTTATTCCTTGTGCCAGGAGAAGGCCAAATTTTCACAATGTCCAGCGGCCCTGGGTGACCAGTAGGGTCCCAGAGAGCCTGGTGAATAATACAAATTGGCCACTGGTATTTAGGAGTCAAATCGGAATTGAGTAAAAGGGCTGGGAATGACTCTCTCTAACTGAAGCCTGTTGGAGAACCAGGAAACAAGTCCCTAAAATGAGAAGGTGGCGGAGAGCAGTGGAGGGTCTTTCCCTTGGAGGAACACGTGGAAGATTCTGGCAGCAAGCACACATTTTCCATTCACACACCATTCCGTGCCCGGGGGACGCAGGCGGGGCCTCGGACTCTAGGCAAAGCAGACGGACCTGCTCCCGCAGTTGAAGCTGGAGATGCGGGGCTGACAGGGGGCGCAGGAGTCGGACGCCATCAATCACTGTGATGCTGCCCCCAGTGGCCACGGGGCCAGAGGCAATCTGGTGCCTTGGGGTGCTATACATGTGGGCCCCCAGGTGACTCCACCGCGGGAGCTGCTGATGCCTGTGGGAAGAGAGGGGACAGGAAGGGCTGAGTGGCCTGTTGTGATGTCACCAACCCCAGGACAGGCCCTAAGGGGCTTTTGCACCGCAGGACCTCCCTCCTCCTCAAAGGGGTTTAGTGGTTCATAACTCAGACCCTGTTCTGCTCAGCACCTCAGCCTTCTAGGGCAGGGGTCCCCAACCCCGGGGTCCCCAACCCCTAGGAAGCGGGCCACATAGCAGGAGGTGAGCCGTGGGTGAGCAAGCGAAGTGTCATCTGCTGCTCCCCATCACTCCACCATCATCCCCCCGCACCCCACCTCCAAGGAAAAATTGTCTTCCACGAAACTGGTCCCTGGTGCCAAAAATGTTGGGGACCGCTGTTCTTTGGCACCTGGGTGAGAAGGAATCGAGGACCCCTACACTCAGAGGGGCAAAGCTACTGTGTCCTTATTACCCTGGCCTGCAGTTCACATCTCCACCAGTGGATGGCACTCAACTATGCCTTCGTTTAGTGCCTCCAGGGAAGAGTGGGGGTGGGGGGGGAGGGGGAGAGGGGGGCATGAAAGGCCCCCTCCCTCCCAGGCCTGGAACATTCTGGGTTTAGTGGGTTAGGCTGTCAGGTTAAGATTTGCCCATCAACAAAGCCATTTTTCTAGGGGTGTTTCAAGCGGGTACTTACAGACATTCACAGAGCCCACACCTTCGCACAGCCTAAGGGGAAAGAAAACTCCGTTAACTGTGGGCGGTGAGCTGGATTCCCTGAGGCAGATGGTTGCTTGGGCACAGAGAGGGCCTTCCAGATCCAACCCCCAAGAGGCAGGAAGTGCTCCCCCAAAGTCTGTATTAAATGCTCACTCTCTAACTATTCTCTGACCACAGAGACAAGGCCTTCTGATTTTCAGCAGAGGTGAGTGAGTTTATGAACTCCACCCGTTGCCTCCAATCTGAATGACTTGGCCCACCCTGGATAGTGCCGATCGGGCTCACAGAAAGGAGAGTCGAACTGAATGCAGCAGCGTGTGTGAAAGGGCTTAATGCCCAGGAAGAGCTACAGCCATAGGGTGCATCATCCTTACAATGCACCCACCTCCGGGGCAGGCCAAGCTTCAGTCTCCTTTAGGAAGCTACTGGAAGACAATGGATTTTAGAGCCACATGTCTTGGGTGCAGGTCCTGGCTCTTGTGCTTGCTAACTGTGTGGCCACGAGAAAGTCACTGAACGCTGGGCCTTATTTCCTTATCTTTGGATGGGAAAAATGATACCTACCTCGCTGGACTGTGAGGGTTAAAATGAGCACCTAGCACAGGCCTAATAAGCATTCAGTAAATTATCATTATTATTGAAGCTTGAGCTGTACTAGCAGCGGGCAGAGATACAGCTCACATTTGGGCTCAGCGAAATTCACCGCCAGAGGGCCAGGGCCTCCTCCTTCTAGACCCCGAGGTCTTCCTTAACCCCACCTGTGCTCCTCGCCCTCCAGCAGGCGCCTGTAGGTGGCGATCTCGATGTCCAGGCCCAGCTTGGAGTTCATCACCTCCTGGTACTCCTTGAGCAGGCAGGCCATGTCCTGCTTGGCCTTCTGCAGGGCCTCCTCCAGCCCGGCCAGCTTGCAGCGGGCATCATTAAGGGCCGCCTCGCCCTGCTGCTCCGCCTCGGCCACGGCGGCCTCCAGCTTGGCCCGCTGTGGGGAAGGAGATGTGAGGACGAGCGTGAGAGAGAGAGAAGGTGCAACTTGGCTCCCCTGAGCTGAGGGAGCTGGGACAAGGGTCCCAGAGAAAAGGTAGGTTAACTACCTATAAACGGGTAGTTAATGGGACTATGAACACGAGGGAGGGATGGGCACTTTTCACCATCTCTCCTTGGTGGCGTTGCAGGGTGGCCAGGGAGGGGGACATCAGTGACACGGCTCATCCCAGCTCCAGTGCAGCGTGATGTGCCAGGGGCCCTGCCCTCTCTCTGGACCCCTGCTTCCTCACGGGCACACTCTGAGGGCTGATTAGGGCCAGACCTTTGCTCTCCTGCTGGCAAAGGGCCTGGTGCTGCAGTCTGCCTGTGCTGAGTATTCAAGCTCTCCCGGAACCCATACCTGGCACTTGGCATTTTCAATCTCGGCCGTCAGCCTCTGGATCATGCGGTTCAGCTCGTTGATCTCCTCCTTGGTGCAGCGCAGGGTCTCCCCATGCCGGATCACCGTGGCCTTCATCTCCTCGCACTTGGGGGAAGCAGAGATGTTCCTGAGGCTCAGGATGGGGCATCCCATCCATTCAGGACCACGCGGATGATCGTGCAGGTTGTGCAGTGCTCAGCCTGTGCAGCCAGACGTGGCAGCCCCACCCTGACGCCCAAACTGAGATCTGTCAGTCCTTTTCTTACCATCCCTAAAGATCAAAATCCCCAGACAAAAGAAGCCTTTTCTAATATACACCTCGCATCCTTCCCAGTGCCATGTCTAGGAGGCAGGTGCCCTGGGCCACTCACCTTGCTGCGGTACCAGGACTCAGCCTCAGCCCGGCTGCGGCTGGCAACATCATCGTACTGAGCCTTGATCTCGGCGACGAAACAGTCCATGTTCAGGTCCCGGCTGTTGTTCATCTTGACGAAGACTGAGGTGTCTGAGATGTGGGCGTGGAGGACCTGGAGCTCCTGGGGGGCCGACAGCCAATGCATTTGGTTCTGGTGCCTTGTCTGGGCCACGTGCTCCAGCCCTGGGGGCCATGTCCACTCCCTGGAGGGGGCACTGGTCATGTATGATACATGACTCCCACTCCCTTTCATTCACACACAGGTACATCATAAGACAGTAAAGCTGAGACGGGCTTTGGAGGTCAGCTGGGGACAGCCCACGACTTAACAAAGGGGGAAACTGAGGCCCAGCATGTGAAAAAGGCCTGACTCAAAGGGAGCTGGGGTCTGAATGCCGGGACTAGTGATCTGTCCAGGAATTAAGACCCTCTCTCTAACTGGAAACCCACCCTACCCCCCTCCCACATACACTCTTTCATATCCATGTAGAGACCAACACGCACAAAGGCCAGCACACAGGCACACACGCGGCAACACCCCGGGGCTCGCCGGCACAGAGAGGCCCAAGCACACTCGAGCGCCACCGTCCTTGGGGCTTACCTGCACGTGTCTGTGACAGCTACACGACAGGCCCCTCTTGCATGTGCGTGCATGTTCTTCACATGCTTCCATCACTCAGGGGGCAAACGTGCACACAACACCTCCCCCCAGTCCCCACGCCTTCCCTCCCCCCTTCCTGGCTGGTTGGCAGGGCCCTCCTCACCTCGTCATAGAGGCGCTTCAGGAAGCTACACTCCTCCACCAGGGCCTCCACGTTGGCCTCCAGGTCTGACTTCTGCAGGTAGGCGCAATCCACGTCCTGGCAGTGGGGCGAAGAGGAGGGGGCATGCATGTGGGAAGAGGCCCCCGGAAGGTGCCTCTGGGTCGGTGTGGTGACCCACCACGGTGGAGGCCACCAGAGGGTGCCCCTCCCTCCCTGCCCTGTGACCAGCCCCTCACCTTCTTTAGAACCACGAACTCATTCTCTGCTGTGGCCCTCAGAGCCACTTCCTCTTCATACCTGGGGGTGGGGGAGACAGGGGCCGGGGCTTGGCAACCATCTCAGCTCCTGGGCAAGCTCTTCCGGGGCTCAGAAGGGATGAACTCTGCAAATGTCATCTTGTCCTCTCCTTGGTCTATTTTGTGCATTGTTCGTGGGCCAGCCCTGTCCCAGCCTGGCTTATTCCACCCCACTCCTGCTGCCTCTGGATGAGTAACACTCCATCCCCCAAGTCTAAAATCATCTTTGCATCCTAGATCCAAAGAGAGGTGGTGCCATGGGCAGGAAGGGCACGGAGCCCGTGTCATGAAGGTGAGCAGGAGTGGGAGGAACAAGAAAGCTCTAGAACCCCATTGGGTTTCCTTACTCCCCCGAAAACAGCTCTACGACTCAACGGGCCTCCACGGGGTTGAGGTGGAGCCAAAGAATCTGAAAAAACCTAGGCCCCTACTGAGCATCCCCTTGGGTCCCAGGCAGCCCCTGTTGATAGACAGGCAGGAATCTTAATGAAGCTGCTTCAAGAGGCTTGTGGGAGGAGCTTTCCCACTGCCCCTGTTATTCTGGGTCGGGCGCACTCACTTCTTCTTGTAGCCCTCCAGCACCTCCTGCATGTGGTTGAGCTCCGAGGCCAGCCTCCCGTTGTCAGCCTCCACACGCTCAGCCTCCCGCCTCAGCGTCTCGATGTAGCCGTTGAACAGGGGCTCCAGGTTGCTCTCGGAGCACTGGCGGTTCTGGTAGAACTGCCACTTGGTCTCCAGCAGCTTGTTCTGTTGCTCCAAGAAGCGCACCTGCCGCCCAGGGTGGGAGAAAGAGACTCAGGAGGAGGCTGGGGAGGTACCTGCCTCCCCAGAGCTCTCTCTCCCTCTGCTCTGATGTCCTCTGAACAGCCAGGGCCAGGCGAGGGCTGAGCCATGGAGTGTCTGCGACTCAGCGGGCCTTGCTCCCAGTCCGCAAGGGAGGCACTGTGCGTGTGAGTGCCCCCGGCTTGAGGCCAAGGGTCTGATTCAGCTCCCAGGTCTGCCACTGTAACAGCAAGTTGTCTAACCTCTGGGTGCTTGGTTTTCTCATTTCCAAAACAGAGATGATAATAGTACCTTCCTTAAAGTTGTGAAAACTGACCAAGTTACTACATGTAAAGTGCTTAGAACAGTTTCGGACACACAGTAAGTGCTCAATCAGTTGAACTATGACTTGTTCATTACCAGTCATTCTTCATTTATTCATTTATGCAACAAACATTTATTGAATATTTACTATGTGGTGCCAGGACTTGTGCTAAGATACACACACACACACACACACGCACATCTTTGTCTATGTCTGTACCTATCAATCAATTTTATTCAATTCTCACAACCCTTTGGGGGGAGATCTTATTTCTCCTATAGTAAAGAAACGGAAACAGAGACCCCAAGGTATGAAATGACTAACTTACTGTCTCATAGTTAGTAAGGAGTCAGGATCTCATGTCCCTTGAGTCCCCTTCACTTGCCTGTCACCATAGTCTGTCTAAGCTGCTCACTGAACCCTCAGCTTCAATCTGTTATTCAAAAAATAAAGATGATATTTTACTCTATTGAGTCATGTTGAGGATTAACTGAGATCACTAAAGAGAAAGGGATAATAAGAAGGTACCCCTGTTGCCCCCGATCCCAGACCCCAGAGCCTGGTCCTACTTCCTCAGCTGGAGTAAGGCCTCACCGACACAGTAGGAGCCGACATGAGGGGAGACGCAGAGGTGGCCTTTCTGAGAGGCAGCCTCAGGGCAGTTCTGGGTTTCTCAGGCTCTGCACTGGTGGGCCTCCTCCCGCCAGCCTGGCGGCCCTGCCTTCCCGATTCCCAGCTCTGCATCCATGAAGGAGGCTGCCAAGCCTGCTTGGTTAAGTGTCACACCTCCTTGCCCACTACTGTCCTTGGAAAAGAACGCTAACAGCTAACGTTTATCAAGCACTTACTGTGTGCCAGCACTGTCCCTGCATGAACCCCGTGAATCCTCACACCAAGCATGTGAGGCCGGTTCTGTTAGGCGGACAAGCAGCCCGCCTGAGGACTCGCGCGGCGGAGGGGCAGAGCGAGGGTGGGGAGGCGGCGTGGCTCTGAGCACCGGCCTAAGCACTTCCGGAGCTGCCCCAGCGCAGGAGTCGCCTCTCCCCGCTGTCTCCCGCTCCTCCGGTACCCAGAGCCCTGTGTTTCAGCGGCAGCTCTGATATTCCCACGCTGTCTTGTCTCGGGAAACACACACACTTTAGACTATAGACTCGATTTCTGGACCGCAGTGGGTGTCCGATATACTTTTGCAGGAATTGAACGAGAAGACGGATCCTTCCGCGCACATTGGTCTGCATTTCTCTCCCGCTGCTGGCTGTCGTGCTGGCTCCTCTACGGACCCTCCCGAGGGGGAGGGCAGGGCTGGGGCCGTCTCTGGACCATCCCAGGCCTCACTGACCTTGTCGATGAAGGCAGCGAACCTGCTGTTGAGACACTTGATCTGCTCCTTCTCCTCATGCTTCACACACTGCGCGTTGGGGTCGATCTCCAGGTTGAGGGGCACGAGGAGGCTCTCGTTGACCGACACGGTGGTGATGCAGGGCGGGCTGGGGCCACACACGCCGCCGGAGCGGTACCCGAAGCTGCGGCCGCAGGAGCCGGCGCGGAAGCCGCGCACCGCTACGCGGGGCGCACAGGAGCCCAGGGCTGAGACGCTGCGGCTGCCGAAGCCCGTCAGCCCCCGGTAGCAGGACACCCCTCGGTAGGGGGCAGCGCTGATGCAGCAGCGGCTGCCAGTTTTGGGGGCCACAGCTGAGCACGAGCTGAAGGTCCTGGTGACCCCACATCCTGGGCTGATCCTGTAGGAGCGGCAGGTCATGGTGCGGGTCTGATCGGATGGAGGCTGAGCGCGCTGGGGTGTCGAGGGCGGCGGGTGCGCTGCTTAGGATACTTCTGGCTCCTCTGATCCTCCCTGGTCCTTTTATTGGTGGGGAGAGCTGGGGTTGGCTGCATGAAAGGAGTGAAAAGTCATTTTATGTTGTTTATTGGCTTGGGGAGTTTGCCAGCAACTCCCCAAGGATTCGTCTTAAAGGTGAGCTCAGCGGCGACTCTGGGCCTCCCTAAAAGTATTGAAGATGTTATTAGGGATACTGTGCGTTTGCACTTTTCATCTTCAAAGCTCATTTATGTACATTGGGTAATTAATTTTCTCACAGTCTCCCTGTGAGATGGTCTCCACCCACACCTGGAGGCGGGTTTGAACTCCACAGCAGTCTGAGGTGGCTGGGCATGGGGTAGGGGCTGGGGCCACTGTCTCCAGGGAGAAGTTCGAGGGTCCCAGGTTGGGTGAGACCACCAGCGGTCCTCACCTCTGTCCTCTTGGCTCCACACTGAACACATTCTCAAGTACATCGATGTGTTTCAGAGGCTGATAGATCAGGTGAGTCCAAACCCACTCAGGCAGCATTGCTTGGAGGTGGTTCAGGTCCAGAGGGGCCATTTTGACCATGCTCCCTGCAGAACAGAGGGCTGGAGCACGTGGTCTCTTAGAACCTTCTGGATTCCACCCTAGAAGGTTCTGTTCCAGAGCCCTCATTTCTCACCCGCAAAATTGCAACTCTCAGTGGCCACAGTGGCGGCCCCTTGTGGATAAGGGGGGCGCCTCCCTTTAGCCACTTTCTCCCACTTGGCTGAAAGGATGGCAGAAGCCGGGATAACCTCGCTGCTACGGACTTGCTCTGGACACCGTCCCTGGGCTCTTTAAGAAGAAACAGGTCCTGTGAGTCTCACTTCCTTCCAAGACCACCAGCCAGGGCACGGGCTCATCCTGTTTGTCAGCCCCAGAATTGTCACCCCTAGAAGAACATTCAGAGACTGCTCTGCAGAGACGGGGGTGGGAAGGTGGCTTTTTTCTATCCAAGGACACTGTGATTTCTGGCTCCTGGGGGCTCTGAACTCTTGGTTCCTTCTAACATCCCTGCATCCCTGTGTGTCCTGGGGCCATTTATTAGGATAATGATGGATAGTCTTTAATGTTCATTGAGCACAGACCTTGGGATGCGGTCGGTGCTGAGGGAGGATAGCCAGGCCCCTGAGGGGTCAGGAACTTCAGGAAGAAGGGCTGAGGAACTTCTTCTGAGGGTGACAGCCCCTCCAGGGAGCCTCCCAGAACCGAATGCTGTCCCTGTGCCACGGTTCCCTGAATCCTCCCTCAGATGCCCCACGTTCCGTCCTGGGTCTGCCCTTGTCTTCACAGCCAGGTCCGCTGCAGGTCTTTGCCCAGCGCCAAGCTGACTGGTTTCTATCTCCACATCCCACACCTGTCCTTCCACGTAGGGCAGAGACCTTGGGTAGGCAAGGAGCAGGAGGCCTCACTAGCTGGCCCCAAATAGTCTTCAGATCATAGTCACCCATGGTGAAGCAGCTGGCATTTAGCAATCTGGGCAATGGGATCCAAATTGGAGGACCTGGTCTAAGTGTCAGCTTGGACACTACCTAGCTGTGTGGCTTTGGGGAAGCTCTTAACCTCTCTGAGCTTCTGATTCCTTGGCCATAATGTGGGATTCATTCTTATCTTCTGGGGTTGTTGGGGGGATTAAGTGGATAATACACAAGAATATGCTTTGGGGACCAAAAGGGTCTGTATAAAGGAAAGGGACTCTTGCTTCCTATCAGAAACTCCCCTGCCACCCCCTGCAGCCCCTCACCCAGCAGAGAGTGGGCCTGCTCCTTGCCCCGTCCACAGGCTTCACCTCCTCTGCACATTTATGATTTCATTATCCTTTCAAGGCTGCTTTTAATGTTTTCTTTAACCTGATTTCACTAGTGTACAAATTTGGAGTGGAGTCTGGGGTGGAGAGAGGAGGCTATACTGGGGAGCACGGGGGATGGTTTCCCAGTCCCCACCCCTCAAGTGGGGCCCTGCTGGCCTGGATCCAGGGATGTATCCTTGAGCCTTGGACAGTGAGCTCACTGACTGATGGTGGTGTAGACCTGGATGGTGTGCTGTGGCCAAGAGGGATTCGGACCCTTTGAAAGTGAGGAGGGTGGGGCCTGAGCACGGGAGGTGGAGGAGGGACGGGCCCGCCGCTCTGCCAGCCTGGAGAGCCCATAAAACCTCATCCGCTTCTCAACTCCCGTGAGCCTCTGCTCTCCTTCAGCTGATTGAAGAGGATGGAAAACCCATTTCTGCCTCTTGGTAGCAGGAGGGAGCGGAGGCTTAGCCCCAGAGGGAGGCTTTTGTGTCAGCTGTTCCCTCAGGCCCCCAACACACACACACACACACACACACACACACACACACACACACACCCCCCGCAAGCCTCCACCTCAAATTGGGCCTAGGCACTGAGGATGGGGAAGGGGAGCCAGGGGACTCAGGAGACCTGGAGATACCCCACTGCCTTCAGAAATAAAAGACCCATCCAGGACCAGCAGGACTATTCAGAACCAGGGTGTGAGCCCCTGGGCGGGTGTGCCGGGAGTGAGGGCGGGCCCCGCCCAGCACAAGGATGTGCTCGTGGGCGCTGGGTGAAATTTGCCTCACTGCAGGTGGCAGCAGAGCCCAGGGCCTGTGGGGAATGCTCAGGAAGACCGTCCACATGGTGGTTTGGATTGAAGGGGCTGGGCTGGAGGGGGAAGCTGAGTCTTTATGGGGCTGTTCCCAGGTCATCCTGGGCAAGTGAGAAACTCACAGATCAGGCCAATCTGGCACAACGCCCTGGGGGGTTTGTGAAGACCTATGGGACCTGGGTCTTTGCCATCTGGTTCTACCCAAGGGAGGCACGGAGAACCCATAGAACCATGCCCATCTCTACCCATCACCCAAGCACACTACTTAGTGAGACCAGATCCTTGTCTGGGTGCTGGGGTGGGAGCTGGATCTCTCTTTACTGGCCTTCTCCTCACTTACTGCCCACATGTGCCCTGTGGGTTCTCCGGCCCCCTCTCCCTATCCCCAAGCCCTCTCCCTGGTCACACCTTTGCCTGGAATGTCCCAGAACAGATGGCCACCTCTTCCAGGAAGCCTTTTTGGACTAGTCAGAGCAAGGCTGTGATTTCTTCTCTGGCTCAGCAGGCAGCTCACTAAACGCCCTTTCCAGGGCTGCCCAGCTAACTCCAATTAGCCTCCTCCACACCCTCTTGTCCTGGGTGCTGGCATTCATCATGCTCTTTGGTCCTGTCCCATTGTGCTACCCCCACCTTTTGAAAGCCACACCCAGTGTCAGAATGTCCACCCGAAAACCCATGGCCCTCCCATAATTTAAAATGCTCCCGAGAGGCCACTTTTTCCAGGAAGTCTTCAAGTGCTAATTGGTTGAGAGAGGTTTCCTACTCCACCCTGGGGTTCCTGACAGCTTCCCCCTCCCTTCCCCCTCCCTTCCCCCTCCCTCGTCTTCTTCTCTTCCTTCTCCTCCTTCTCTTCTTTAGCAGTAGAACCGTTTCCCTAAATCTTAGGAGGAAAACAGCTATATAAACCTGCCTGTCTGTCTATCTGTCTATCTGTCTATCTATCTATCCAGCTATACAAAGAGATAAGATGGACATGCTGGTCTCTGCTTGCCCTGCCCCCCCCCACTCCAGTGATCCCCTTAAGACACTGAGCTGTGTCACTCCTCTGCTCAAATGCCCCGATAATTCTCCATTTCACTCAAAGTAAAAAAAAGAAAGAAAAAAAGTCCTAATGATGCACCGCCTGTCCCTCTTGTTACAGTTCTCACCTCATCCCCTTGCTCTCGTCACCCACACCGGCCTCCCTCTGCTCCTCAGACACACCTGGCCCACTCCTGACTCAGGGCCTTTGCACTGACTGGCCCTTCTGCCCTGAATGTTGTTCCCTCCACCACATGGCTTGCTCCGTTGCCACCTGTGGCTCTTTGCCCAAATGTCACCTCTCAAACAGGCTTCCCTGGCATTTCTTTTAAAAATGGCAACCTGCCTTCTTCCTCCCAGAGCGTTCTCCATCCAGCTTATCCTGCTCTGATCTATTTCTTTGTTCCATAGCACTTAACACCTTCTAACACACCCTATAATTGACCTGTTTATTCTATTTCTTGATGATTATCAGTCTTTCCTCTCACCCTAAAATAAACTCCAAGGAAGCAGGATTTTTGTCCATCTTGTTCATTGATGGTTCCCAAGCACTTGGAACAGTGTTGGGGATAGAGTAAGTGTCCAGTAAATACTTGCTGATTGAATGACTGTGTAAATGAATGGATGTCTTGGATACTTTAAATATTTTATGTGTGTCATTAAATGCCACTGATGGGAAACTCTGGCCCTTGAGCCCTGAGGAGCACACTTAGTTTGAAAACCATGGGGCACAGAGCCCTCCATGGCTCTTTCCTGATTCAAGGCTGTGGTTTTCTGAGCATCTGTGGGAACACAGACTGACAGAGACACAGTATGGTGAAAACAGTGCTGTGCTGGGCTGGTGAGTGAGGGGGTGGATTTCTTTTCTTAAAGTTGCTATTCAGTGTTTCAATGTTTGTGTCCTAAACACAGTTTTGGAGAAAACAATTTGTTTTTAAAAGACTCCCCTCTCATAGCACAGGGAACTGTACTCAATATTTTGTAATAAACTATAAGGGAAAATAATCTGAAAAGGAATATTTATATACATATTTGTATATGTATATAGAAATGAGTCTCTGTGCTGTACACCTGAAACTAACACGATATTGTAAATCAACTATACAAAAATTAAAAAAAAAACTTAGGGAAATTGATTAAAAAAAAACAAAAGAGGGGCTTCCCTGGTGGCGCAGTGGTTGAGAGTCTGCCTGCCAATGCAGGGGACACGGGTTCGAGCCCTGGTCTGGGAAGATCCCACATGCCGCGGAGCGACTAGGCCCGTGAGCCACAGCTACTGAGCCTGCGCGTCTGGAGCCTGTGCTCCGCAACAAGAGAGGCCGTGATAGTGAGAGGCCCGCGCACCGCGATGAAGAGTGACCCCCGCTTGCCACAACTAGAGAAAGCCCTCGCACAGAAACAAAGACCCAACACAGCCAAAAATAAATAATAAATAAGTTAAAAAAAAAAAAAAAAAACCAACAAAAAACTCCCCTCTCCCTCCACAAAATCCTGTTGCGGGAGTGCTTTGAAAATGCCCTGGTGCGGTGTCTCCAGGGAAGTTGGTGGCCAGCAGAGGGCAGCAAAGCCCGACAGGCAGCCGCGCAGAAGCTCAGTCCTGGTTGCCGGAACGGAAAGGCTAGGGAGCCGCCTGCCTGCGAATCAGAGCTGGGGCTTCGGTGCAGTCGCTGGAAACAGTCCGCTGACACTTCGGTGTCCACCCGTGTTTGGTCCTGGAGTGGCTGAGCTGCTGAACACAGCTCTTCTCCATTAGTAGTAAAACTAGAACCACCACCACCATCACCATCAAAACAGTAGCAACCGTTTATTGTGCATCACTGTGTGCCAGGCTATGTGCTAATAATCTTTGAAATAGGAACTATTTTCCATTTTACAGATGAGGCAAGAGGCTTAGTGAGATTGTGACAGACAGAACAGCATGGTGGTGATGAGTCTGAGTTCTTGAGTCAGAATGCCTCTGCTTTGACCCCTGGGCCTTGATTTCGTCATCTGTCAAAAGGGAAATTATTAAAGTGCCTACTGCCTAAGATTGTTGAAAAAATCAAGTTAAAACACAAAACACACTTGAAACTCTGCTCAGTTCAATCTATAAGTATTATTCTTGCCTATTATTACTTTTGGTCACACAGCTATTTTAAGTAGAGAGCCTGGGATTTGAACCGGGGCCTGTCAGTCCACAGGTTTGAACCTTATGTCATCTTTGGGGGAGAATCAATGTCTTAGCAATATTGAGTCTTCCAATTCATGAACATAGTATATATCTCCATTTATTTAAGTCTTCTTTGATTTCTTTCATTATCGTTTTGTAGTTTTTAGCATACAGATCCTTTTTAAAGGCTGATACTTAGGTATTTCACTTTTTGGGTGCTATTGTAAATGTTAAAAATACTTTAAAATGTTTTAATTTCCAACTGTTCTTTGCTTTTACAGAAATGCAATTCATTTTTGTATATTGAACTCACATCCCATAATCTTACTAAACTCACTTATTAGTTCTAGTAGGTTTTAGAAAAAAGATTCCTTGGGGTTTTCTAAATAGAAAATTATGTCTTCTGAAAATAGAAAGAGTTTTATTTCTTCCTTTCCAAACCATATGACATTTATTTCTTCTTCTTGCCTTAGTTCACTGGCTAGGCCAGCTTGTGTAATACTGACTAAGGGTGGTGTGAACAAATACCATTATCTTTTCCCAGTCTTACGGCAGAAATCATTCAGACTTTCACCATTAAGTATGTTGTTAGCTGTAGGATGTTACTTTGTTATTTATTTATTTATTAGATGCCATTTAGGTCAAGGAAGTTCTCATCTATTCCTAGTTTGCTGAGAGTTTTTATCATGACTGGAGGTTGAATTTTGTCAAATCCTTTAGTGTATCTATTAAGATAATCATATGATTTTTCCTTTTCAGTCTGTTGATGTCATGAATTACATTAATAGGTTTTTGAAAGTTGAACCAGCCTTGCATTCTTAGGATAAACTCATTGTCATGATGTGTTATCTTTTATTTGTTGTTGTATTCAATTTACTAATATTTTGTTGAAGATTTTTATATTTAGGTTCATGACAGATATTGATTTGTAGTTTTTCTTTTCTTATTATTTCTTTGCTTGGTTTTGGTATCAGGGTAATGCTGGTCTCATAAAAGGAGTTGGAAAGTTTTCCCTCCTCTTATGTTTTCTGGAAGAATCTGGGTTGAATTTTTCCTTAAATATTTGGTAGAATGCACCAGGAAAGGTATTTCAGCCCGAAGTTTTCTTTGTTGGAAGATTTTAAACTACATGTTCAATTCTTTTAGTAGAAATGCAGCTATTCAGGTAGGACTGGCTACACAGTTTGTGGGGCTTAATGTAAAATAAAAATGCAGAGCCCCTTGTTAAAAATTATTAAGGATTTCAAGATGATGACAAGAGTCATTAAACCATGTGTGGGGACTTTCTATGGTGTGGGGTCCTCTGTGGTTGCACAAGACACAGTTAAGAGTTCTGGTCACAGTTCTGACGTGTGTGTGTGTGTGTGTGTGTGTGTGTGTGTGTGTGTTCATGGGGTTTCTTGTACCAA
This sequence comes from Balaenoptera ricei, assembly GCF_028023285.1. Lineage (NCBI taxonomy): Eukaryota > Metazoa > Chordata > Mammalia > Artiodactyla > Balaenopteridae > Balaenoptera > Balaenoptera ricei. The sequence goes on from NC_082648.1 coordinate 44,327,280, forward strand.
TAAGCAGCTGGTGTCCCACAGTTCAATGCAATTCTGACACTATCTACCTGGAGATAGCATCAGATTCCACAGGTCAAGGGTTCAGTCCTACAAGACTGCCCACCCCCAACCCTGCTTTAGATGCAAACCCAGGCTGTCACCTGGACTTTTGACCAACCGGCTCTAGATTGAAAGTTTCAAAGACTTCTCCTTGGCTTTGATTAATTTGCTAGAGTCGCTCACAGAACTCAGAGAAACATTTTACTTACTAGATTACCAGTTTATTATAAAAGGATATAACTCAGGAACAGCCAGATGGAAGAGATGTATAGGGCAACGTATGGGGGAAGGGTGCAGAGCGTTCTCTCCACGTGTGCCACTCCTCCCACATCTCCGCATGTTCACCAACTCAGAAACTCTCTGAATCCCCCAGTCCTTATGGGTTTTTTATGGAGGCTTCATTACATAGTCAGGATTGAATGACTGATTCAACCTCCAACCCTGCTTCCCTCCCTGGAGGTTGGGGAGGGTGAACTGAAAGTTCCAACCCGCTAAACACATGGTTGGGTCTCTTGGCCCCTGCAATGATCCCAGAGGAACTGAGGGCGGGGTGGGACCTGGGGAACAAGTGAAAGATTTCACCCTGGTAGGGAGGAGGCTGGAGGGCAGTGCGTGGAGAGAAGCGGGCTGCTTGGCATTCGTTTTCAGAGCTTTTGCTCTATGTCTCATCTCCCTTGCTGAGCTGTGAGCCCCTCCAGGGAGGGGCCTGAGCGCTCTTTCCTCAGTACCTCCTCTGTCCCAGGACACCAGCCTCTGCCCTTGGCAAGTCCCCAGTGGGGTGGGCTAGTGGAGTCTAGGAGGCAAGCTCCCCCATCCCCAGTGTGATTGGGAAGGAAAGGCCAGAGTCCTAGTGATGCTAGCTTGTCAAGTTTATTGAAATCCCAGCCACACAAAGAGCAGTACAGACAGGCACCCACCCCAGCCCAGGCCTCCCTGGAGCGTGCAGACATAAACACCCCTGCAGTGAACAGAGCTGGGCCTCCCTCACACCGCCAGCAGCGGCGTGGAGTGTTGCAGGGTCCGTCTCTCTACCAGCACCCACCCACCTCGTGGACTCGCATGCCAGGGTTACCCCAACACCCCAGGAAGAGAAGCAGCTAGGACCTATGCCACTCGGAGAAGAACCATCTCTGGGGACTCAGGGATCCCTTGGCCCACCGAAAACGGTGGATCCTTCTGGGTCAGGAAGAGAAGGAAAGAACCTTCTCCTGCCAGGAGAAGGAAGGGGAGGGAAGCAGAGGACGGTGGCTGAGGACACCTGCCGTGTGGACAGCCAGCTCTCCATTCTCTAAGTTAATCCAAAGCTAGGACGGCGATGGTGCCCAGACACACCATCGCTTTGAACTGGCCTGTTTCTCCCCAACATGCTGATTTTTGTAATTGTATTGAATCTGCATTTCTTGAGGTCTTTGGGCTGGGTGGTGAGGAGTGACCCAAAGGAAGGAAATTGGGAGTCAGGGACAGGCCAGTCCGCTGGGGCTGTGGATGGAGCGTCTAGGTGGTGAAAAAAATCCCCCCAGAGGGCACAGGCCAGGCAGAGCAGCGCTTGGCTTCTTGGCAGGAGGGGTACCTAGAGCGCCCTCGGCCCAGAGTCCGGGCACGGTGGGGACAGAAGCAGAAGACGTGGAGATGGTTCTTCCTGGTCGGTGGCTGGCCCGGCGCTCGGCTCTCAGTACTTGGTCCGTTGGGAGGTGGTGGTGGACACGAAGCGGACGCTGGAACCGCGGCTGCTGAAGCCGCCCTCGGTGGGCAGCGGGCAGGGGACGCTGGGGGCGCAGGTCTCACCCACCAGCACCGAGCCCCCCCGGGAGCCCGCGCTCAGCGCGTCCCCGCCGCCCACGACCTGGGCCCCGCCCACGCTCGAGCCGCAGAAGCCGCTGGACCGGATGCTGGGGCGGCCCGAGATGGTGACCCTGCCGCGGGAGAGGCTGCAGGTGGTGACCGGAGGCTCGGGCCCGCACACCAGGCCGCCCCGGGAGCTGCTCACCGCTGTGGGAGGATGAAACCCTCAGTGAGGCTGCCTCCTCCTCCGCCTCCCACTGGGGGTCGGGGGAGGGACGGGCGGCGGCATCAGGGGAAGTGGCCTGGGTCCAAGTAGTTCCTACTGTCTACATAGTCAGTACCCACTTTTCCCTTCTCTTGTCTGGGTGCCTCAAGGGCTGTGACTCCACTCAAGTCAAACATTCGGACTAAAATGGAAGAATTCAGCCAGTTCCCCAGGTGTTGGCATATAGCCGTAAGTCCACCATCATTTATATACGGCCAAAGTCAGGTTGGGTTGAGTGAGGCGGGTAGTGACCTGGATTACCCAGCAGCTGCGTGAGTAGCTTCCATGAAGCCACAGGGCTTCTCTCTTCCAATGATACCATGCTCCTTGGCGGGCCCCACGTTGCCCATCAAAAAGGTAGTCCTTCGTTCCTCCTGACCCACTGATGGCTCCGCCCTCTAGCCCTCTGGTCTTCACTGGGCACACCCCCATGACCCAGGACCCTAATCTGATTAAACCTTGCTTAGACCAGCCCCCAGGGTGGACGGCCCCCCTGTCTTCCTTCTCCTCTCACCAGGATCCTTCCTGCCATCTGTGACCCACCCGGTTTAGCATACACAGCTGTGTATATTTGCGCTTTTGGATCAGAAATCTGGGTTTGAATTCTGGCCGTGCCACTGACTACCTTTGTGATTTCTGGCGAGTCCTGTGTTTTCTCTGATCGAATAAAAGGGGGATGCCCGTGCCTATTCCTCCCCCCGGGGTTTTGAGAATTAGGTTGACAGTGGATAGGACCCATCTCAAGAAGATTATAATTCTGGAGAGGAGGGGCTGGGTCTCACCTTCTTTGTGTCCCTATCCTACAGAGCCCAGCACAGGCCCTGAGCGCTTTGTTTGGCGGCAGTAGCCGCAGCAGCAGCAAGGGGACTTGCGTTTAGCCTTGCCATCCTCTGCCATCAGGAGGGGAGGGAACTCCCTGGCACAGGGCTTTCCATTCCTCCTCCGGTCTTTGCCCTTGAAGGACAAGACCACCCAAAGCAAAAAGGCTGACTCTCTTCTGGAACCCTCTCCCACCTACCAGGCCCTGCAAACCTTTGTGATTGCTTAGCTCCGGGGAGGAAGGCTCTGGGGATGTCTCAGACCTCAGCTAAAGGGATGCTCTCAGTTTAGGGGCCAGATGGTCCCTGCTCCCCTGGCTGTCATGGCCAATCTGGCCATGGGCTCCTGACCCCAACGTGGGCTTGAGTTTAAAGGAAATTTGAAGGGCCCCAGGAGAGAAATGTGTGAAGAGGAAAAGACTGAAGGTTCTTACATATGTCTACTGGTCCAACACCTTCATAGATCCTGGAGAGAGAAAGAAACAATTTCACAAGGTGTCATTCCCTGAAAACCTAGGTGCTATCAGAGGGCTTTCTTGGCTCAGTGGACCGGTGGACCAGTGGTTCTCGCCCTTGGCTGCACAAGCATCAGGGAGCTTTGAAAAACGACACGTTCCTAATCCCTGCCCCAAAACTATTGTATCAAAATATTTGAGGGAATGTCTTCTTCTTTTCTTTCTTTCTTATTTTAAAACAAGCTAACCAATCAAGCAGAACTCCCCATGATTCTGGTGCAGCCTGTCTACAGGCTTGCACTGAGAGGCACAGATCTAGAGCCATCTTCTAAACCCCTGCCAAGGGGTCTAAGGTTTGCAGAAAAAATAGTTACCTCTAGAGAGTGCCCATTTCAGCAATTCTTCACATAGTTCCCTCCCCCACTTAGTCTTTCTAGAAGCCGGAAGTCTGACCCCACTCCCACCTACTGCCCTGAGAGCACTTACCGGATCTCCTCGCCCTCCAGCAGGCGCTTATAGGTGGTGATCTCGATGTCCAGGGCCAGCTTGACGTTCATCAGCTCCTGGTACTCCTTCAGCTGCCGTGCCATGTCCTGCTTGGCCTGCTGCAGGGCGGCCTCCAGCTCTGCCAGCTTGCACTTGGCGTCGCTGAGGGCTGCCTCGCCCCGCTGCTCTGCCTCGGCCACAGCGGCCTCCAGCTTGCAGCGCTGGGGGGAGGGCAGTTTGCAGGTGGGCTTTGGCAGGGACTAGGGGATCCTCAGGTCAGGCTAGAAACTCTGCCCCCTGTGAGTGGGCACATAGCCTGGTGCTAAGCCAGGGATGGAGCCCGTGGAGGCTGCTTTCCCAGGGATTGTCATCCTGTAGTTTGATGTCACCAGGGAGCGGAACATTGCTTATCTTCCATTTCTATCCTCACTGATTTTGCACTTACTGATTTCTGCTGCTCTAAGACCAATGGGGTCCAGAGAGTAAAGCCATTCTTTCTGCTTCACCTGCCCCTCTAAGTCAGCCCCAGGTCTTTCCTTCTACATGGGAGACTCTTTCCCTGGTTCCACATTTTCCTCCCCCAGGAAGTCTTCCTGGACTAATTCCTATATTTCTCTGTTTCTGGGTCCTGGTGGCCTCCCCCACATCTTCCGACTTGGGCTCCCCAAAGCTTGGGGCCCTGCCTGTCCTCCCTGTGGGGCTTTCTCTCCTTTCTTTCGCCCACCTGAGCCTTGGCGTGCTCGATCTCCGCCTTCAGCCTCTGGATCAGGCGGGTCAGCTCATTGATCTCATTCCGAGTGTTACGCAGGTTGTCACAGTGTTGGCCAGCTGTCACCCGCATCTTCTCATACTGGGGGGTGGGGGAGAAAGGGGTATTCCGAGGGCTTGAAGATTGGGTCAAGATCACAGCCCACTTTGTCATACATGAGTCTGACCCCAGGGCTGCCTACACCCTTTCCCCAGCGCCCTCCTGCCTACCTTGGTCTGGTACCAGGCCTCTGCATCAGCCCGACTGCGCCTGGCGATCTCTTCATACTGGGCCTTGATATCGGCGATGATCCCATCAAAGTTCAGGTCCCGGCTGTTGTCCATCTTCACGATGACTGATGTCTCAGAGATGTGTGACTGCAGCAACTGGATTTCCTGTGTTGTAGGATCAGCGAGACAGATGGGCTCAGCGTCCCGTCAGTGGCCGGGGCTCTGCCACAGGGTCCCCAGGATGCAGAGTCAGGAGAGAGAGCATTGCTTGTTTGTTCAGAGCAAAGCAATGGGGCAGATCATCCAAACCAAAAGCAAAGAAAAAGAGGTGGCCCAGAACCGTTTCAGTTTGACTTAAACCCTTGTTATATACTAGGAGACATCCCTTTAACACCTTAACTTCTTAGGTGACTATTAAAACCATGGGGGCCTAGGGACTTGATGGAGAGGAGTGAGACCATGCTAAAGCTTAAACTTTCTTTGGTTTATCCACACAGTGGCTGTGCCGGTCTGGATCGTTGAGAGCTGACAATATCCTAGAACATGGTGGTCTAGGAATTCCTATATCCCAAGTCCTTAATAGAACCGGGGGTGGGGCTGGGGGAGGGCTGGGAACTGGCCAGCAAGGTGAGGGCCCCAGAGGGAGCTTTCTTCAGCCTTTCCACTCAGAGCCAGCCATTTAGCTCTGATTGGGTCTATCCCAGACCAAACAGAAGCAAAAGATCGCTAGTTCATTTGACTAATTAGGTAACGCAATTTTTCTTGCATCTCCTAGCAAATCAGTTTTCCAGGGTCTTCTCATCAGTAGATAGGAAGTGACATTCCTAGACCCCAGTCTTTTGATTGGTCCACAAGGAGCTGGCTCATAGATCCAAGGAGTTGATTCATAGACCTGAGTCAGGCTGCTGAGAAGCCTGCTCCCCTTACCTTCTCCACTGGTACATACATCAACATATAGAGGATATAGATTGGATGGGAGGAAAGATGTATGGTACCAAATGTTAGAAAATACGCTAGTCCAGTGAATCCCCCAGGGAGTCCAGACCATGCATTGAGCTCCTTGGATGGCTCAGAGGGGATGAGCCCTTACCGCCATGTATAGGGTTTTCAGGAAGTCGATATCCTGAGTTAAGGTATCCACGTTGGCCTCTAGATCAGACTTATTTAAGAAAACTGTATCCACATCCTGTATCAAAGAGAGAAGGATAAAATACTCATTAGTTGTGCACTGTTTCACCTCCCCACCTTGGCAGGCTCTGGAGGTGGGTGGGAAGACCAGGCCAATTCCCACAGGGCCAGGCCAAGTGGGACAGATGGGAAAGTCATTGGGTGGAAATACAACTTAGTGACTCTTGTTCTTCTCCCTTATACAGCATGAAACCCCCAGGGATGCTGGACATTTTCTGATGCTTATTTAGAGGCAAGAAGAGTCTGGATAATCCAAGACTCTTCAAATGTCATCCCTTCAGACCTCTGCTCTCATGAAGACCCAATTCTAAGTCATTGGAGGCCAAATCAGAACTTCGAAGGGAAGCTGTTGTGACCGCAACAGTGGGGTCCCCTGTGTGTGAGTATTCACAGGGCTGCCCGGGCAGTGTCCTGGAGTTGCGAGAACATTTGCCTGCCTGGAGGAGAAGTTTACCTGGGCCTGCTGCTCTCCTTACCTTCTTCAGAGCCACAAACTCATTCTCAGCATTGGCCCGGAGTCCCACCTCCTCTTCATACCTGGATGATAAGGATGAAGAGGGTGAGTTCTCACTCTGAACTGAGAGCCGGTTACTCCCAGCTCCCCAGTTATCACCTCTTGTGACCTCTCTGCTCCTTCCAGGAGCCTGGCTTCCTGTTGCCATCTGCATGTTTTCAACCACTCTGTCCCATCTTTAAGACCTTTTATGAGTCCACGGCCCTTGGTTTCTCCAAATCCCTTTTATTTCCTCAAATTGGATGCGGGGTCTAAAAATCTGGACATTTGCTGTGCTCCTCTGCTGGAAAAGCCTTAGGGTCATTGCACTTGACCTTAGAGGATGTAGGACCCTATTTGTGGCTGGACTTAGGTACTGTTCTCAAAACCTCAGAAAAGAGTTTCCTTTTCTGGGGTCAACTCACCCATGCTCACAGGCAGGATTAGGGACAACCATGCCCAATTCCAAGTCCCCTTTTTCCTCAGGACCCCTTTTTCCTCAGGATGTGATATGCATATCCCCACCCCTGTCTTCAGGCTGGGAATAGAAACCAGCATTCAACCCTGATCCTTCCAGCAGCTCTCATCCAAGCTTGGCTGCTGCTTTGGGGACCAGCCCATGCCCATCCTAGGTCAGTGCAGTCCAGCAGCCACTCACTTCTTCTTGAAACCCTCAAGGACATCCTGCATGCTGTTCCTCTCAGCCTCCAGCCGGGCCCGTTCGCTGTTCACTACGTCCAGCTGCCTCTGCAGGTTGGTGATGTAGTTGTCGAAGAGGGGCTCCAGGTTGCTCCTGGCACATTTCTGCTCTTGGAGGAAGTTCCACTTGGTCTCTAGGAGCTTATTCTGCTGTTCCAGGAACTGCACCTAAATCCACAGGGGCAAAGACATGGCAATTGAAGTGCTTGATATAGTTACCTATATGTCAACGTTGCTCAGATGGCCAGAGGTGACTTAAACTTGTGGTGACATCGTTCCCTCCTCTGTTGACTTCAGCTCCTCCTCTAACTCAGTAGAATCTGGCGGAGCGGGTCTGCGACCTCTCCTCATGCTCAACCAGGCTTAGCTACAAACAGAAGCTTTGGAACCAAAGCTCTTCAACCATTTCCCTTTCAACCCTCTGAGAAAGGTGAGGGCTGGTTCACTGGGAAGTTGGAGATCGATTCTACCTGAGCTGGGGTTTGCCTACATCTGAAAACTGATTTCAGCCATCCCTAGCAGGGAATGAGGAGCAGAGTAAAGTACATTGGGCTGGGATGTGGTATTAGGAGGTGGGAATTCTCAGGTCATAAGTCATACCCATCACCCCAGAAATTCCATCAGCTGAGACTTATAGAGCTGGAGTAGAACATAGAGACCATTTGCTCCAACCCCTCATTTCAGAGTGAAATGAAGCTCACAGAGGTGAGTTTCCAATCTCAGACACAACAGAGCATCCCATGTCTTCATGGACATGGGTTTGGGGCTGTGTCAGTTCCACCTCTCTGTCAGTTCCACCTCTCTGTTCCTCTCATCAGCCTGAAGACCAGTGACCACCAGTGGTCATTCCCTACTGTTTCCCTCAATCTAGGCGACTCGGCTGAATCTGGATATCCCAGGTGGGGGAGGGGCATGAATTCTTTGCTTTGTACAAAAATTACTCAACTCCATTCTCCATTTCTTTAAGCCTGAACAGGTGTGGCCACTCAGCCTCAGAAACCGTGAAAACTTCAAAGAAAGCATGAGGATCTCAAAGGATAACACCTCTTAAACCTGTACCAGCCAACACCTGGTGTAGGTGTTCGTGTTTCTAGCCTGTCTGGGAGATATTTCTAAGTGGCTAGGTGGTAGGTCTTAGCTTGTTCAGATGCCTTCAGATTTGGCTGGATGTTCCTCCTTCCCCCAGAAGACACTACCACTGTCTTAATCTATCCCTCCATGCAGCGTTTCCTCAGGCTAGTCCTTGCTCTGCAGCAGAGTGACCCAGAAATCATACTGCCATGCCTTTGGCTGATGCCTGAAGGATCTGGGGTCAAGGTCGATGCCCTAGGTCTGGACCAGTTCTTCTGAAGGGAAAGAACATCTCAGTGCATTTAGGTCTCATCATCCCAGACCCAGAGGTTGAGCTGTCACAAGTACCTTGTCAATGAAGGAGGCAAATTTGTTGTTGAGGGTCTTGATTTGCTCCTTCTCATGCTTCTTCACCTTCTGGACATTAGGGTCAATCTCCAGGCTGAGGGGGGTCAGCAGGCTCTCGTTAACAGTCACTGCTGTGATGGATGGGGCTGCTGGCACTCCAGCTCCTCCAACTCGGTAGCCAAAGCCAGGGCCGCTGAAGCCATAGCCGAGGCCACTGCCGGCTCCAAACCCCAGACCAACACCACTACCATCACCAAAGCCAAAGGCCATCCCACTGCCCAAACCAAAGCCAACTCCGTAGCGGATGGGCCGAGGGCACACAGCTGCTATCCTGGGTGAGCACGATCCAAACCTGATGACACTCTGACTGCCAAAGCCGCTAAGACCCTGGAAGCTGTGCCCACTCCTGCAGGAGACAGAGCTGGCCCGGAAGTGGTTCAGGTTCTGGGGGGTCATTGCTGAGCAAGAGCTGAAGCTGCCCACACGGCGACCAGAGCTGACTGTGTAGGATCGGCGAGACATGATGGTGTCCTGGCTGAGAGCCAAGCAGCGACGGCAGAGCAGGGTGAGCTGGAGCTGGGAGTCCCTCTGAGGCCAGTGGATCCCTCTCAGCTCTTTTATGTGTGTGAGGACCTGAGGATTGGCCCCATAAAAATGGAAAAAGCCATTCGGAAGCATTTATGAGCTTGGGTAGTTAGCAGAAACTCTTCCAGCCTGTAACCTCCTTCACAATGAGCTAATCTCAGACACACCTATAATCCTCAGAATCAGGGCCATAACATCAAACCTATAAACATTAAAAACGTATAAACACATAAACGTTATGGTCCTACTTTTTCCACAAGTCGACCACAATTGCCATTATGGGGACCTTAATTTGCTTTGGCCATAAATCCAATAGACTTTCCACAGCAAGTGTGGCTAACCGCCAGAAAGTTAGGATGGCAACTGCTCCAGCCAGAGGCTGCAAGGGATGCAGCTATGCAGATAACCCTCTCAATAGACGGGGGTGTGCAGAAGACAGGCAGGGTCTTCATAGCTCTAAGTAAGAAATGATACGGTGAGAATACAGTTTGTTGCATTCCTGTAGATGGATTAAACAGTCCAAAAACATTTTGCAGTGTTTTATCTGACCTCTATGATCTGATTTCACCGTTTACATAAAAATTGAATCGTCACTAAAGCTCACTTGAGGTAGTGTAGATACATGTCTGATTTGAGACACTCAAAGGAGATCCATTCATTCATACATTCATTTATTCATTTGACAATTACCAGTTACTCTCTCTCAGGTAATGTGCTTGGTGCCGAGGGTACAGAGATGAAAAGATGGTCTCTATCCTCATGGTGGTGGGGGGAGATTAATCTTGAGGACTTCCACCAACCAATACTTTTGTGGCATAATTTGAGGCCAAAATTCTGTATGATTTGGCCATGTATCTGTGTGGAAAGTTAACCACATGATTTTGAGCCCCCAAAATACACATTAGGGCTGATCTATAGTCCTGCCTATGCAGGTTTCTTGCATTATTGATGAATCTTTGGTTAGGAGGGAGAGACACCAAGCAATAAGAATCTGGGTAGGAGATGAAAAGTTCTAAGTCACTGGATATCATTATCATTGTTAATCAATATCACAGGTATTTCAGGACCCAGAGACAGATGTTTGCCTTTTCTATTCTAGAGAGTGACATGATTTGTCCTACTTGTCTGTGCCTGGGGGAACTTGTGCTTGACTGGATGCTCACTTGGGATTCTACTTGGAAGGGGATATGTGCTTTTCTCTGGAGCTATCCAGCTCAGGTCTTCACTATTTTCTTCCTTCCCAATCTCTATACCTTTGATTTCTTTTTCTTGTCTTACTGCATGTGATGTTGAAAAGCAGTGGTGAGAGGGGACATCTTTGCCTTATTCCTGATTTTTGGTGGGAAATCTTCAAGTTTCTTACCATTAAGTACAATGTTAGCTGTAGTTTTTTGGTAGATATATATATTTTTTATCAAGTTGAGGAAGTTTTCCTCTGTTCCTAGTTTACTACTCTTTTATACAGACCCAGCTATCAGGTGTATGTCTAAAGGGAGAAGCAGAAAAATAATAATAACACAATACTTCTTGTGAAGATTGCAAGTGACCTCCAGGTTGCTAAATTCACTGGTCTGTTCTCAGCTCTCATTTAACTTAGCAGGATTTGACATAGTTGATCATTCCCTTTTCCTTAAAACAATTTCTTCTTTTGGTTTCCAGACACCACATTCTCCTGATTTTCTTTACATATTACTGACTGCTTCTTTTCAGTTTTCTCAACCAGTTTATCCTCATATCCCCAACCTGTACACACCACAGCATCATTGGGCTCAGCCCTTGTACCTGTTCATGTCTTTATCTATACTTGTTCCCTTCATGACATCATGCAGCCTCATGACTTAAATACCATCTTTCCACTGATGACTGCCAAGGTGCATCTCTATCCCAGACATCCCTTCTGTGCCCCACATGTATATTTTGATCAACATCTCTACTTGGATAACGATTAGGTATCTCAACCTTCATCTATCCAAAGCTGTTCTCCCGATTGATTGTTCCTATGAAATATGTTCCACTTGCCAGGCTCACTCTCCTTGTAGTGACTCAGGCCAAAAATCTGGGAGTCATCCTTTATTCCTCAGCTTTTTCCATATCGCACATTCAATCCATTGGCAAGTCCTACCTTCAAAATATACCTGGACTCCTACTATTTCTCATCACCCCACTGCTACCATATTGGTCCAAGCCCATCACTCCTCACAGGGTCTATTGAAGTATCCTTCCAGCTGGTCACCCTGCTTCCTCCTTTGCCCCCTCTGATTTTCCTTAACACCATAGTCAGAATGGTCCTTTAAAAACATGTCAGATCATGTCATTTCTAAGCTCATATGCCTCTAGTGGTTTCCCATCCTGCTCAGAGTAAATGCCATACAGGACTCTCCATATTCTGCCCTCCTCTTTCACTGACCTCATTTCCCTCTATCCGTCCTACTGCTCACCCAGCTCCAGCCACCCTGGCCTCCTGTGTGTCCATCAGACGGGCAGGAAAACTCCTACTCAGACGCTTTCCCATTTGCTGTTTTTTTTGTTTTGTTTTGTTTTGTTTTCTGCTGGGAACTCTTTTCCTGCAAATGGCTACATGGCCAGGTCCCTCAACTCTCCCAGTTCTTTGCTCATGGTTCGCCCCCTCTTTAAAGCCCCCTCCCCCATGTACTCTCTATTCCCCCTCCCCGCTTCCTCTTCTCCTTAACAGTGCTTACAGTCTGAGGTCCTTTCCTGCATGGATTTGCCTGTTTATCATCTGTCTTCCCAGGCTGGAATATAAGCTTCAGGAGGCAGGCACTGCTGTGTGTTTTTTTCCTCCTCTGTGTCTCCTGCTTAGGATAGTGGGGACATGTGGGAGGCATGCTATATGGTTTTGTTGAATGAATGAAGACACCGCCAAGATTACAAGCAGGAGGAAAAAGGGAGAGAGGACAGGGGGTGAAAGAAGAGGAATTTGGGCATTTGGCTTTGTAAGTATCTCAGGAAGAGGAGACTCTAGTCTCCAAAATGAACAGGAATGACCTTGAGGAGGATGGTGCCGAAATCCAAGAGCTCAGAGAGGGTCAACCCAGTTTGCCCTCCAGCTCCAGCCTCTTGGGGTGCGAGCCTGGCTGCTTGGAGGAAAGGGCATCCCCCTCTGCTGAGGCCAGGCAAGGGGATCCAGGTGGCTGGGAAGGGGATGCGGGACCCCTGTGGAGGGGAAAAGGGGAAGGGAGCAGGAGGGATGGCATAGAGGACACCAGTGAGTGTGCCAGGCCGGGAACGGAAGACTTGACACAGCCCTTGGTGTCAAATGGAACTGGGTTCAATCCCAATTTTGCCGTCAGTCAGCAGTGTGACCTTGGGCAGTGGCATGGGAAGGGCACGATAGTGGCACATCCTGGATGCAGGCAGTCAGGGGTGCTTGTCTGTAGAGAACTTAAAAACAACAATACACCCAACTAAAAGTCTGCTTGCCTTTTATTATCACTGTGCAACATTCGCCCTCCATGGTATACAAATGACCTGGGGAAATTGTTTAACCTCTCTAAGCCTCAGGTTCTTCATCTGTAAGATGGAATTATACCTACTGCACAGTATGTGCGGGTTACACGTGAAAATGTTTGGGGTGTGTGCTGTGCGGAGCCTGGTGTGGTCATTGTCATCCCTTTCTTTCCCCCCTCCATCCCCCTCTTTTTCTCTCTGCCCCCTTCCCCTCTCTTTTGCACAATCCTCCTTTCACTGGTAAGCCGTCATCTCTGTTCCCATCCAGCACCCCACCTACTTCCCGCTCCAGTGGCTGCGGCATCATTACCCCACCAGCCATTCCCGGGACTGTCCCGTGGCTCAGCTTCCTTCAACCTTAACAGCCCAGGCGGGGTGGGGGTAATTGAGACCAGTCACACATGACCCCTTTTCGGAGATGGGCTGTCGCCATCAGCAGTTTATAGTTCTGAGGCATTATCTCACCAGACAATGCAGAACACAATCCTCAGCCATTTTTTAAAGGGTGGCAGGTGGGGAGAGGGGTGGAGTTGCCCTGGAAACTCTGGGCTGGGGCTTTTGCTGCTCTGACAGTTTCTGCTTCCTGTTGAGAGTTGGTCTGGATGTAATCCTGAGATCTGCTGGCTGAGCTAGTGTAGACAGATTGCTGGCTCATCTCGATGCTAACCGCCTGGGGCGGAGGGGGAACTGCTGATGAGGGCAAGGCGGGGAGGAGGGGATGGGAGAGGAGGGGGCCATTCTGGTTGGCTGAGCAGAGCCTGCGAACCCTGGGCGCACCGTGGCTGCACTGTGTGTGTGATTGTGTGTGTGTGTGTGCGCGCGTGCCTGTGGGAGGGGAGGAGGGTGACAGGGAAATCCAGATGGTGAGAAGGCTTTGCTAAAGCCGCCTTCTTCAGAGTGTTTCCGTTTTGCCTAGGGACAAGCTTGCGCAGGAGAGAGGCACTCACTGGGAGGTGTTCACGCTGAGACCTGCCCTGGTGGGAAGGGAAGCTCAGCGGTCCCCCAGCAGAAGGAGGGGGGCGATGAGGAGAGAGCCCTCTGCCCTGACAGACTAGTGATGCTTGGATAGAATCTAAACACCTCCCGGGAGAGTCAAAGCACCCCTCTTGCTTGAGCCCATCCGCACCCTTTCAGGCAGGATGAGTTTTTTCAGGTTCAGCCCAAATTCTTCACTTGCCCACACAGTTATCCCCTGTCGGGGTGAAATGTGACAGGTGACCTGCTCGCAGGCGTGCAGGTCAGTTTGCTTCAACAAACCTTTATTGGGTGCTGATGTGAGCCCGACATCAAGATTAGGTGCTGGGATACCTGCTGGGCGCAGCCCTCTTCCTTTTACCAGACTCAGTGATCCTAAGAAGTTCCCCTCCTCTGCCCACAGTTCCATTTCTGCAGCCATTTTCCCCAATCCGATCCCCAAGGGGAGAGCCGCGGTAGTGGGTCCACCTGGGGCCACTGATGGGACTGGGATGAGGAAGGGATCCTGGGGGACCCAGGGGAAGGGCAGAGGGCATCTGAGAGAGGAGGCAGTGGGGCAAGGAAGGCTCTCCTAGGGAGAAGAGGGACAAGAAATGGGAGACATTCGGGGGAGACAGACACAAAAACAAGGGGCTTCATTCAGGGTCCTCCCACCCGCCCAAGGCCTCTGTGGGCTGTTCCCCACCTGTCCTCATGGGGGCGCTCTGGGAAGGGCTGGGATTTGGATTCCCGAGGCTGAGGGGAATGCAGGGAGGCTCTGGCTTCCAGCAGTCGGTTCTCCCTTCCTTCCGAGGGCAGGGAGGGCCCTGATCCTCCCTGTAGGTGCAGGGCAGGTCCCGGGAGAAGCTCAGATGTTTGCCCAGGTGATGGAGGTGAACCGCCCAGGGAACCACCAGGAAGCACTTCTGTCCTGTCTGCCTAGAGTCACCTCCTCCCTGGGGAGAGGGGGAGAATGGGGGCACGGCTGCACAGGACTGAGGGGGATCCCCTGGGGGAGGCTCTAGAAGGGCGTGCGGGGCCTGTAGCTCACATCCAGGACTGAGCTGGGGTGCCCTCACTACTGGGAGGAGTCTGCCTAGTGGATGGTTCCAGACAAGTCTCCCTTCCCCTGGGGCCTGGGCCACTCTGGGATGGGAATTCCCAAAGGGATGGTCGCCAGGCTCAAGCCCACCTCATGGTGAAGATGGGGGACTCTTCTCTCCTTCTCCTCCTTTACTCCACTGGGGTGCCTCCTGGGCCTTGGGTAGACGTCTCTGGGACAGAGGTGGGTGGCCTACTGTCATCTCTGTTTTTGCGGACTGCAGGCCAGAGCATTCCTGTAGTTTTCAGAGCTTTGAGTGCTTAATCAGCAAGGAGCTTAGCTGGCTCTAGGGCCAGGTCCAGAGTGACAGGGCTTCAAGTGGGAATGGAGGCCATGAGGCCCCCGTTGTCCCGTCCCCTCCTTCCCTGGGTGTGGACGTGCATCCCTGAAGTCACCGGCCCTCTCCCGTCTGACGCTGCGCGCTCTGGCTCACGGTTGCTGATCCCTCAGCCTGGAGCCCCCGCTGGGCTTCCTTGCTTCCCCTCAGTCCTGTTGGCCTTCGGGATCCAGCTTGCCTGCCCCCTCCTCTGGGGACCTTCCCGAGGCCTGTGACCAGGGTGGGACCCTCAGTTATGTCCTCCTTCACAACAAGCCTGACATCTGTAATTTCCTGTTCCAGGTCTGTACCCTCAGGTAGGCTGTAAGCCCCAGGGGCATGGATTGGGGCCAGGGCCCCATTTTTTAAAAACAGCTTTATTAAGATATAATTCACATATCATATAATTCTCTCGTTTAAAATGTACAATTCAGTGGTTTTAGTATATTCCCAGATAAGTGCAACCATCACCCCAGTCCCTTTTAGAATGTTCTCATTGCCTCAAAAGAAACCTTTGGCTGTCCCCCCCACCCCATCTTCTCTTCCCTCCAGCCCACTAGGCAACCACAGATCTGCTTTCTGTCTCTATAGATTTCCCTAATCTGGAATTTCATATGAATGGAATCATAGAATTTGTGGTCTCTGTGTCTGGCTTCTTTTATCTCCCTCATGTTTTCAAGGTTCATCCATGTTGGAGCATGTATTAGTACTTCACTCCTTTTTATGGCCAAATAATATTTCATTGTATGGATAGACCAAATTTTGATTAGCCATTCATCCACTGATGGACATTTGGTTGTTTCCACTTCTTGGAATAGTGATGCTATGAACATTCACGTACGAGTTTCTGTGTGGACATGTTTTCATTTCTCTTGGGTATCTACCTAGGAGTGGAATTGCTGGGTTACATGGTAACTCTATGTTTAACATTTTGAGGAACCGCCAGACTGTTTTCCAAAGTGGCTGCACCAGCTTATGGTCCCTACCATGGGCTCTAGGAACTGTGTCTACTGTCCCTACTGGTAGGTCAGCCCTGACTGGGGCTGCCTTGTTCACCACAGAGACACCAGCCCCTGGGTGGTCTGACCCATAACAGGTGCTTGATAAATATTATATTGAATGAATGAAAAAGCAAGTGGATGGGTTCTTTTGAATATCTTGCCCATAAATCAGTAACCCTTGTCCGTTCAGACCCTACCCTTGTAATCTTCTTTGTGAACTTCTCTCTGATCTCCTTGCCTGGCATAATCACAAGTTGCTTTTTCTTGTTGTTTCCATTCTCTCTGGCTGTCACTGCTTATGACTCCTCTGTGAGGCTGAGAGTCACCCTAGGGTTCCGAGCGTGTTGTAGTCACCTCTGTATCATCAGCTTCTAATGCAGGGCTTGGCACAGAAGAGATGCCCTATGCGGGGCTGTGGGGGAAGAGGAGCTGCATCCCAGCGCTCAAGAGAGGGGAACCACAAGGGGGCATCTGTAATGGGGGGATTGTTACAGGGGATCAGTGAGGCAAGAGGGACGGGATCAGTGAGGCAACAGGGAGGGGATCAGGGCCAGGCAGAGGGTGGAACCGCTGCCACCAAGTCTCATTTCCAGGTCTTGGGGCTCCCGAGAGGGAGAGGAGGCTAGGGGCTGCCCCGCCCTGGCCAGTCTGCTGTCTGTCTTCCCTGCTTTCCCCAGGCCTGCACCTGCCCTGCCTGGGGACCTGGCTGGGGAGGCAGAGCCCAGGCTTTGAGGCTGCTGAGTACAGACATGACAGACTTTCTCTAGGACATATGCGGGGGACCATGTGGTGAGGAGGCCTGTGGGGAATAGGGCTGTGGTTTTTAACGTGGCAGGTGACGTGCAAACTATTGGGGTGTGATGTGCAGGTTTTAAGTGGAATTTGTATGGCTCCACACTCACTCCACAGGCCACTTGCCAATCATTCACATGTAGTTGTCCCTTTTGTATAATAACCTCTATTTCCACTCCCAACCCCACACCCCGCACCGGCCCCCAGTTCCCCAAAGCTGCCCATCAGTTCCCCTTCAGCCTCATTGCCCTCACGGAGCAGAGCCAATAATCCTGATTCCTGTAGCCTGGGAACAGTCAGTTTATTGGGAATAGACAAGCCCGGAGGCTCATGGCAGAGACGTGGATCCCTGGGTGGGCAGGGCTTCTGCAGATGCAGCACAATTCAGGGGTAAGAGGTGTGCTGTGGGGAGGTGGGGTCAGGCCAGCACCTCCTCTTCCCTCGCAGCCCCTGAGTCAGAGCCTCCAAGTGAGCTGAGGCAGCCCCGTATCACTGCAGCCAGGAAAGCACGTTCATATCAGACCCAAAGCAAGAGGAACTCAAGGGAGAGGGAGCAGGAGAGGGATGGCTACGTACAGAGGGTAGGGGTGGGGCTGATTCCATTGAACAAATAACGCCAGCTCTTGATTGTCCCTTTGTTCAGTAAATACTCCATGTCCCCTTGCCTTTGTGCTAGGCATTTCTTAGCCGTCAGCTGCCACTGTGAGCTCAGGAAAAAAATGTATTTTTATAGCGCCAGTTCAACACACCTGAGCAGGTAAATCTACTGCCCAAAGACCACCTCTTGATTCTGTGTGCTAACTGAGAGGACCACGGACAGGTCCCGAGCGAAGCTGAAATCCTGGCACTTGGCTTGGGAATTTGGAATGGGATTTGGGGGTGTCTCCTTTTGATATTTGTAATAGTGCATGTATTAGGTGGGTGTTGAAAGGAGTTCACTTTTTAGGCGCATGACAGACCGAGGTAAGAGAGGCGGGGAATGTAAGGGGGTCGGGGGAGGCTGGCTTTGTGGGGAAAGTTCCATGGCATGATCCACAAAGCAGAACTG
The DNA here is from genome assembly GCF_028023285.1 of Balaenoptera ricei. NCBI lineage: Eukaryota > Metazoa > Chordata > Mammalia > Artiodactyla > Balaenopteridae > Balaenoptera > Balaenoptera ricei. The sequence goes on from NC_082648.1 coordinate 44,345,168, forward strand.
TGATGTGCCCATTTGGCCTTCTCATGGGGAAGAGAAGTGTTTGGGGGCCATTGCCATTCTCTTGGCCGCACTAGAGCCTGACTGTGAGTGGTCCAGGGATACGGCGGATGCATTTCTGTTCTTTGCATCCCACCCCCACCCCAGGACCTAGCGCAGGGTCTGCACACAGCTAAGTGAAAGGTGACTCTTGAAGATACCTGAGGGGCAGCTCACGGTGAAAACCCAAGGGAAAACTTCGATCGGTACAGGAAGGTGGGATTTTGGAACAGCCTTGTCTTCAACCCTGGTGGCAGGGGGACAACATCCAGGCTGGGGGCTGGTGCCCTGTCCCCTGGGCTTCTAGCCTCTGGGGCTGTACTAACACTTGTGGCAGGAGGAGCCACCCCCAGCCCCTAGCTTTACGCTGAAGCTCCTCCTGCTTCCACAGCCCAGTAGCCCCTGGGGCTCACAGGGGTTGTAGATTTCACTGGTACCCACGATGCTGCAGCCCCCGCTGCTCTTGAGGACACTGGTGTCCCCTGGACAGTACATGGGTGTGCTGACCACACTTGGCTCGTAGAGGATGGCGCCTTTGGAGCTGCTCACAGCTGCACGAACAGGAAGGGATGCTCAGAGCCCTTCCCTGAAACATCTCGGCCAGGCCATGGCCCCACCTGCTGCAGCTCACTTCTAAGGACATTCCCATCCCAGCTACCAACTTCCATGTCTCTCACTCCGGCCACATAAAGTGCTTAGCAGTTCCCCACGTGTCTCTCCTCTTGCCCCAGAGCCCTATCTTCTGCTTCACCCTCTCTGTTTCTACTTGTCTGAGCCTGCTTCAAATCCTCTTTCTCCAGAAAAGCATCCCCTTGTCTATATGGTTCCTTGCAGCTTCTGGGCCCTGAAGCACTGGGACCACGCTGCATGTCTGCTCCTGATTCTGACTCCCATAGACTTGGGTAGCTCTGAGGGAGAGCCTCTCCATCTGCCAGGAGCTCCAGGCAAACAGAACTCTTCCTTTGGGGTGGGGGAAGCACGCTGAGGTTTGGGCAGGGGCCAGTGTGGTCTATTATGGGTTGATCAGCTCCCAAGACCCCAGAACTGCTGGGGAGGGCTCATCTACTCACAGATATTCACGGGCCCAACACCTTCACACAGCCTGGGGGTGGGAGGAAAAGGAGACACAAGGGAACTGCATCAGAGAATGAGGCCAAGAAGCACGCAGCACCCCCCTGCTTCTGCCTGCTCCACGGACCCTGTCAGCGAGGAGGGCCTGTGGTCTGCATGCTGTTTTAGATTTTCCACGACTGCGGGATGGGCAATGGCGGCAGCAGCAACCAGAGGGCAGGAGAATAGACATACCTGGTGCCCATCCTTGACTTACCTGTGCTCCTCGCCCTCCAGCAGGCGCCTGTAGGTGGCGATCTCGATGTCCAGGCCCAGCTTGGAGTTCATCACCTCCTGGAACTCCTTGAGCAGGCAGGCCATGTCCTGCTTGGCCTTCTGCAGGGCCTCCTCCAGCCCGGCCAGCTTGCAGCGGGCATCATTAAGGGCCGCCTCGCCCTGCTGCTCCGCCTCGGCTATGGCACCCTCCAGTTTGCAGTGCTGGGAGGAGAGGGCACAGAAAGGCATTATGGGGCGCCCTGGAGGCCTGGGCTGACTCTTAGAAGAACAGAGAACACGGTCATTGTGAGACAATTAGAAACAATATATATTGGTCTCTGCCCCCAGTTTCTGGACAGAACTCCCCCAAACCTTGTAATTTCCTAAGTGATAAGCACACTAAGAGCATCCTTTGTTCTAACATTTGCTCTTTGGCCCTGGTTTCTGACACAGAGTCCCTAAACCCCTTAGAATTTCCTGGGTATTGGCAATGTCTTTTGTTTAATTAAGGTGACTCTAGGTGGGCTCCTGGGTGGGGGCTGGTCACCAGAAAAACCAAGCCATGATGAGAAGCTGGGAATTTTCAGCCCACCCCGCAAATCTCCCGAGAGGGGAGAGAGGCTGGGAACGGAGGTAATAATTGATCACGCCTTTGAGAGGAAGCCTCCATAAAATCCCAGCAGTAGAGGATTCAGAGAGCTTCCAGGTTGGTGACCAGGCGGAGGTGTGGGGAGAATGGCACGCCTGGAGAGGGCGTGGAAGCTCCACACCCCTCCCCCATACCTTGCGTTTTCCATCTCTCCCACCTGGGTGTTCATCCGCATCCCTTATCATATGCTTTTATAATAAACCGGTAGATGTAAAGGAATCTATTTTCCTGAGTCTTGTGAGCGACTCCAGCAAATTAGTCGAACCCGAGGAGGGGGGTCACGGAGACCTCCAATATACAGCCGATTTGTCAGAAGCATAACCTGGACTTGTGATTAGCATCTGAACTGGGGGCAGCCTTGTGGGACTTGGGGGGCAGTCCCTAACCTGTGGGATCTGATGCTATCTCCAGGAAGGTAGTGTCAGAAGTGCGTTAAGTTGTAGAACACCCAGCTGGTGTTGCAGAACTGGTTAGTAAGGAAACACCCTTCCCCCATATCTGGTATCAGAAAGTGCTGTGAATGTGATAGTGGGAGGGTAAAGGAGGGACACAGGAGGAAGAGTGAGTTTTTCCTACAGTCATGGTTATGTGCCAGATTCAAATCTGCTGTGAGTTTTCATCCTAGGATTGTGACATCTGGTTCCTCTGGGGGATGGGGACCAGTTCTCCTGCCTATAACACCTCAAGGAGTTCTGTGAGTTTCCTCTAGGTAAGCCAAGCAATTTCTTTGTGACTAATAGATTTTAAGTGTCTGCCTGGTCTTCACTAGCCTAGGAGAAGAGAATGAGTCTGAGTTTATGAACTCTACGGAGTCACCTTGAATTTCAGGATCATAGAATTAGAGTCTTTGGTTGGAAGGGGCCTTGGAGAATATCTTTTCTATACTCCCATCTAGTGAAGCATCCTTGCTATTCCATCTTTTTTTTTTTTTTAAACTTCATCTCTTTTTCTTTTTTTTTAATGTTTTTATTTTATTTATTTATTTTTGGCTGTGTTGAGTCTTCGTTGCTGCGCGCGGGCTTTCTCTAGTTGTGGTGAGCAGGGGCTGCTCTTTGTTGCAGTGTGTGGGCTTCTCATTGCGGTGGCTTCTCTTGTTGCGGAGCACAGGCTCTAGGCACATGGGCCTCAGCAGTTGTGGCACGCAGGCTCAGTAGTTTTGGTGCACGGGCTCAGTAGTTGTGGCGCACGGGCTTAGTTGCTCCGCAGCATGTGGGATCTTCCCGGACCAGGGCTCGAATCTGTGTCCCCTGAATTGGCAGGCGGATTCTTAACCACTGCGCCACCAGGGAAGCCCCTTGCTATTCCATCTTGATGAAAGCAGGTTGCCCAGCCTCTGCTGGGGGCCTCACTGTTCCCTGGGCCTGCTCATCCTGCTGTGGGTCTGCTCTTCTGTAGAAAGGGCTCGCTCCCTCTCGTGGGAGACAGCGCAAGTTTATTCCCTCCTCAACTGGGCCCCCAGGGAGGATGGACCCACCCATCGTGACCAAGACCGGACAGCGGGTTACCCTCTGATGGCCTCATCTGGGCTTTGACGTTCTCAATGTCTTGCTGCAACCACTGGATCAGCTTGTTTATTTCCAGAATCTCGTTCTTGCAGTTGCGGAGGTTGTCACAGTGGGTCCCGGCTGTCAGCCGCAGCTCCTCATACTACCAGATAGGGAGGTCAGAACCTGGGCACCCACACTGTGGTCCCTCCCAGCCCCCTTTCCCACTGTCCCCCGTGTCTCCTCTCCTGACTTCCTGGGTCAGGTGCTTTTGGATTCTTATACTTGTTCTGTTCCCCATCCCTTATCCATTTCTGGTCCTTTTCTGGGCTACTCCTTATTCCTTTCTCATATTCCAGCCCTGAATCTTTAGGCTTATTAAATTCTCCTCTAAGTTCCAAACTCACCTCCTCTCTGTTTAGTGATTCTGTGTCTTGTCCTTTTCTCTCTGCCCTGGGATTTCCCTCCTTTTTGCTCCATCCCTGCTCTGGACCTTGGAAGGGGATTCTGTGCTCAGCCTGGGGTACCTAACAGACCAAGGACTGAGGACACAGTATGTCTGCCCCCGCCAGGGTGAATATGTTTGTATATTCTCCTTCAAAACAATTGAAAACAAAATGCAATATTATTTCCTATCTTGGCTTAACACTTTTTTTTAAACTTTTGCACATTGAATCTAATTTCTGAATAGTGTGTTATAGACTACATTAATACATTAAAACATTAGCCAACTTTATGTTTTCTGCATATAATGGATGGGAGCGTTTTGCATAGAAAATGCAAAACAAGATAAGCACAAGTCACTCTCTTTGGTTATTGTGAAAAAGCCTGTAGTTGCCCAATCAATATCCATTCTCCTCTTCTTCAAACAGAAGCCCAGATCAGAGAATATTTCTCAGCTTTCTCATCAACGAGGTGCACGGCCATTGCTGGGTAGGGCTTCTAGGAAAGCTGTTTAAAGTCAGAGATGACTCAGTTGTCATGTTCCTTTTGCCCTCTCTTCTTCTGCCTGCTTGGAATGAACATGTGAGATTGGTGGTATGGCAGCCATCTTGGGACATGGGGCAACCATGAGGATTAAAGCACTGTGCTAAGAATGACAGAATAGAAAGCTAGAAGGAGCCTGTGTTCCTGATGGTAACATAGAACCCCAGAGTCATCTGTGGGCAGTCTATCTCTTTACTTTCAAATTATTTGAGAAAAAAGTAAAAATCAAATTTGTTTCAACTGTTATTATTACTATTGATTTCTGATCCTCACAGCTAAATACAATTTTTAAATAATAGAGTTATCTTTCTGGTTCTAACTTAGGAGGATGGGAAACTGAGGTTATTTTCCCTGAGCCCACCTGACCGATGAATGGCCCAGGAGAGCAACTGGAGGAGGGGCCGGCCGGAGCAAAACCCGGCCGTGGGTGAGCCACAGACTGAGTCACAGGGAGCTGACTCCAGGCCAGGGTTTGATACCTTGATCACCATGGATCTCCAGAAAAAGGGTAGAGCATTGCTTGGGACACTCCCTGGAGATTGGTACCCATTGCCTTCAGAAAAAAGTCCAAAGGCCTCAGTGCAGCTCTGCAGATCTGCTGTGATCCGGCCCTGTGTCTCCAGTTGCATTTCCTTCATGGTGCTTCCTTTCATGCTTCTCCGGCCTGGCTCCTGCTGGCCCTCAGCCAGACGTCCCTTCCCGCATGCTCTGCTTATGGAAATCATACTTGGCCTTCAAGATCCAGACCACATTCCAGTGCCTCCGCCTTTCCAGACACAATTTGTTACTTCCGTCATCATCCTACTCCCTTAGCCTGCAGCTCGGCCTTAGCGGTCACTTCATGCTACCTCGTATTTCAGTTTGGCTGGTTACACGTTTCTCTCCTGTGGACTGTAATTTCCTTGAGGATGGGGATGGTGTGACTCTTAGTATTCTCATGGTTCCACACACCCCAGTAAGGCCCTCCTTCCCTGGCCACCCTGTTGAAAACCGTATTCACACCACACTCCCTATGCTTCACCCTGATTTATTTTCTCCATAGCACGTGTCCATCTAACATACATCCACTGTACTTATTTGTCTTGCCTGTCCCGCCCCAGCCCCTGCCTCTGGAATGAAAGTGACACGAAGGCAGGGATTGTTTGTGCTGTGCCCTGCTGGACCTCCAGCACCTAGAATGGTGCTTGGCAAACGATGGATGCTCAATAAATGAATGAATGAATGAGTGAGTGAATAATGAATGGTGCCTTTCACAGATAGGGCGGGTAAGACTGAGATGATAATATTTGTTAAATCAAATTGCCCTCAGGGACACCAACTGCCCTCCCAGCAAGGCCCTAATTACCTAAGTCTGGGGCCACCTGAATCACGGTTTCTGCTCCACTATTAGTAACCACCCCATGCCATCAGCCTCCTCCCACGCCCAGAAGCCCAGAGTCCTTTTGCCATCATTGCCAATTAGCATTCCTTGAATGCTACTTAGGGGAGCACTTCCAGCGAGTCTGTGGGTGAATAAAGCTGGGGAGCTCTGATGCCAGCCCTGGGCTGTCTGTGGGGTCTCCCACACGCTCTGCGGGGACCTGGCCTGAGGCCTGGCCGAAACAACGGGGGCTGGGCGTGGCATGGCCCTCAGTCTCTCCTCACCTGCTTCCTGGGGGATAGTGGGTCTGGGGTCCCCTGGACCCCGCCTGGGCCTCACCCGGCTCTGGTACCCAGGCCTCTGCTTGGGCTTTGCTGCGGCTGGCGATTTCGTTGTACTGGGCCTCGATCTGGGCAACGATGTCATCTGCCTCCAGCTCCTGGCTCTTGTCCATCTTCACAGTGATGGAGGTCTCTGAGATCTGAGACTGCAGCAGGCTGATCTCCCGGGGGTGGGGACCCCGGGTGAGAACGGGTGAGCTCTTTGAGGATAAAGTGGGGGAGGGAGGGGGGAAGAAAGAGGAGACCCAGCTCTGACCTTCCCACAGCAGATTTGTGCGGGCTTTGCCTAGCTGTTCCGGCCTTCAGCCACCAGCCTGCTCCTCGTCCACTCCCTCCAGTTACACAGAGACCAAGAGCCACGCTCTGGGCTGTCCGACTTCTGGGAGTCTCTGTGCCTGAGTACCAGCTGTCCCATGCTGATTTCGTCACTTGCTCACTTCTAAGCCTGAAAGGTACCCGCAGGGCAGGAGCTTTCCCACCCCATCATCCCTACAGAACTGGCCCCTGGCTGACCACCTGTGGGTACCTCCTCATACAAGCTTTTCAGGAAGTCGATCTCCCGGACCAGAACCTCCACGTTGGTCTCCAGGTCAGCCTTTATCAGGAAGGCTGTGTCCATATCCTGCGGCCAGAGAAGTGACAGTCGTAACCTGGGGACACCCCTCCGCCAGCTGGGCCACCTCCCAGGCAAGGTGGTGGCAGGTGGCGGGTGTGGGACCCACCCTTCCTCACTTAGGCCCATGTGGAAGGGAAGGGGTGACAAAGCCAAGGATAGAGTGAGGGGTCCCCAGCCCCAGGACCCCATGCCTGGGCCTGGCATTCTGATGGGGAAGCATCTGAAGGGAATGGGGTTAAAGGAGCCTTGAATGCATTCCTCAGAGCGCCCCGTGGACCTCAGGCCAGAAAATACGTCGCTATCTATGTGAGGGATCAACAAGATGATTTTCATCTCTGGGAGTCTGAGTCAGAGTCTTTGTTTTGGCTTTGATTTGGCATTTGCAACATCTCCAGCTTCTTGGGCAGGTGTAAATACAACCCTTAACACGAGTTGGGAGGTGGAGGCCAGGTCATTCCCTGCCCTTCTGCAAGGGGCGGCGGAGGCTGGCCTTCCTCTCTCCCAGGGTCAGTGGGGCTGGCACCAGGGTCTGCGGGGTGAGCGGGCTGCAGGCACATTTGGACACGGTCCAGGGGCTGAGCGTCCCCAGGCCCAGTGGGCCAGCTCAGGGGGCCTTCTCCCTCCCTGGGCCATCCTCCCTCACCTTTTTCAAGGCAACAAACTCATTCTCAGCAGAGGGCTGCAGGGAGAGCTCCTCTTCATATCTGGTGGAATGGGCAGGGGAAAATGTTTTAGGTGGGCTTGTGGGGTTTGGAAGGGAGTTGGTATCAGGCCTGAGGGTAGGAGCCTCTGGGGGCAAATCTGTGTCTCACCGACTGAATGCCCTAGGGAGGCACCAGGTCCAGCCCCATCTCTGGACACCTCTGGCTCCTCCATCCACTCAACACAGATGACTTTTATCATAGCCTCTCATTAGCCACTTTGCAAGTTTACCTTCCATGCCACTGGCCAGTAGCCTGTTCCTGTGTCGAATCATTCTCTGGGAAGTCCTTCTTAAAGCTACCTTTATTCTATCTTGCTGCTGAGGAAGCTTACCTCATCTAGTCGTTTCCTCTGGGAGGGTGGTGAAGAGTTGGCTGCCTGTTGCTGGCGCAGCTGTCTTTTCTGAGTTGTCCTGAGAGTTGGCTGTAGTCACTGAAATCCCAGCTGACCCCGTGCCCCTCCTCCCCAGGAGAGTTCTGAGCCGGGCCTCTACCTGCAGCTCACTTGCAGAGGTAGCAATTACTCACTTTACCAGATCCTCAGAGACAGCCCGCCTATTTCCTCTAGGCTCCAAGGGAGCTCCTCACCCACTCACTGCCCCCGAAGGCAACGGAATCAGGGTCAGGGGTTTAGTCTGGCCGAATGACTCAGTTTGATGAGCGACATCGATGCATTAAAAGCTTCCCCATGCTTCCTGACGCCCGTCCTTCCGTTTTCCAGCATAACTCTGCCGCTGCGCAGGCTCTGGACACTGAGCCTGCCGCCTGGGTTTCAACCCCAGCTCTGTCCTGTGCTAGTCATGTGACTTTGGGAAAGTGACTGCGCCTCTCTGGGCCTCAGTTTCATCATCTGTAGAATGAGGATAACACTGGTCCTGCCTCACAGAGCTGCTGTGTTACAAATATCACACTAGTTAACGTCTGCAAAGCACCACGTGAGTGCCTGGCACAGGGTACTGTGTATTTGCTATTATTGTTAAAATACCATCTGGTCTCATCCTTCTCCTATTGCCCCACTTTTAAAATCAAAAGTCCTCATCTTGAGCTGCAAAACATGTCCCCTGCCCATCTTGTATCCATCAAGAAAGGCATCGCTCCTGCTGAGAGGGCTGGCCTTACCCCACCCATGACCTTACCACATCTCGCCTGTCACAGTCTGCTTGAGTTGCCCCCTCTCACTTGCACACTCTGGTCCTTCCTTGCCACCTGCTCCTGTCCCATCTTCTTTTCTGTGGTCTACTCTGGACTCCTCTTTTATAAGAAACAACTGGAATGAAACATGTCCTTCAAGGCCCTGAGCAAAATGGCACCTCCCCCAGGAAGTCTTCCTGGGCCATATCTGCTCTCTCGCTCTCTTGGGGTTCCTCTCCCCTCATGCCTTGTACCACCTTGTAGCTGTTGGTGTGCACGCGTTGAGGTCTGTGCTGACTGGACCAGGGCATCTTGAGGGAAAGAGGCAGACTTTCCCAACTTTATCACACCCACACTGCCCAGCACAGCGTCTGGCCCCAAGGAGACATGTGGCTGACACCTGCAGCATGTGTGTCCCCAACGTGGCTCCGTTCCACCAAATCCTTGCTCTTAGCATATTCACACTGTCAATGGAGATGTGTCTCTTTCAACTCTCCCCCGCTGGCACGAGAGACCCACCCAGGACCATGAGGCAATTTATCTAGGCCTCAGCTTCTTGCAAGAAGCACTGAATCTACTAGCCTGTGAGTTCTTCATTAACACATGCTTATCCACTACCTTCTGGTGTGTGAGTCAGGTCTGGAGCTGTTCTCAGGGAGGGCCAGCTATACAACCTTCACCACAAAGAACTGGGAGGGAGACAGGGAGATGGAGCAACTGGGGGTGATGACTTCTGGTTGCTCCAGGAGGAGGCGGGATGGGATATATTGTATTAGCCCAAATGTTGCGAAGAAATCCCAAGAGGGGCTTATCAGGAAGAAGGAACAGTGGGAGTCCAAGCTCGGAGGGAGGAGGGTTTGGGGATCTGTTTGGGGACTAAGAAGTGTGCAGGATCTACCAAGGGACTGATGGAAGATAAGGCAGAGCAGGTGGTAGGGCAGAACCCTGGAGCGCTGGGAACGGCAGGAGAAAACTTGTTTTACATGAAGAGAGGAAGAGCGTGGTGGAAAGGGAGATGAAGACAAATCCGCAATCTCAGAGCTTCTGCCGTGTGCCAGACAGGCAGTATCCTAGATGCTCTGCCTGCATTATCCCACCTGATTGTGCTACCACCTAATGAACTAAGTTTTCAGCCTCCCATTTTATAGATGGGGAAACTGAGGCCCAGATCGTTTATGTCACTTGCCCTAGGTCCCCCGGCTGGGTGGCAGCAGGGCAGACTCACTTTTCTTGTAGGCCTCCAGCATGTCCTGGAGGCTGCAGAGCTCCGACTCTAGCCGGGCCTGGTCCCCAGTCAGCTGCTTCTGAAGGGCACAGATGTAGGTTTCGAAGATGGGCTTGATGTTGCTCTGGCAGCACCTCTGTTGCTGCATGAATTTCCACTTGATCTCCAGCAGCTTGTTCTTCTGCTCTAGGAACCAGACCTACAGGCAAGAACAGAATGTTATGGGGGTGCGGGGACCCTGGGGACCATGGCTGGCGAGAGTAAGTGCTGGTGGGGGCAGTGGAATCCATCTGTGCTCCCACTCCCAACACGCTGCTGCTGTGTCTCTGTGTCTCCCCTGCCTGGGGTGGCTCATAAGACCCCACCTCCCACCCAGGGTCACACACTGTAAAGGAAGGAGGGCTTTCCCAAGAGGCCTGGGACAGGTCCTCCTTCCAGCCCTGCTTGCCTCCCATGAGTCTGGTAACCTGGGTCGAGCCATCCCAGCCCTTCAAGCCTCACTTTGCTGCCGAAAGCTCCTACTTGGGATCTTATGGGGAGACCTTTGTACGTCTTCATACTAATGTAAGCTGGTGAGTATACTGGGAATTGGGGTTTCTTCAATTACAGCCCAGGGGCACTCAGGGGACAAAGCGCAAAGGCTTGGTGCTAACACTTGGTGCTACTCTGCGCCATCCTGCTGGCTGAGTCCAAAACATGTCCCTGTCACAGTAATGTGGAGAGCTGCTGGCCCAATCCTTTATTTTTGTGGCTTGGAAACCGAGGTTAGGAGAAGCTGAGTGAGTTGGCTGTGGTCACCCAGCTAAGCTAGTCACTGGCAGGGCACACACGGTCTCTGGTCCTCGCCCTGGATTTTGCATCTTGTGCACCATCTCTCAAGAAAATGGCAGAGGAAGTAATGTTGCCCTCAACGGCCCCATTACCAGGAGGCTCTCAGCCTCATAGAAGGTGGTGTGACGTAGCTGACAATCAGGGCCCACATTGTTAGGATGAGTTTACAACCAGAACTTAATGACCTTTCAAAATAAAACTGTAAGTCTAACAGTTCCCATTTACTAAAACAAGTTCCTTTTGGGAGCATTTTGCATATATTAGTTCCTTTAATTCTCTCAATCCATCTCTGCCCCCTACCCCACTGGGCAGCAGGGTCCCTGAGGCTGGGAGGCGAGTGGTTTGCAGAGGGCCTCAGGGTACCTGTCAGAAGTGGAGCCAGCACAAGGGTCCAGGTCTCCTGACTGCCAGTTCAGGACTCTTTGCCCTAAACTTGGGGTCACCAGAAACACCAGCTCAGCCCTTGGCATGTATCCTGACCTCAAGAGCCTCCCTGGGGTATAGGGACAGGCCCAGAAGCAGCCGAGGTGACAGGCCAGTCCAGCGCCTTCCAAGGGCAGCACATCACCCTTCCCTGAAGCTTTTCAGAGCTGAGGCTCGGGGGTTGACAGATGTAAGACTTTGGTCACTGCCACTTTGTATCCCTAGCTCTGACTGCCCCACCTTCTCCTCATCTCAGGCCTAAGCTGATGGCAAATTCCAGGGTCACAGTGCCCACCCCTGCCTCCAGGCCCAAGGGTCTCGCCCCAGCTCATGCCCTCAGAAGACGGCTCTTTCGTTAAACCCTCATCAGGAAGGGCAGGCCTCTGCTTCCTTGGTTTGCCCTTTCAGTATCTATCATTGATTTGGAAGTTCCTCTTGTAGTCTGACCTCAGGGCCCCTTGGTGATTTTATCAGATAATATCCAGAGACAGATGACATATTAAAAAAAAGGACAAGCAAGCAGAAATTTCTAGTGCTGAGCCTGATCTAACCAGTTTTCAGTGATTAGGGGTCGTGGAGCACGGGAGAGGCCAATGGATCCACCACGGCTACTCTGCCGTCAGTCTCTCCCTGCTCTTGGGGCAGCCGCAAGGTGCTTTCTGCCTCCCATGGCCCTGGACCCCTGTGCCCACCCTCCTACCTTGTTGATGAAGCACGCAAAGCGGTTATTGAGGCACTTGACCTGCTCCTTCTCGCCCCTCTTCACCCTCTGCACGGTCGGATCGATCTCCAGCTCGAGTGGGACCAGCAGGCTCTCACTGATGGTGACGGGGGGGATGCAGACAGAAGGCTCGCAGGCGGCACCCACGCGGTACCCGAAGCCAGGCAGGCCACACCTGGAGGTGACCCGGGGCCTCCCGAAGCCCACGTTGCACAGGATCCGGGAGCCGAGGCAGCCCAGGGCGCGGAGGCCTCCGCAGCCCACGGGCTGGCATGGTCCCTTGCTCACTGCGTAGTGGGTGACCATCCGGGGTTGGGGGGGGGGATGGCCGAGCACGAGCTGAAGCTCCGGCTACCACATCTGGAGCCCTGCTGGAAGGAGCGGCACGACACGGAGGGAGAGAGAAGCAGGGAGACGGGGCCCTGGCAGGAGGGCGGGGGCGCGAGTTACAGGACAGCTCAGCCTCTACCTTTTTGTCTGGTCGGAGAGGGAGGGCTGAGCTGGGCCAAACCCCAAACCACCACAAAATCAGGTTTATGAGCTTGGCATATTGGCAGCTGCTGAGTACCAAGGTGGGTAACTAGGGTAGCAAAGAGCAAAGGGCAGGAGCCAATGGTCAATGCTCGTGGGTCTCATAAAAATCCTATTTGTCGGTCTTCCTCGTTTATGCGGGTGATGAAAGGGGCCAACCAGACAGATATGTTTGGCATGTTCAGTGACTCGGCCTCAAGGAAAGGGAGAGTTGGGACCTTATGCCCCTTCCTGGGGTCAGGGGGAGGGGCGGGGCATGAATTATCTACCTGGCTGCTCCGGGATTAGAGGTCAAGTTACATGTGCTTGAGGATGCTCTATTCCCCCAAGGCTGTTTCTATGTTTTTCTGCAGATGCTCCAGACCCAAGTGCCCTCCACGGGCTCTGAGCTGGTCCTAGAAGCCCCCAGGGAGGGAGGCTTTTGGCATGAGAGAGGTCTCCCTCAGCAGGCGGGGCCCTGGCCTCCTCAGGCCAGGCGGAGTCCTGGCTCTGGCTCAGCTACCTAGCCACTGTCCCTCTAGGGCTTCTGAGATAGAAGGTTCCAGACATGTGACTGTTGTCTCCAGGGCCTGGTTAGTCGAAAAAAGGCTGCAGGGGACTCAAGAGGAGATGCCTTGTGCTTGAGGAAGGGAGAGGAGTGGATGCTTTCCCGAGACTCTTTGGGGCCCTGGATAGCTGTTAGCGTATTTGACGCCATCTTGGCCCATACAGCTCCTCCAGTCCTTCCCCTGACCCGACCTAGGGCTGTACTGTGCAGTAAATTACTTCTCTGTCATCAAGGGCTTTGTAGTTAACAGATATTGTTTAATAATCATTAGGAACAGGTGGCCCCTATGCTCTGTTGGTCCCCAAGCAATGATGACAATCTTCCCTGACATATTCCCAGCACCCACAAGACTAGTTACCCATTCATAAACCTTGACTTAAGAATGCACGTCCTGTTTCCAAGCACCTACCTCTGTACCCCAAATTAACTCTAAAATTGTCCCGATGGCCCCTTGGCGTTGTGGAGTGCAGGTGCAAATGCTTCCAGATCGTTGTCTACCCAATCTCACCCTGTGAGTGAGCTACCCTGTAATAAACTGATCCATTGATTAAATGGAGCTGCCTGCCTCGTTTTTTGGTTTCAAGATAACTTCTCAGTTAGGTGGGCACTTTTTGTTCCCTCCATCCTCCAACTGGCCCCCAAAATACGTACTGTTGTCAGCCATTAAGTCAGGGTTCCTTTCCCTGTCTCCACACCCCATCCTGAGCCTCCCTGAGATAGACAGAGCCTGCTCTGGGCCGAGGACATCTCTGGGGATGGTTGTTGCCCTCAGGAATTGTTCAGGTGGAAGCAGGATACAGGCTTTCTCCCCAGCACACAGGTCACAGCTCTTTGGAGATGCTTGAAACGCCTCGCCTTTCCATCAGTCCCATCAGTGAAACCACTGTGGCCGACTGGTCTTTCCCTTCCACACTGCGACCTTCTTCCAGATCAAAATCAAGTCAACAATAATAGTTACATTTATTGGGTGCTTACTATGTGTTGGGACCACCCTGAGCTCTACATCCATTATCTCATTTAATTCTTGTGATGACACCATGATGCAGTTTCTATTTTACAGATAAGAAAAGTGAGGAGCAGAGTGGTTAAGTAAAACTCCCAAGCCACACAACTTGTCCAGGATAGGCTGGGATCCAGTCCCATCCTTTCTGATGTCACCGTGCTCTACTGCTCTGGTGGGGAGGAGTCTAGGTTAAGAATCAGGGGTCTACCGCCAATATGCATAGTGTCTGCTCTGTTTCTCGGCTTTCCCACGTCTAGATTAGGAGCCTGGAACTCAAACATTTCTTGTGCATGGCAATTCTCAGTCTAACTGTGACATTTCACTCTGTCCCCTTTTGCATTGTCTTGACTTTGGGTCCCAGAGTGCTGGGGAGGGAAGACTGGGGCTTGGGGAGGTAAGGGGTGTAACAAGAGACTGTGGGGGATGGTGGGAAGCAGAGGCGGGGTGGAGGTCCTGTTGCATGGTGTCCGGGGAAGGGGACTCTCATTCTGCCCTGGAGTAAGCACTGTGGGCGCATGGAACCTGCTCCCGGAGAACTCCATTTCCAAGGTTGCCCTCTGAGCGTGGGTTAGGACACAGACTCAGTCAAGACCTAGAGAGCTCGGTGACATTTTTTTTTTAACATCTTTATTGGAGTATAATTGCTTTACAATGGTGTGTTAGTTTCTGCTTTATAACAAGGTGAATCAGTTATACATATACACATATCCCCATATCTCTTCCTTCTTGTGTGACATTTTACTGAAGCGATTTCAGGGAATAGGCAGGCACAGGGAGCAGGAAGTTCAGAAGGGTTCGAGCCGTCAGAACGGGACTGACTTTTTTCTGAAATCATGAACTCTGTCTTCTTTTGAGCAGCATGGCAACCAGTCTGTATTGCCTTTGGAGTGCGTTTTGGTCTTGAATACATGGCAGGTGCTTTGAGGGCTTACAACTCTTTGGACTCAATGGGGAACCACCCTGTGAAGGCCACTCAAAAAGATCTCTGTGTCTCCCTCACTCCGCTATTCCACCGCCACCCTACCTCTGCTTCCTTCAAGGAGCTGAGTTCATGCCAGCTCAGGGCAAGGAAGAACAAAGGAAGAACTCCCTCTTTCTTCCAGGTCTGCTATCTTGGAACTTCCCTGTGGGGAGGGAATCTGGTGGAAGGCCTTAAAGAGTTTCAGCTCTGGCCAGAGTTGGGGACAGGCAAATCCACACCATAGACATTTCAGAGACAGGGAGATAGACACACAGGGTGGTAGAGGATGAACCGAAAAGGGAGGGAGGGTGAGGGAGAAGGTGGAGAGGGCAGGGTAAAAAGGAAAGAAAACTTTCCAGAAGAGAGATGTCATGGCTAGCTCAAAGGAAAGAGAAAACTCTTGAGCCTGGAGGATTCTTTGGGGGAGGACTATTTCCCAGGGCAGTTCTGATACAGGCTCATTGGGTTCCTTCCCCTGGTGTGTCTGTTGCAGGATCTGGGGCCCAGCTGCCTTGCCCACACCCTCACGTGAGCCTCCCTCCCCCCATCCCCATCGTCATCGGGACATTTCTGTTTGGGACAGTAATTCTAATATGGTCTGAAATGAGGCAGATGTGGAAGGAATCTGGCTCTGAACTCTTACACAATGTAGCCCCAGGCCACGGAGAAATTTTGGGTTCTTGATTACATGATTCCATTCTAGTATGAACAGTGGAGTTGGTAATATTTTGAAGGGCGTCCCATCTCCCCAGCTCACTCACTCTACTCCAGCTACCTGGGCCTCCTCTGAGCGTTTCTGGATCCTCAGTCCCTACAGATTATCCTACACCATCTGCCTGCCACTGTCCCCCTGTTGTCAATTTCTCCATCCCCCCGAAATGGTGTAGTGATTCTCTCCGTGCTGCCCACCTCCTCCACTGTAATGGAAGCTCCAAGAACTTAGGTCCTTGATTGTGTTTGCCCAGCACTGTACCTGAAGCCCTGAGCTCAGTGTTGGGCTTATAGAGGCACACAACAAAACGCATCTTCAGGAGAGCCAGTTAATTGTGCTGTGTGCTTCCAGAAGCACCCGAGGGCTCACTAGATGCCACTTGATGTGAGTAATTGCATCATCCTGCAGCCGCTCTAGGAAGAGTCGCAGGTAAATCTGAGCTGGGCTGGGTGAGCCAGGTTGTTCAGATAGTTCTAGGGAAACCACGAGTGACAGGCAGTTCTTTTGTCTGACCAACAGAACATGGTCGAACTTTTCACATCGTCTGACCCACCAGCTGCCCTGGGAAACCTCACATTCTCCCTTGGTAGGGGAAGCAGCGTCTGCCCCGTCAATTCTAACTCAGGCATGCAGCGAGCGTCAGAGAGGAGACCAGGGAAGGGGCTGGCAGCCTCTGTGCTCTGCGCTCCTCTCCAGAAGCGGGGAGCAATCAGCCCCACTTACCGTGGCGTAGAAAACCCTCAGGAAGTTGATCTGGTCCATTAAGGCTTCCACTTTGGCCTCCAGCTCCACCTTGTTCATGTAGGTGGCGTCCACATTCTGGGCACAGAACATGCTGTCACTCTGAGTCTCACCTTTCCTGGGCTAGCTGGCCGCTCTGTCTGCGAGTTAGGCTGGAGAACTTCAGCTCCCACGGAGTAGAGTGCTTCTCTATCCCAAGCTATAGATGGAGTGGAACGCAAGGGGGATCCAAACTCTGTGTGCACCAGGGCTCTCAGGAAACGCCCACCTGCTCATCAGCTGGTGCCACGTGGAAAGACCTCCCATGTCACCTCCATGCTGTGAGGACAACCTGGCCCATCCTTGGCCCTTGGGCCTCCCTGCCTCTGGACTCTCCCAGCCTCCTCCTAGGATTCCCCTCCTCCTCACACTCTGCCCATTCCTCACCTTCACGCACTGCTTCTCCCTTCTTCCTCCTTCTCCAGATTAGCTCCGGGGCTGATTCTCTCCCTTCCTCCGCCCATCCCCGCCCAGCAGAAAGGTCCACAACTCCTGGAGCTGGTCCCTGTCCTGCACCCATCCCTGAGCCCAACTTGAGGTCCTACAGACCCAGCTCATCACAAGGCCCATTTTGCTTCCCCTTTCCCTGCACTGGACCCACGTGGCGGAGGGGGCTGGTGTCGGGATTTACAGCTCGGACTTGGGTGCCCTGGATCCTGACTCGCTTCTGGTTGTCTGGGTAACCTGCGGCAACTTATTTAACCTCCACAAACCTGAGTTTTCTCACTTCTAAAGTAGAACCTGCTTCCAAGATTGGCTGCGCAAATTAAATAAAGCCTTGTATACAGGGCCGCTGGCTTAAGTGACAACTGTCACCCCCGGAAGGGGCCGCCTGGGCCTGGAGTCAGGACAGAGCATCCCTGTCTCCTCACCTTCTTGAGCACCACAGGCTCATTCTCCGCCGCCCTGCGCCTGTTGATTTCTTCTTCGTTCCTGCGGGAAGGATGAAGTGGATGGGTGTTCGGAGCAGGGGTTCTGGGAGTGAGGTCCAGCAAGGGGGTGGGCTGTAGGTGGGTCTTCAGAGCAGACTGGGGAAATGTGCTGCTGTAGCACTGTTCTCCTGTTTGTTACACATGTGCCCCCCACCCCAAATCCATCAAGCAACCACCCCTGTCTGAACAAAACCCAAACTCAAAACAGCACAAAACAGAACCACCCCTCATTCTTTCTGAGGTTGCTTTCTCAGAGCTTTGCTCCTAAGAGGTCCCATGAAGGCACGGGATGCTTCCTTTTACCTCACGGTCTCGCCCAAGCCAAACAGCGGCCCTGAGGGGAGGAACAGAGAACAGCAGAGGCGGACAGCCTAGGCCTAGGCCGGTGCCTGCACCCCATGGCACCCTCACGTTGCGTTACTGTTCTCTTCTCAGCCCCTGACCCGCAGCCTGGGAAGCAGATTCTTCAGGCTAATAAGAGACCTCTCCTTTGCCCCCTCCACCAAGTTTTCTCATCTTCAATTTGCCCCTAAGCAGCAACCCCACTACCCCCTGCCCCCCTGCTCACTGATCTCTGGGAAGGAAGTTTTACGTCTGCTCTAGGTAACCCATTTCTCACCCTACCTCCTAAGCATCAGCCAACCCCACCCTCTCGGAGGCTCTGGACAGCTGGGCTGTGGTTGGGCTTTGTCTCTTCCGCCTACCAGCTGAATAACCCAGGGTAGGTCCCTTAACCTCTCAGAGGCTTTTTCCCCGTCTATGAATCAGCTTGTTGTTATGTTTTTAAGACCACGGAGTACTAACCCACGTGATGGATATAACCAGAGTCTCCCCGGCTTTTATGTTGCTTCTATTGTCCAGAGAATTTTCAGTACTGTGCCTTCTTCTAAGTTCTCTGGGAAAACTGATCTGATTTTCCTTATTGTTTCCTCAAGTTGTCTTTTCATTAGATCTGAGCATCTTGGCTTCACCCAACCCCATGCAATTGGCCTTCCGTGTTTCCCAGTTCACAGTCCCTCTGCCAGAGGGCAAGCATCACGTGGCCCTACACAAGCCTCTTAGACACCTGCCACAGGAACATCGCCATCCTTTAACCAGCAGCAGACTCCAACAGATACCCTCACCCTCATATCCCTCCAATGTACCTCTTTCCTTCTCAACCTTGAGCTTTTGTCTCCTACTCCAGGAAGCCTTCTTGGATTGAAACACTGTTACCCCACATTTGCATGATCTTATAAATTACCCATCTGCACTTGCTTCTCTTGTCTATGTTTGCGTCACTACACGCATATACCTAATCATCAGTACAATAAAAATAGCTAACATGTATATGCCAGGCATTGGGCAGCCTACTAACTACTTAACATGCAAGTTTTGCTTTAATATTCTCAATCCCCCTATGAGGTGGGTACTATTAATATCCCCTTTAACAGACAAAGGAACTGGGGCTTAGAGAGGTTAGTTTTCTTCAGGTCATTGAGCCAGTAAGCGGTTGAGCAAACACTGTAAACCTGACTAGATTCTATAGTGCTGTTCCACAGAACTTTTGTGGTGATGGAAATGTTCTGTATCTGCCTCCATTATGGGACCCATTAGTCACATGTGGTGACTGAGCACTTGAAATGTGGCTAGTGTCACTGAGGGACTGAATTTTAAATTTTATTTAATTTTAAATTAATTTATATTTAAATAGCCCCATGTGACTAGTGGCTACCATGTTAGCACAACTCTAAAATCTGGACTCTTACTACATTATACAAACAGTAACCAAAACTTATCAAGTCACTTATTTTGTTTGGACCAAGAACATTAGATATAAATTAAAACAATAAAAATAAGAAATTATTTGTATCTATAGGCAAGAGCATACTGCTATGTTTAGCGGGGTGTGTATGTGTGTGTGTGTGTGTGTGTGTGTGTGTGGTTCCAGGAAGAAGGCAGCAAATATGCCTCCTTTTTCTTCATTTCCCAGCCTTGGCCGGGGTTGGGGTGGATGCATGAACACTGTGTAAGTCAGCAATGGGATTTAGTTGAACAAATGTGAGCATGAGATTCTACGGGTGTAGTTCATAACTCATGAGTTGCTACTTGTATAACCTTGGATGAGTTGGTTGCTATCTCAGAGTCTTACTTCTTTCATCTCCAGAGTTTGCAGGGTTATGTGTATCACGCTCTACGTGCCCATGTTAGTTTTCATCTCTAAGCCCAGCCCCTCCTCAAAGGCTCAACATTTTTTTTTAAATTAATTAATTTATTTATTTTTGGCTGTGTTGGGTCTTCGTTTCTGTGCGAGGGCTTTCTCTAGTTGCGGCGAGCGGGGGCCACTCTTCATCGCGGTGCGCGGGCCTCTCACTGTCGCGGCCTCTCTTGTTGCGGAGCACAGGCTCCAGACGCACGGGCTCAGTAGTTGTGGCTCACGGGCCCAGTTGCTCCGCGGCATGTGGGATCTTCCCAGACCAGGGCTCGAACCCGTGTCCCCTGCATTGGCAGGTAGATTCTCAACCACTGCGCCACCAGGGAAGCCCCGAGGCTCAACATTCTTGACTGCAGGGTCCCAGTTCTTCTCCTGAGTCCACCTCCGTGCCCTAAGCGTGTGCCCTGTTTCCCACTGGCCTGGACACTTCCGGAGAGCAGAGCCTCCCCTGGAGCCTCAGGGCTGAGCCGCCACTCACTTGCTCTTGAAGTCCTCCACCGCGTCCTGCATGCTTTTCAGCTCCATCTCCTGCCTCGAGCGCTCTCCCCCCAGGCTGTCCAGCTGCTGCCTCAGGTTGTTGATGTAGGCTTCAAACATGGGCTCAAGGTTGGCCCTGGTGTCTTTATGCTCCTGCAAGAGGCTCCACTTGGTCTCCAGGACCTTGTTCTGCTGCTCCAGGAACCGCACCTGGACGGGGGAAGAAGAGAATGAAGTCTGGAGAAACTGGGGAGGCAGAGCCAGACACCCCAATTAATACGGGAGAGAAGAAAAGTATGCCCGTCTACCAATGATATAACTGACAACTCCAGGTCAAAATGGAAAAGCCCATCAAGCCACCCCGATGTTCTCTGGGGCTCCCAGAACTAGTGCAGTGGGCCTTGGAGACTTTGATGCGGAGCCTCCATTCCTGGGGTAAGTGTCTCTACAACACCTGCTCTGGGTTAGGTTAGTTTGCCCAGGGAATTTAACAGCTTCACTCTTCCCTCTGTGTTGACTGAACCAGCCGGCATGGCTCCCAGGGAGGATGAGGGGAAATTCCCGCAGGTCCTGCGGGGCAAGCTGGCCCCACCTGCAAATACCTCTGCCCCCGGGAGGTGCTCGCTGAGCGGATGCGCTTTCCCACAGGGAGGTCGTTGGGTGACGGCTGCGCTCTGGCCGGGGCCTCTCCAAAACTTCCTGCCAACCCAACCGCATGGACCAGATGCAGCCCCCGGCTCACTTTGTCAATGAAAGAGGCAAACTTGTCATTGAGGGTCTTGATCTGCTCCCGCTCCTCTTTCCGTACCCACTGGATGTTGGGGTCAATTTGCAGGTTGAGGGGAGTCAGGAGCCTCTGGTTGATGGTGACCTCTTGGATGCCTCCAGGGGGACAGATGGAGAGCCCCCATAGCCCCCTCCAGTTCCGCCCCCATAGCCGAACCCACCACTGACCCCGATCTCTCTGCTCGCCCTGCCATCAAAGCCACTTCGGAAGCTGCTGCTGCAGCCACTGATGGAGACCCGCTTGGTCCCCCTCCAGGTTGTAGAGGCTGAGGCTTCCACAGCTGGCCCCAGAGCCGCTGATCCTTCCCAGTCCTCCACTGCCCCGCCCCCCCCCCGGGGAGTGGCCCACAGAGACGGAGATGAAGCGAGAGCGGCCAGTGGCTGGGGTGGTGGCCGAGGCCGTGCTGAAGCCCCTGCGGCTGCCGGTCTGGAAGGCGATAGCGGGCTGCCTGGACGTGGTGGCTGGGAGAGGCTGGCGAGGAGAGCTCCTGATGTGGGTACGTGTGGAGCGGGATGGAGGAGACAGGGCAGCTGGGGTGCCCTGGCCCCCTGGGCTTTTATGGGCCTCTGGGAGGGGAGGGGCGGGGCGTGCTCAGGCAGGCCCTCTGATGGCATCTCCTTGGCATCCACCAACCCTGAGCCCACACTCAGCTCCCCTCTGGAAACAGTGTAAAAGCCACTGGTTGGTTCCCTGACATCCCTCCCGCACGTGGAAACTCCTTTCTAGTCGCAACTTGATCAGCAGATGAATGAGAAGCAGGTAAATTGCTTTCAGTCTCGTCCTAATCATGCATCTTATAATGGACTCAGAAAACACTGCCTCATTTCTAAACCGCTCTCCTAGGCCTGGGACCAACTCCCTCTTGTCCAAACATCTTGTGTCAACCCCAGCGACTGCAGTTCACTGTTTCCTGTTCCTTTCTGTCCCTCAGGTGTGCATCTTATTCCTGAGCACTTTCTGGGCAATTATCCCCCCTCCCGACCCCGTCCCCAGCTCAAGCAGTCCCTCCAGATCTTGAAAAGCCTGCTCTACACTCATCTTTATCGGGAATCCACCCGTTTTGATTGCCCCTTTATTTTACTCTGAAGCTGCCATCTCTATTGCACGGGTCACACATGACATCCTGGGGCGTCAGTGTGTGTGTCCGTGAGTGCACGTACATCCTGTCCATTCCTGTATAACGTGACCCTCAAGGCCAGGTCTTCTGCCTGCGTGGAGAGTAGTTGAGAGAGTGGGAAGATGGGTTTGAATCCCAGCTCTGCCACTTCCTAGTGGTGAGACATGGGGCCAGTCATGAAACTTCTCTGGGCCTCAGTGTGGGTGTCTGTAAAGCGGAGTTTGTGATGACTATTCATGGCAAAACAGCTTTTGCAACGCTGAGGACATGTAAATGCTGAGCCAATGTTTGTTGTGTCTTCTTTCCTGATATAATCACGCATGTGTGAAGGAAGTGCCAGCAGGGCGTCTGTCCTGAGCAAGGCCTGCGGGGATTCGAGAGAAGCACAATACACATTCTTTTTCTTTAATAACAGGCTTGTGGTCCTGTTGGGAAGACAAAATGAAAGCACACTGAGTAACTTATGAAAAGGTGGTACGCAGTAAAACACCACCTCTTGGCTCTGTTTCAGGTTGCCTTATTCCAGAAGTCTCCCTGATTGGCCACTTTTCCTATTGATGGCCAAGGATCCTGACCCTTTAATCCTTCATCAAAAAGCCCCAGTGGCTACACTGAGTAGAGGACTTGTTTTTTGTTTTTTGTTTTTTGGGTTGTTTTCCCTGTTAGTCTTTAAAAAAATTTTTTTTAAATATTTTATACAATTTTAAAAGGTTACTTTCCATTTACAGTTATTACAAAATATTGGCTATAGTCTTCGTGTTGTAAAATACATCCTTGTAGCCTATCTTACACTCAGTAATAGTTTGGACCTCCCACTCCCTCACCCCTATATTGCCCCTCCTCACTGGTAACCACTAGTTTGTTCTCTATAACTGTGAGTCTGCTTCTTCTTTTGTTATAGTCACTAGTTTGTTGTATTTTTTAGATTCCACATATAAGTGATATCATACAGTATTTGTCTTTCTCTCTGACTTATTTCACTTAGCATAATGCCCTCCAAGTCCATCCATGTTGCTGCAAATGGCAAAATTTCATTCTTTTTTATGGCTGAGTAGTATTCCAGTGTATATATATACCACATCTTCTTTATCCATTCATCTGTTGATGGACACTTAGGTTGCTTCCATATTCTGGCAATTGTAAATAATGCTGCAATGAACATAAACACGTGGAGGTTAAACAATATGTTATTAAGCAATCAATGGATCATGGAAAAAATTAAAGAGGAAATCAAAAATTACTTAGAGACATGGGACTTCCCTGGTGGCGCAGTGGTTAAGAATCTGCCTGCCAATGCAGGGGACATGGGTTCGAGCCCTGGTCCAGGAAGATCCCACATGCCGTGGAGCAACTAAGCCCGTTCACCACAACTACTGAGCCTGTACTCTAGAGCCCAGGAGCCACAACTCCTGAGCCTGCATGCCACAACTACTGAAGCTGGCACACCTAGAGCCCGTGCTCCACACCAAGAGAATCCACTGCAATGAGAAGCCCGCATACCGCAAGGAAGAGTAGCTCCCACTCGCTGCAACTAGAGAAAGCTCGCGCGCAGCACCGAAGACCCAATGCAGCCAAAAGTTAAAAATAAATAAATAAATTTATATTTAAAAAAATACCTAGAGACAAATGAAAATGAAAACATGATGATCCAAACCCTATGGGATGCAGTAAAAGCAGTTCTTTTTTTTTTTTTATTCTTTAAAAATCAAAGTATAGTTGATTTACAATATTTCATATATACAGCAAAGTGATTCAGTTTTAAGCAAAAGCAGTTTTAAGAGGGAAGATTATAGTGATCCCTGTTGGTCTTGTTGACTGTGTCCTCCAGCCCCTATCCATCTAAATTGATAAGGAGTCTCCAAGCCTTCTCCGTCCCCTTTTGTCTTCATCTCACATCCCGGGGGCGGGGGTGGGGGCGGAGTCAGACAGAGAAATATTTAGATCTTCTTTTGTCTTGCTGACTTCTTGCTTCTTGCAGTGGCTTTGGAGGATGGGAGAGGGAGAGAGAAGCTGAAATGTATGCCGTCTCTGTTTTGTCGATGAGGAAACTGAGTCCCCGCTTGGTAAATGAAGGAGACCAACATTGCCGAGCTAGAGAGAAGCAGAGCCACGTTCCGTGGTCTCTCCACACAGGGGTCCTTTCAGAGGTGCAGGTGATGGGTTGGCAGATGCTCGCCAGCCTCAAGCAGCAACTTGGCACTCGGAGCGGCGGTTCTCTGTTTTCTGGGCTATTTCCTCCTTGGGGCTGAGGCCAGGGAATGGGCCTCTCCTCCATCGAGAGATTGTTTGACAGTCTCAGTTTCCACAGGGAACCCGTGAATCATAGCTTTTGTTGATACAGGCCAGGAGGAGCACAGGAGTTCTCTTGCCTGGTTGCCAACGGGTCCAGATCCCAGCTGGGGTGGTGAATGCGTCTGCGGTGGAAAGAATAATCGTCTTTGTGTTCTGTACTCATGGCATGATGATCTTCCTCCCAGAAGAAGGGACACTTGTTTCCTGAGCCATGCTGAGGAAACTCTTCAGAGCTTTCCAGGGAACAAAAGCTGGTGAAGGGGCAAGGCTGGGAGGGCCTTCGCTGGCCCGTCCACGGGAATGGGGGTCACCGCAGCTCTTGCCCATCAAGCTTCCTGTGCAGAGGATGCTCCAGGCTGCCTTCCCTCCTGGGTCATGCTTTTCTTTCCCAAACCCTCTCCTGGGAGCCTATTCCAGGCATTGCCGTCTCATCCCGTTTCCAATCTTGTTTCCCTTGGCCATCACCTCTTGTCTGGGGTTGCCCACTTCCTTCCTTCCCTCGCTCCTCTCTCTAATTTTCCCACCTGGACCGTTGTTTCCAAAGCTAGATTGTCTTACTCGTTGACTTTGGTGAAATAGATGGAAACAGATATGTCTTACCTCTCTTTCTCCTTCACTCCCCCTCCTGTGACCTTTGACCTTCACTGTGACCTTTACCCTGGTGGACAATGTCTACTTGAATGCCTAGGACACCCCGGCCTCCCACTTTGAAACCTCAGAACTTAGAGACTATGACACCTCTGCTTTCCTTCCTGCCAAAGAGGTTTCTTGTTTCGATTTTTAACCTCCTTTATAATTCTGCTTTGAACTCTCCCCGCAAGAAGCCTTCTCAGATAAACCGTGCCCAAGACCAGCCCCTTCACACCTGTTCCCTGAGCAGGCCTGTGTGTGGCTTGCACATCGTGTATTGTTCCTCCTGCCTTGGTTTCCTGGTGGTCTGGAGGGTTGGGGTGTGTCCCCTTTCCCCTGAACTGCCTCGTAGCACCCTACAGAGAATTGTGACTGCGGCTCACTGGACATAGGTTGTCTAATTTAAAGAAGAGCTTCAGGAACATATTCCTTTCTGTTCTCCAGATCTCCTGAGTTTCTCCAACACTGTACTGTTGGGTCTATCTGGGAGGAGTTTTCTTGAGGTTTGAGGAGTCGTGGATTCAAAAGCTATAGTATGGGCTCTGGTGCCCAAGGCTGGGAGCTCCAAACTCCTCCACTTCCCTGTTCCTGCACCATCTGCTTGGGTTGGTCTCTCCCATCCTCAGAGGGATGCTGAGGCTTTTGGCTGTGGTGGATTTCAAGGAGACTGACCCGAGATGGCAACCAGGGCTTGAAGTCAGGGGAAGAGGGGAGGAAAACATGGAGGCACACCTCCCAAGGCCATGGGGGTGGGGGGCACACCAAGGAGCTTTGGCTTCCAACCAGGCCAGGGCCAGAGTAGGGCAGGCTGGAGGGGGCAGAGGGGATTGGGTCATCCTCTAGAGCAGGCTGGCTGATGCTCAGAGCCAGGGTCCCTGGGTACAGTGTCCAAGTCCCCAGGCCTCAGCCACCCACCCCCAATCCCTCAATATTCTAGATCCCTCCCAGACAGCCCTCTCCTACTGTCTCAAGGAGTTCTGCTTGTAGTTAAAAACTATTTATTAGCACTTGCTATATGCCAGGTGTTTACTGATCCAGGCACAGGAGATATAGCAGTGAACAAAGCAGACAAACCCCTTCCCTCCCGGAGCTCACACTGAAAGAGAAAGGGGGTTGGGGCCATCTGGAGGTTCAGTCACAACCTGAGTCTTACAACTTCTGGGGACTGAGTACAGAGATGATAATTCTGTTGCAGGGGTACCTGAGACATCCCACCAGAAACACTCTTCAACTTTGACTGTTCCTGCCGGGGCAGCCGACTTCCTCAACACTTGGCATCTCTAACAGGCACCACCCAGCCTGCCTGTACAGGGGTCAGACCTTCCACCACATGGCCCCTTTGCTCCTGCATTCAGTGGCAACAATTCCTCTCCAAAGGCACTAAACGTGCCAACTGACCTCAAGAAACCACCGAGATTCAGGACTTGGGATGTGTACTTGCGCACGGCCAGATCTTACCTGATCTGCTCCCCTCCATTGCCCACATAACCAGGGCTTTCACTCAGGTCCAGATTCAATGGGCAGGTACAGAGCCTGGTGCAGATGGGCAGGTGGCCCTCAAGGCCCCTTCCTCAATTTTAGCAGCAAATTGGAGTGCTCTTTCCATTCAAGCTTGTGCTTAAGAGAAGCAAGATGGAGCAGCCCCTTCCCTCCATGATCAAGAGCTTCAGACACACCCAGCAGATGTGCACGTACAAAGCATGGACGGACACATGGCCACCCACGTCCTAAGAACATTCACGAGACGATAATCTACACATGAATGTGGTGTCTACTGGGTGCGTCGGGATAGAGAGGTGAAGCAAAGGAGCAGAGTCAATCTTTAGAGCTGAGGGAGGCTCAGAGAGAACAAAACCAAGGACAGGAGCCACTGAAGGCCACACAGTCATCTGGTAGACCAGCCAGAGCTCCCGATCCCTTCTGATGCCTTTTGCCCCGAACCTCCCTCACATCATAGAGCCAGTGAGAAAAGCCCCCTTTGCCTGGGAAGCACAGCTGGGGTTCTTCCTGGAGGGAGGGGGTGGTACGATGCCAGTGTCTCAAGGGCCCTCACAGTGCCCCCCCCCCACAGAAAGCATCTGGAAGGATTCATATGTGTCTTGGCCATCTGCCTCTGACCATCTTAATGTCCTCCCGTGTCCCCAGGAGGGGGCACTTCACCAAGTCTCTCTGGTTGGTGCTGAGGAGGAGCTGCCAAACGGGGATGCTGCTGGGAGAGGAAAGTGGGAGAGCAATGGGATGCCCCTGCAGCTCTTCCTGGGCCATCTGTGATCAGAGGAACACACTACCTAGGAATCCCAGCGAGGTAAACGTGGCACGTTGTCATGGTCTGTGGGCACAGGCTGGGTGGGCTGGGCGGTACTCGAGCACCGAGGGAGGCTCTTTACACCATCCCATTGGCTCGTTACTGGGCTTGGGGGTTGCTGTTGAGGGTGGGTGTGTGTGTCACCAGCTGGGAAGAAACAGCCGGATGTGTCAACCTCACCCCTGTGCTAGGCTGGGCACTGCCCAGTGTCTCATGGGCTTGGATGTCATGGAAACGCTTTCTTCCTTCCTGCTTTCTAGTCTCATCCTCTCAGCCCCAGTTATTTTGACCTGAGCCTTCAGACAAGATGCAGTTGTTCATTTATTCATTCAACAAATGTCTGTGGAACTTACAATGTACTAGGCACTGGGATACCAGAGTGAAGGGGGTCCCATTACCAACACATCCAGGGAACGGACCATTAGGATAGTGTCGCCGTATGAATAGGAGTAGGCATAGGATGTGCACGGGAAGCTCTGACACAGCTGCCAGGTGTCTAGGAGGCCAGGCCATGACCCTGGGGTGTAGACCCCAGGCCCTTGCTTTCACCTCAGCTCCAGAAAAGTTCATGAAGTACGTGTTACAGAGGTCCCTATTTTATGGATGAGGAGAGTGAGGCCTAGAGTTCCACAGGAAGTTGAGAGTAAATCTGGAGTTAGGACTCTTGTCCCCTGTCCCCTAGCACAGGACTTGTGCCCATGCCACCCTGATCCCTGCCGGATAAAAGGTTCTGCATGGTTCCCACCCCCAGGGGCTTGCTGGGCTGTGCAGAAGATAAAATTGATGTATTTATATGAAACAATAAAAGTCATATAAAGTGGCATACAACAGAATTTTAAGAAGTGAAATTCAGACAGTGAGCGGCATGACTGAATGCAGGATAGATGTTGAAGGCTGCAGACGAGCCTTGCTCTCCCTGTTGGCTCCAAGGACCACATTTTGGGTGCACACAAGAGGACGCAACCTCCTGAGCGTGGGAGGAGAGGCTGGGGGAGCCGGCTTGGTTGAACATTTCTCACTGATAAATCACAGAGTGATTCCATTCACGGATCCTTGAGATGGGATTGCATTGATCTGCTGAATGCACACCCACCTTGTCTGTAAAGCTGCATTACTGTCTAAAACCTTTTGGTGACACATTATTTACCTGGGTATTTCCACGGGCAGGAGTTTCTGGATGCGGGGCTGTGTTCTCCACCATCCCCTGGAGGGCGGGGCCTGCGGAGCATCCAGCCTTGGCCTCGGAGTCCCTGTCTCATTCTGGACTGCCTGACACCCAGCTGACCTGCGGGCACCGTGTGAGCATACGCTGGTGATGAGGATGGTGACAATGACGATGGTGTTGGGAAACCAAGAGCCATTAAGCTGGGAGCGATTGGCTCCAGGTAACTGGAGAGCAGGTAGCTCTCCATGCTCTGCTTTAACAGGGTAAATATTCAAAAGCCCAGACACAGAGGGATGAAAAGTTAAGATCTGTGACTTGTTACTGCAAAAGAATTCGTCTCTTTGAAGAAGGACTCAGCAGAGGACTCTTGCAACTGGTCAGCTCTTCTTGCGTGCACTCAAAGTGTGATTGACTGATACGCAGCTTCCCTGGAGGGCTTCTAGGAAAAGCCCTCTGCAAAACCACGAGTATTTCTGTAATCTGATGGGATGAAATAGTTTTCACGAAACAGACCAGCGCCATGTCCGGGCTGCAGGTTACATTGAGCGGCCAGGGCGCTGCTCTCACCTTCCTTCCTGGAAAAGGGCTAAAATGGTGTATGATCCCACAGGCAGATGCCTCAGTGCCCTCTGGTGATTCTCCTCCGGTGGATATTCTAGATATGCTCCCATCAGACCAATGAGAAACACTAATTCCTTTTAAAGGAATGCTTCAATGTGCTTTCCACTTGCCCCGAGCACTGGTTTATTAAGCAAGAGTTGGCCAGCCTGGAGTGAGCCCAGAGGTGAAAATGATGAAGGTATTGGGAAATAGGAGGTGTGAGGGGAGAGGAAAGGCATGATGCAAGGAGGTCAATCTGTTTCTTCGGCTTTGTTGTAGCCACCAGGGAATAGAATACACTTAAACTCAGCAAGAGGAATTCAACTCAGTAACAAAGGGCTTCTACTGTCTAATGGTAAACAAGGAAATCCTCTCTCCAGGGAAGTCGTGAGATTTCTGATTCTTTCTGGAATGATTGAGAGGGTGTGATTCTGCAATAAATGGAGTTCTTTTTGTTTGCTTGTTCTGTTTTGTTTTTCTGGAGCATTTAATGTCTCTGTGAGATTAGTACCTACACGCTGTACCCTGATAAGGTTGTTTAGGTATCATGGTATTTTATGGATTTAGTTCTAAAATGTGGTTTCCCTACATTTTCAAAAACTGCCCTTCACTTGAAGGAATTGACAATCACTCAGCCTCTCTGAAGTTGGACCTGCCACTGTTCACGTACCTTTATGCTTTGCATGCATGCATCACTCTTGCCTCTTAATTTACATGGTGTGTGTGTGTGTGTGTGTGTGTGTGTGTGTGTGTGTGTGTTTATGGGTGTAGTTCTGGCTCTGTCAAGTGAGAGGGATTTTTCTTCAAGGGTAGGCACATAATTCAGTTGAATCCAACATGAGCTTAATAATGCACCTACCTGCCTTTCAATTACCTGCAGTGTCTAAAAGCTAGCTCTGCCACAGGTAACCTTACACGGTATTGCTGAGTGACTTTGCTGGGTGGCTGAGTGACATAGAGCATATATGAGCAAATAATGAGGTTTGGAAAACATGTTTTTAGATGAGAGTAATACAGGCTAAAGACAGTCGTACTCCACTCATCACGCCTACATCACCAAGGAATAAACGAGAGGTCAGAGTGGGGAAAATAAGGCTGCAGAGACTGGTAAGGTTCTCAGGAGGAGGAAAGACAAAATAAAGCTTGGATGGAGTCCAGAGCTGGGGGAGGAGAGAATGGGATGCTGTGCCAGCTTGGGCAAAAGCAGTCATTCCGCATCCTCCCAGTGTGGGCTGGCATTCTCAGGCTCAAGGGCAACACTCCTTGGTGTTTGCCCTCGGTGCGGGGTATGTCACCAGCTGATGTCATGAGCCAGCAGATGTCCCATTGAGGAGAGGAGCCCACTCCTGTGTTTGCTCTTAGCACCCTAGCGCAATGGCATCTCCACTGGAGGGCAAGCACAGCCGGGAAGGGCTGCAGTGATGGGGGAGGCCAGGTCGGCCCCTCCTGGTCCACACCTGCACCTCTCCCCACGGCCAGAGGGGTAACTGATGGAGCCAGAGTCCAAGGGTGAGACCACACCGCCCTAGCGCTGGGGAATAGCGAAGATTACGAAAGGAGGCAGGTCGGTCCTTGCATCCTGGCTCTGCTTCTTTCTTGTCACTTCATCATCAGAACTGGGATAAAGTTTAGCAAGGTGGTTGGTACAGGAATCAGTAACTCTCATGCACTACCTTCCAGTGATTAGAAAATATGACAGAAGAGGTTCTAATTCACAACAAAAAACTGTAAGATCCCTGGGGGAGCCTAATATCAACAGCAACCACAAAACAAAATGCACAAGAATAAGAAGAAAACACTGAAAACAAACAAGCAATGAGTAGAAATCACTGTATCAGAAACCATCATGGAATAGAAAGCTTTAGTAATGACAATGGTGTGATCGCACAAAGAGATGACTGGAACAGGACAGAGCATGTACGAATCCAATGTAATAAAAGTAGTATTTCAATGGGGGAAAAGGAAGATATACTTTTATGCAGCAAAAAAGTACAAAAGGGAAAAGAACATTGACCCAAATTCCCACTCCTCAGAATCAATCACTATTAATATTTTGACTCATGTATTTGCTTTCACCCTTTTCTCCGTGTTAACATCGTTTAATAAATCACATACGTAATAAATAAGCACAATGTCCTTTAGAACAATCCATGGCTTAAGTTCTGGCTAAAATGGCCAGCCAGGTGTACTGCTGTCTCCTTCTCCCAGGGTCAAGCCTGAGAAATTATAGAAACATGGAAGCCATGGATACTAGGAATCACCAGTGATGGCACATAACCGTGAGAAACCCCAGGGGATCTCAAGGCTGTTTGAGCTGACTTGTGCGGGGGTTTGGTCCTTGCCTATTGTCTGCGGCTTTACAGTAGAAATTTGGAGCAGCAACCCAACCACCAGCGCCCTTGTCTGTAGTTCAATGTCTGTCGTTCAGTATATCTGTAGTTCATAGGTAGGGTTGCCATATTTAGCAAATTAAAATATAAGATGTGCAGTTCAATTTTAAATTCAGATATAACAAAAAATAATGTTTTAGTATAGGTGGGTTCCATACACTATTTGGGGCATGCTTATGTTAAAATGTTTTTGTTGTTTATGTGAAATTCAAGTTCCACTAGGCAGGCTCTATTTTGTCTGGTGGCCCTATTCATAGCTGACTGGGATAGTAATGCCTGCCCTGAAGGTCAAGCTGCTGGCATGTAGCCGGCCTCCACAGAACTGGGGACATATCTGGCCTTCATTCCAGGGTGGTGAGAGAAGCCTGTAAGTAACCTGCTGTCATGGAGCTTTTCACATGGGGAGGGGGAACCAGAGTCTGTGCCTGGCTCACTGGGAAGTTTCCCCACCAGCTTTTGGGATTTTGTACAGCTTGGTAGTTCCTGACCTCTGCTTCCATCATTCCCTTGACTCAAACCCTACAGCTGCGTAATAGTAGGGTAGGGCGGTCACTAATTCTCAGAAGTCTTCCCCAGATCCAAAACTTCTGCCTAGTGACCTGCTCAGCTGCAAGACCCTTGCACACCTGTGGACCACCATGGCATAAGGCTAGATTGCAACTTGATCCATGATCCAGGGTAGAGGGTCTCTGCTGTGGCTCCAAATTAGCAAAAATTATTATAACTGAATTGGTAATTGTTGTTCCTATGGAATTTTTCCTTGCTTTTAATTCTTCTGCATACAGGTAGCACCTGGTTGGAAAGCCTGATGAGCCAAATTCTAGAATAAGCTTGTGTAAACTTGGCCTAAAAATCTGTTTCTGTCTAAACGTCAAAATCGTAACCCTGACACTGATATCTGGGAAGATTTGAATAAAACTCTAACATCTGTTTTGCTTGTCAAAACTTATATAGAATTTTACACTGAAAATGGCTGTGGATATCCTATCACAAAAGGAGAATGTTCCCAGCCATAACCGCCTCCATGCTAATCTGAGTGTCATCTGTTAACCTGGACCATCTTTCTTTTTTTTTTTTTAATTAATTTTTATTGGAGTATAGTTGCTTTACACTGTTGTGTTACTGTCTACTGTACAGCAAAGTGAATCAGCTATACTCATACATATGTCCCCTCTTTTTTGGATTTCCTTCCCATTTAGGTCACTATAGAGCATTGAGTAGAGATCCCTGTGCTATACAGTAGGTTCTCAATAGTTATCTATTTTATACATAGTATCAGTAGTGTATATATGTCAATCCCAATCTCCCAATTCATCCCACTCCCCCCTTTTCCCCTTGGTATCCATATGTTTGTTATACATCTGTGTCTATTTCTGCTTTGCAAATAAGATCATCTATACCAGTTTTCTAGATTCCACATATATGCATTAATATACAATATTTGTTTTTCTCTTTCTGACTTATCTCACTCTGTATGACAGGCTCTAGGTCCATCCACATCTCTACAAATGACCCAATTTCATTTCTTTCTATGGCTGAGTAATATTCCATTTTATATATGTACCACAGCTTCTTTATCCATTCCTCTGTTGATGGGCATTTAGGTTGCTTCCATGTCCTGGCTATTGTAAATAGTGCTGCAGTGAACACTGGGGTGCATGTGTCTTTTTGAATTATGGTTTTCTCTGGGTATATGCCCAGTAGTGGGATTGCTGGGTCATATGGTAGTTCTATTTTAGTTTTTTAAGGAACCTGCCTACTGTTCTCCATGGTGGCTGTATCAATTTACGTTCCCACCAACAGTGCAAGAGGGTTCCCTTTTCTCCACACCCTCTCCAGCATTTATTGTTTGTAGATTATTTGTTGATGGCCATTCTGACTGGTGTGAAGTGACACCTCACTGTAGTTTTGATTTGCATTTTTCTAATAATTAGTGATCTTGAGCATCTTTTCATGTGTTTGTTGGCCATCTGTATGTCTTCTTTGGAGAAATATCTATTTAGATCTTCCACCCATGTTTTGATTGTGTTGTTTGTTTTTTTGGTATTGAGCTGCATGAGCTGTTTGTATATTTTGGAGATTAATCCTTTGTCAGTTTCTTCATGTGTAAACATTTTCTCCCCTTCTAAGTGTTGTCTTTTCGTCTTGTTTATGGTTTCCTTTGCTGTGCAAAAGCTTTTAAGTTTCATTAAGTCCCATTTGTTTATTTTTATTTCCATTATTCTAGGAGGTGAGTCATAAAAGATCTTGCTGTGATTTATGTCAAAGAGTGTTTTTCCTATGTTTTCCTCTAAGAGTCTTATAGTGTCCAGTCTTACATTTAGATCTTTAATCCATTTTGAGTTCATTTTTGTGTATGGTGTTAGGAATTGTTCTAATTTCATTCTTTTACATGTAGTTTTCCAGTTTTTCCCAGCACCATTTATTGACGAGGCTGTCTTTTCTCCATTGTATATTCTTGCCTCCTTTATCATAGATTAGGTGACCATAGGTGCATGGATTTATCTCTGGACTTTCTATCCTGTACCATTAATCTATATTTCTGTTTTTGTGCCAGTACTGTCTTGATTACTGTAGCTTTGTAGTATAGTTTGAAGTTGGGGAGCCTGATTCCTCCAGTTCCGTTTTTCTTTATCAAGATTGCTTTGGCTATTTGGGGTCTTTTGTGTTTCCATACAAATTGTAAAAATTTTTGTTCTAATTCTGTGAAAAATGCCATTGGTAATTTGATAGGGATTTCACTGAAACTGTAGATTGCTTTGGGTAGCATAGTCATTTTCACAATATTGATTCTTCCACTCCAGGAGCATGGTGTATCTCTCCATCTGTTTGTGTCATCTTAGATTTCTTTCATCAGTGTTTTATAGTTTTCTGCGTACAGGTCTTTTGTCTCCTTAGGTAGGTTTATTCCTAGGTATTTTATTCTTTTTGTTGCACTAGTAAGTGGGACTGTTTCCTTAATTTCTCTTTCTGACCTTTCATTGTTAGTGTATAGGAATGCAAGAGATTTCTGTGCATTAATTGTGTATCCTGAAAGGAGAAATTACAACTGACACCACAGAAGTACAAAGGATCATAAGAGACTACTACAAGCAACTATATGCCAATAAAATGGACAACCTGGAAGAAATGGACAAATTCTTGGAAAGGTACAACTTTCCAAGACTGAACCAAGAAGAATTAGAAAGTATAAACAGACCAATCACAAGTAATGAAATTGAAACTGCAATTAAAAATCTTCCAACAAACAAAAGTCCAGGACCAGATGGCTTTATAGGCAAATTCTATCAAACATTTAGAGAAGAGTTAAGAACTATCCTTCTCAAACTCTTCCAAAAAATTTCAGAGGGAGGAACACTCCCAAACTCGTTCTATGAGGCCACCGCCACCCTATATCTTTTTGAATTATAGTTTTGTCTGGCTATATGCCCAAGAGTGGGATTGCTGGATCACATGG
Organism: Balaenoptera ricei; assembly: GCF_028023285.1. Lineage (NCBI taxonomy): Eukaryota > Metazoa > Chordata > Mammalia > Artiodactyla > Balaenopteridae > Balaenoptera > Balaenoptera ricei. Next base: position 44,379,879 of record NC_082648.1, read on the forward strand.
TAATTCTATTTTTAGTTTTCTGAGGAGCGCACATACTGTTTTCCACAGTGGCTGCACCAACTTACATTCCAACCAACAATGTAGTAGGGTTCCCTTTTCTCCACACCCTCTCCAGCATTTGTTATTTGTAGACTTTTTAATGATGGCCCTTCTGACCAGAGTGAGGTGGTACCTCATTGCAGTTTTGATTTGCATTTCTCTAGTAATTAGCCATGTTGAGCATCTTTTTATGTGCCTATTGGCCATTTGTATTTCTCCTTTGGAGAAATGTCTCTTTAGGTCTTCTGCCCATTTTTTGATTGGGTTGTTTGTTTCTTTGTTGTTGAGTTGTTTGTATATTTTGGAAATTAAGCCCTTGTCGGTCACATTGTTTGCAAATATTTTCTCCCATTCTCTAGGTTGTATTTGCATTTTGTTTATGTTTTCCTTTGCTGTGCAGAAGCTTGTAAGTTTGATTAGGTCCCATTTGTTTATTTTTGTTTTTATTTCTGTTGCTTTGGGAGACTGACCTAAGAAAACATTGGTATGATTTATGTCAGAGAATGTTTTGCCTATGTTCTCTTATAGGAGTTTTATGGTGTCATGTCTTATGTTTAAGTCTTTAAGCCATTTTTAGTTTGTTTTTGTGTATGGTGAGAGGGCGTGTTCTAACGTCATTGATTTACATGCAGCTGTCCAGCTTTCCCAACACCACTTGCTGAAGAGACTCTCTCAAAGACTCCATTTTGAGAAAAAACCCTGAGTGGCAGAGGGCTGAATAGTAGTTGGTAGTCATCCACCCACAGAATAACTGAGTATCACATGATGTTGACTGATGGAGTTGGGTATGAAGCAGGGTAAGTTGTCAGTGGGGCTGAGAGGTGGTTCTCCAAAGATGAGCATCACTGAGTGGGTTGAGTAAGTTTCAGAACCAGTATATGATCAACACTACAATCTAACACAGAATCTTTATATTAGAAATCTGCTTTATTCAACACAACAAAAGAAAGCAAAGAGAGCAGAGAAAAACATTGTAGGGATATAACTGCAGCTGAGAGGGTGGTGTCAACACCATTTAGGGACACTGCATCGGAAGATAACTTATTTGTTCTGTGGGGAACTCCTGAGTCTAGCTAGAATGGGCAGGACAGTTAAAGGGAAGATTCCCTGCTCTGTTTTCATGATCTCGATTGTCACTTTTCAAGGAGGGCATAGGTCATTTTCTTCCTAGAATCATGGTAGACTGATGAAACTGATAATAAGATGGGAACATCAGTAGGATGCCTACATATGTTCATGACACTGATTGTTGACCTTCTGATAGTGAGTAATGGAGGCTCGGGTGAAGCCAGTATAGACGGAGGAAATGAGGACTTAGCCACTTCTGCTCTAATTCATAGGCCAAGAGAAGTCGGAGACAGGAGAGAAGCAGCAACCTGAGAAGGGGGCAATGCAGCTGGATGGGGGGCTAAGACAATGTGGGACCAAGTACCAACAGGAGGACTTCAGTGCTTGTAGTTCTTCCTGCTGGAGGAGGAGGTGGTGGTGTATTTGACGGTGGAACTGCTGCCCCTGGAGGAGCTGAGGCCACCCACTATGGCTCTGCCACTGCTGGAACTGAAGCCACCTCCAACGCTGTGACCACTGCTGTAGGAATAGCCACTGCCTCCGCCCAGGCCTAAGCTACTGCTGACACCACTGACACTGCCATAGCCACTGGAGATGGTGGACTGCATGTGGCCATGGTCTGTCTCAGATCAGTCTCTGGATCATGTGGTTGAGCTCAGCAGTCTCCTGCTTGGTGTTGTACATGTCATCCCCTTGTCTATGTACCCTGACCTGCAGCTCCTTACACTGTAGTCCAGAAGAATAGAGAAGCAGTGTGCATGTGGGTAGATAAAGTGTTTATGGGCTTTCACATGCCAAAAATGGCTGTCAATTCCCAACCATCTAATAAACTCACACCAAACGATGCGACATCTCTAGATATAGTAGATGGCACAAGATTATTTGCTGCTGCACTACTGAATAGTTCTGTAGGATCATTGAGCACCTACTTTTTCAATAAACTAGTGATATTCTTAGTGATATCTAAGGGATTTCACAATCAGGAAGAGGTTGAAGGCAAAACTCAGTAGGGCAATGTCATTAAACTCTTTTTTCTTTTTATTCAATAGGCCTAACTGTAAATTCTTTAATTGTCTACGTGAACTGAGCAATGACAGACCTCCTATGAAATCGTCCAGGGTCTTTGTATTTCAAACTCCACTCAAAAAACTGCGGTAGGCTGGTGCAGCTGAGTGTAACCACCTGGGGCGGGGGCATGTGGGAAGCATGCAGTCTTAGCCGGAGGTAACTCCTGGAGAAGACAGTATGTCTCTCACAAAATGCAAAGCCCTTACCCTTGACTTGGAATGCACTCTTTTTCCCAGGCCTGAGGAATGTAAAAGAGATTAGCAAAGCTATCTCAAGCCAGGAGACCTCAGGGAACTGAGAGTCCTGGTTGTTCCTTATGGCTGGGGGCTGTGTGTAAGCCTGCTTAAGGGAAGATAAGGTTCAAGGATAGTTGTTGTAAACTTGTTGACGTCCATGATGGTGACTGAACTGAGACGATAAGCAATTCTATGGGTTCATTGTCTAATAATGAGTTCCTGTTCTGTCTATATAAGATTCAGTAGATTCTAAATAAAGTGCCTTGTGACCATCAGTTGTCTTGGTCCTTCTGACCCCATACTCAGGGTGCTATTCAGTCCCTTACCCCTCTCCGTCGGGACCTGGAAGACCCCCTGCGGTGGCTGGACCCTCGCAGGGGCACAGGATTTCTCTCCCGTTGCTGGCAACTGCTCACCTTGGTCTGGTGTAAGGACTTGGCCTCAGCCTGCCTCATTTGAGCAATCTCCCCATGTAGGCCTTTGACCTCAGAAATGGTGCCGTCCACGTCCACATTATGATTGTTGCCCACGGCGAGGACCACAGAAACGTCTGAGCTGTAGGACTGCATCTGAGAGCACTCCTACCAGATACGGATCGTTAGTACCTCTGCTTCCAGTGATATACATCTATGAGATCTAACTCCCAAACACTCCATCCACTCAGACTCCTAAGCAGAAAAACGAACAAACAGGGTGAGGTTCTCTCCATCTCAAAGTAAGAACATAAGTGATCAATTTGATCATTAAAGGTATTTATCTTGGTGTGCAGTTCAACCTCATTCATGCAGCAACCACGTCCTGGGAAAGGAGGGACAATTCGGAGTCAGCCGACCCCTACTCCCAGCCCACCCAATATCTTCTCCTCCCATGTGTGGGCTCTGCCAGCCTTCAACAAAAGAATGGGGACACCTAATATTGCTAAGCTCACCTTTCTCAGTGTTACAGGTTCATTTGGTGCTGTTGCAGGCTTACTGATTTCTTCTTCATTTCCAGAGAGGATGATGAAAGATGCTTGAGCCAGTGAGTAAAGGATTTTGAAAGAGCCAATGGAAATTTTCATTTCCATTGGATATTTTTCCTAAGCAATCATGCCCTCAACTGGACCTAGTCACTTGGTAGATTTGAAGTGTGGGCTTCAGAAAACTGAGCTCACTTCTCTCCTGTAACTCAACTTGTTCTTGAAGTCCTCCATCAGATCCTGCATGTGTCTGAGCTCTGAGTCTGGGCAGCCACTAAAGAAGAGGAGAGATTCCTTCCACCCCCTGAGGTTGTTGATGTACTGCTCAAACGTAGGCACCAGGGTCAGCCTCACGGGCTTGGATCCCTGCTGCTGAGGGAGGGTCCACTTGGTATCCAGGCCCTTGTTCTGCTACTCCAGGAACCACACCTGCAGGAAGGCAAGAGAGTCGTTTGCTAGACATAGAAAGAAAGGAACAAGTATCTGTATTACCAGGTTTTCAAGTAGGCTGGGGTGGTGTCCATGGTGCTGGGCTACTAAGGGAATATACAGAGGCTCAGATTGGGAGGTAGGCTCCCCTGATATTCTTCCTTCTAAACCAGCAGATCTCATTGATGAAATTCCCCCATAGACTTTTGAGCTGTTCCTGCCCTATAAGTTATTGTGCCTATCAGTGATTTTTTCATCACTTCCTCTCTTTCTCTTGACAAGCAGAATCAAAAGTGTAATTTAAAATAGTTTTTACCTGATGTATTATACAAAGCTTTTATTTTCTAAAATAAAAGGGATGTTAAATGATATCTAATGATTAGATTCTAATCTAAACTCCCATTTAGTGCATGTACCTCTTCTAAAACACTCTTGATAGATGGTCATGCTCTGTTTCTAGAATAACTTTTTAAAAAAAAACCAAATTATAAATATTTGTACATCTCAAATGTTTCTTTTTCTCACCTGGATGGAAAATAATTTTACTTTTATTTTCTTCTCTTTGTTTTTCTTTTTCTTTTTTCTTCCTGCTGGAAAGGTAGGCCAGAACCTCAGAGAAGGTAGTGACTGGCCTTTTCTTTGTATCCCATTGTAGACCCATTAGTGGTAAGTGTTAATCCACTTCATTCTCTCTTTTCCTTTTCTTTGCTTCAGGGTTATCAAGAGTGGAGAAGCTTCCCAGGCAGGAATGAAGACATTTAAGGGATCAGCAGCTGTAAATGATTTTTATCACCTTCTACCTGTGGTCCACATGGAGCCTATCCTGCATCCCAGTGGAGAGCTAGCCCGAGTCCCCTCCTCCCTCTCTCCCAAGGCTCCCCCTGGTAGGACATTGGTTGCGTCTCTAGACTGGGGACTCTGAAATCCCAGTGGAGGGCAGGTGCTCCCGGCTCACCTTGTCGACGAAGGAGGCAAACTTGTCGTTGAGGGTCTTAATCTCCTCCCGCTCCTCAGTCCTGACCTGCTGGATGGTGGGGTCGATTTGCAGGTTGAGGGGAGTCAGGAGACTCTGGTTGATGGTGACCTCTTGGATGCCTCCAGGGGGACAGACGGGTATGCCAGGGCCCCAGTAGCCAATACCAAAGCCAACTCCACCACCGAGCCCAAAACCACCACCAGCTCCACTGCCAAAACCCAATCCACTCCCAGCTCCACCTCCAACGCCATAGCCGCCTCCAGCTCTGCCGCCATATCCGCCACCGAGGGCACAGCTGCCCGCTCCGAGGGAGATCCTCTTGGAGCCCCCCACGCCATAGAGGCTGCGGCTGCCAAAGCCAGCTCCTCCACCCACTCCAGCGAGCCCACCACTGCCCCTGGAGCGGGACACGGGCACGCTGCTGAAGCCAGAGCGGCTGACCCCAGGGACTCTGGCTGAGCCGGCACTGAAGACACGGCGGCTGCTGCTTTGGCTCTTCACGGTGGATTTGGAAGTCATGGTTCCTGAAGTCGAAGAGGCTGAGGAGGGCGTGAGAGGTGGAGGGTAGAGCTGAGAGGAAAAGTATGAGATAGGTTTCCAGCAGCCAGTGTACAGGGAGGAATGGGCTGGGCTCAGTCCTGGAAGGTAAGCCTGCAGGTCGGGAAGGATTGGGCTTTACAAACAGTGAGATCATACCTGGGTTATTAGAAAAGATATGAAATACGAAGACTGCTTTTTGGCTTCCTTTAGCCAGGGAAAAATTCTCCTGCCTTTGATCTTTGATTTATATCAATACAACAAGACTATTCTCAATTCACTGAGGCTAGGAGTTAGACTGTCTCAAACAAACATTCAATATGCGTTGCTTGTGTATCAGAATGTACGTGCCTATCATCCCAATTTTCAATTATTATGTCAAGACCAGATTTATTTCATTCATAATTCCAATCTCATCTTTTGTAACAGCTGAGAACTTGGAAATCTAACAGCAATCTATTGCTTATGCCCTAATAGAAAGATTACCATTTCCCCAATGATTACAAATATGTTAAATTTGACTTGTTTTTTCTGTATGTAAAAATTTGAACAGATAGAAAAGTATAAGAACAACATAATAGACCCCTATTTGTCTATTAAGGATGGATACCCATCACCCAGATTTTGCAATTATTATGTCAAGGCTGACTTTATTTCATCCATAACTCCACCTACTTTCTCCATCCACCTTAAGTTATTTGAAAGGAAATTCCAGAAGAAAGGTCATATGATTTCATATTCAATTCAGTATTTATGTCTAAATGACAGACTCTTTAGAAAATGACCAAAATGTTTTTTTTACTTTATTTTATTTTTTAAAACATTTATTATTTATTTTTATTATTATTATTTTTGGTCACAGTGCACGGCATGTAGGATCCTAGTTCTCCCTGACTAGGGATGGAACCCGAGTCCCCTGCAGTGGAAGTGCAGAGTCTCAACCACCGGACCGCCAGGGAAGTCCCCAAAATGCTATTTTTATATCTTAAAAATTTAACAGTAATTCTTTAACATCACGAAGTTTAGTGAACATTCAAATTTCCCTTTATTCTTACTTATTTTTATAATTTGTTTGTTTAATTCAGGGTCCAAATAAGGTCCATACATGTTTATTTGGATGATACATCCTTTAAATAATACATCCTTTACATCATTTAGCTCTTCATCTTTTTGGCCATTTATTTGTTAAATAAACTAGGTTAACTGTCCTGTAGAGTTTTCCATTCTTTGGCTTTTGTGATTGCGTCCTCTGATGTCATTCCACATGTTACTCTCTCCTCTATATTCCTGTAATCTGGAATCTTAAATCTGGAAGAATAATAAGTTTATTTTGTGTATTTAAACTTTTCCAGAAGTAGATGTAGTTGAAAGTGTATAAGATTGAGTATTACATATATATACATCCATAAATATATACATTTGCAGAGTGGTTGCATCATTTTGAGTTTCCAACAGCAGTGTATGAGTGTTCTCTTTGCTCCATACTGTTGCCTTGGTATCCTCAATTATTTTGATGTTAGCCATTCTAATAGTATGTGGTTTTATCTCTGTGGGCTTTTAAAATTTAATTTATTTAAACTTAAAAAAACCCTCACGTAAACAGTTCACCCATTTCTCCCACTCCCACCCCTTCCCCCGCCTCTGGCAACCATCAATCTGATCTCTGTATCTATGAGCTTAGTTTTTAAATTTTTGAAAATTTGTTTTTTAGATTCCACATATAAGAGAGATTTTGCAGTACTTGTCTTTCTCTGTCTGACTTATGTCACTTAACATAATGCCCTAGAGATCCATCCATGTTGTCACAAGTGGCAAGATTTCATTCTTTATACCCATATACAATATTTACATATTTTAAAAACGCCTAAATTGCGCACATTTGTCTATCAAAATAAATTTCAGGGCAAATCCCCAGCCACCTAATTGAAGATGTTTCTGTGCTTTGGGGGGGACAATTTGTGTGTATGAGTTTGCGTATGTGTGTGTATACTCTTTTCCTTCAGGTGTTTCAATTATTCTTGTGTTGAATCTACTTTGTCTTCTTTATCTATATATCCTCTTGATCCTCCTTTAACCCCTCGTTAACTCCCTCTATGACCCCCATTCTCTTTTCTCGATATTCTCCCATACGCCCTTTGTTGTGCATTCAGCACATCTATTGTCCTTTGTACTGACATCAACTTGGCCTTCATTTCCCTGCTGGCTTTGTTTTTCTCTCTGCCTCATATCTGACTTCTGTAAGTAATGTTTTATCTTATTGTCTCATTATATGCTTTTTCTTCTCTAATTTTATAGAGGGTTTGTTTTATTTTGGCAATATTTTTAGTGACTTTGTTCTGATGAGTGATCATTATCTGCCTTTTGTTTTTCCTGTTCATTTCATTTTTGAATGTGTATCCTCTTTAGTGAGTCCTGGAACACTTCCTTTCTGACTAGTGCTCATCTTTGAATGAGGTGAACTCCTTCTAGACCAGTCGTTTGCAGAAAGTATTCTGGGGAGTGAGCTGGGGTCATATTCAGGTTAACAGGCTGTGCGAAAAATTCTCTTATTCCTTAAAAACCTTGCCCAACCAATCACTGCAGAGTGACTTAAGTTCACAGTCTCTCTGCTTTTTTTCCCTCTTATTAACAAAATGCTGCCAATAGGCCTTGTTTCTGATTTGTTATTCAATTCTACTTCCCAGTTTCTAGAAAGTTCATGACAAATGTGGTCCTGCCTCAGGTCCTACTCCCAGTTCTGACTGTTGCAAACAAGGGATTCTTGGATTTGCACCTGAGGACCTGTCCTTCACATTGACCTAGTTGTGTTAAATGAGTCAACAGTGCCTGGCATGCAGTAAAACCTCAACATCAGGCTGCTCCTATAGCTTGTGTTCAGCTACTGTCTTGATGAAGATTTTCTTGTATACCAGGAGCTGAAAAACAACAACAACCAAAAGCCAAAATAACAAACTGAGAACAACCAACTCTCCCTGTGACTGGATACTCCTTCACCATTTAGCGGGGCTTGCTCTGAACCTAGAGATCAGCCCAAGGTTAAGGCTTAAGACCTTCTCAAGACTTTTCTGGGCATGTGTCTTGTCTGGACCTAGGCACAGTTTTCTAAATTCTCTCATACACACAGCTGCTCCTGAATGTCCTCATTTCCCAGAGTCCCACTCCAGCTTAGCCTCTAGACCTTAGATGGTCAGAGGGTCTACTGCGTATCTTCTCCCGTAGTCTTTTGCCCCAGGCCTCTGTGGGTTTGTAGTCTGCCCTGCAGTTTTTACTAACTGTACCTGCTGCTTCTCTTGCCTGCATTTGGATTTATGTGGAACAAAGGTGAGAATCTTGTATCACTTCTTCAGGAATGCCCCAGATGTGTTTGAAGAGACTTGCACAGTAATTTGCAAATAATCTGCATCTGCTCTCTGGTTCAAGATGCATGTGCTGGGTGTGGAGAGTGACCAAGAGGAGCAATTGGGTTTGAGAGGGGACTGGAGGGTGGGAGAGGGGTGGGGGGAAAATTCTAGAACAAGGCTGCTGCTTGCTCAAGACCACAACTACACCAGGTATAGGGCAGGGCAAGTGCTAGGAAAATTGTCACAAAGCTTTTGCTATCGTTTTGAAGATGGATTTCCTTGACTGGGCATTTGCTTGTTTGTTGTAAAGTTTTGAGTGTTTTCCAGAGCTCCTACAAAGTTTGTTCAGACAGCTTCTGGTTGTTTTTTCAATGTTTCTTTCACAAAAGGAGAGCTTGGTGGTTTACAGTCTGCCATTTTGCTATCAGCACATGCACCATAAGATTTTAATAAGATAAATCCATGTGTACATATTATTTTGCAACCTGTTTATTATTCATTGCTATATTCTATATCTTTTTCCTGGTCAGTGTTTTCTTTCCATTATTCCTCACGGGTACATAATATTATAAATACTAAGTGGGCTTAGATTTTGGAACCCAATTGTCACATACCTGCTGTTGGGGAAGTTCTGGGCAAAGTGAGGAGGTACCAATGTGAGAGGCTGCCCAGTTTGCTGGGGGAATGGTTATAGGTGAATACAGCAGGATACTGATACAAAAGGATCCAGATTCACCCTCTTTATATTATTGAATCCAAGAACTTTTGCTTGTGTTGTAAGCGCCTGGGGGCAAGGGAGATAATGGACTCATGAGGAAATAGGGAATGGTGTGGACAAAAGGCAGCCCAAGTGAATATGAGCCTTGCACCATATCCTGAGTTTTCATTACCCATTCAGAGAAGTCACTGTAGCCAGAGCACACCAGAGAGATGAAGGACTCAGCTTCATCCATCTCCGCAAGAGTCTTAAGGTGTGAGAAGGTAGATATTTCCATTCTCGTTTTGCCTTCACACTTTAAGAAAACAGAATCTGACTTTTGTGATGGTTTGACCAGCTCTCCTGCCTTTAATTTTCCCTGCTGGGAAGATGGGATTCACATCCATGTACATACTTCTTCCTGCATTTGTAGTATTTCTTCAAGATACATTTCTAGAAATAGAATTTCAGTTCAGCAGTATATACACTTTAATTATCCTTGATACCCCTTGTCAGGCAAGTTTGTTGGTCATGAAGTTAACTCTAAGTAAAAATCAAACATCTTACTCTCTTGTTAAATGTCATTTTGCTATGGTAGGCCAGAAATACCTTTCCCCTACTGGACATTGAGAGTTGATCCCTTGGGCGTGGGTGGAATGATCTTAGAGAAGAAGGAAGAGAAACTCAACAATTACTTCTTGGTATGCGCAATTAAAAGAAGAGTATACAATATGGTGGACCATATTCTTCCCATTACATTTGCCAAACATTTAGATGAAATCTTATCCGTGAAGGAAATCTGAGCATCCCGAAGCTAAGTTGCTGTTTGTCGAAGTTCTCTAAAGGAGAGGGGTGAAGCACATGGGGATTGGGAGTACGCTTCGTTCCTGAAAAGGCATTTGCCCAGTGAAAACCGCAAGAACCATTGGGAACAAAGCAAGGCAATATGAAACCACGCATTATAGTATAAATCTGCTTTATTTAGCAATCCAAGTGAGCAAAGAGCAGAGGAAGCATCACAGGGATAGAGACCCCCGTACATCATAGAACTAGTCACTTGTGCTTTCATGATCGCTGCAAGGGAGGAACACAACACCTGTGAGATGGGACATACTGGGCCAGTGGAAAGCTAGGGGCATTGCCCTGTTCTGGAGTAGGACCCAGACAGTGACCTTCCGATGGTGAGCAATGGAAGCTCAGATGCGGCAGGTGTTGGCGGAGAGGACATGAGGGCACTCAGCAACTTCAGTTCGAGCTCAAGGAGTAAGAGAAGAAAGAAGCAGGAGAGAGGAAGCAACTGGAGGAAAGGGCAGTGAAGCTGGAGAGGGAGCCTGAGACACTGTGGGACCCCGAGCCCATGGCAGGTGTTCAATGCCTGTAGCCCTTCCTGCTGGAGGAGGAGGTGGTGGTGTATTTGATGGCGGAACTGCTGCCCCCGGAGGAGCTGAGGCCACCCCCTATGGCTCTGCCACTGCCGGAACTGAAGCCACCTCCGGAACTGAAGCCACCTCCAATGCCGTGACCACTGCTGTAGGAGTAGCCACCGCCTCCGCCCAGGCCTAAGCCGCCGCTGACACCGCCGGCACCGCCATAGCCACTGGAGACGGTGGACTGTACCACGGCTGGAGAGGCAAGGGGACAAGGCCATGACAAGACATGGTGAGCTCACTCTGCCACACAGAGTCCAGTCAGAAGAGCACAAGGGCAAGGGAGGGAGGCAAGTGAAGGTACTTACAGATGTTGACTTGTCCAACGCCTTCCCCATTCAGCCTAGGAGAGAGGAGACACAGCCATCATGAGACCTCAGAGCCAGAGCTGGACCAGCGTGGGAAGCTTGGGCGTGAGGAGAGCCCATGGGGAACGTGCCTTCTAAGTGCTTTTCTGGGAGTGGCATTATGGTCACGACTAGAGCGCCTTCCACTGGTGCTCACTGGCTGGACACCTTGGACATGGACCCAGATGTTTGAGGAGGTTGTGTGAGTTACTCACCTGCACTCCTCGCCTTCCAGCAGCTTCCTGTAGGTGGCGATCTCCACGTCCAGAGACAGCTTGACATTCATGAGCTCCTGGTAGTCCTTCACTAGCTGCGCCATATCCTGCTTGGCCTTCTGCAGGGCGTTCTCCAGCTCGGCCAGCTTGTTCTTGGCGTCCCTGAGGGCCAGCTCCCCACGCTGCTCAGCATCGGCGATGGCGGATTGCAGGTTGGCGCACTAGAGGGGAAGATGGGCAGATGAACCTGCAATCTGGACTCCTGAGGAGACGAAGCATGGTTCTTCTTTCCCAGTGAGGAAGAGCTCTAGAGCCCAGATTCCATGGAAAAGGACGTTTGATTCTTTTTGTCCAGTCTTTTTCCATTCTGCAAACCTGAACTAGTCTAGGAGCTCCCTATGCACTTCTGTGTTAACCACCCTAATGAGGATGGAGGTGGTGACTGCTGGAAGATACTACAGCAGACCCAAGACCAGGGGACATTGGAAGAAATGGACCCACTGGCTTCTTCTGCATGTGGACAGTTTGGGTAAGTTCATGTGGATGCACACGAACTCACACAGAACCACAGACACCCACAGTGAGGAGATGATTTCACTTGAAACTGTTGCGACCTTGCCTTCCTTCCACTTCACATGTTTGGAAAACCCTCATTTGTCCTGTGTCTTTTCTCAGCTTCTTTTTCACATGGAATCTGAGCATATTTGCAGCAATCTTCCTCACACTTTCTGGCCTGACCTTTTCTTTGCCAACTTGTGTCTTGCATTCCCAAATCAATCATTCCTCTTATGGAATCTCATTTCAGTGCCTCAAGACTGTATCTTTGTACCGCTGACCAGTTGGGATTGGTCCTGTCATGCAATTGTTTCCTGCTCTTGGGTTGGGATCCATCTCTCTAACTTGTGGGAACTCACTAAGGGAGGAAGTACATGTCCTCCCCTCCCTGCTGTTCCCTCAGTGCCCAGGAATTCCCTACATGGTGGTAGATGGTCCCTGGTGGCCTAGGAAGGAAAGGATGCTTTTCTCCTCCATGGTCCCCACCATACCTGCTTCTTGACGTGGTCGATCTCAGATCTCAGCCTCTGGATCATGCGGTTGATCTCAGTGATCTCCTGCTTGGTGTTGCGCAGGTCGTCCCCGTGTCTGCCCGCCGTCAACTGCAGCTCCTCGTACTGTAAACCAGAGGGAGAGAGGGTGGTGTCCATGGGCTTCACAGGACACTAATCAAGGTTTTCACAAATCGAAACGAATGGTTTGTCCACAAGGCGTTTTAAGAAAATTGGTGTTACAAGGTCATGGACACTGTACACCCATCACACACCATCCTTGGTAGGACCACTGACTGCCTGGTTCTCTTCAGGACCAGAACATCCTCTGTACTGTTTCTGAGAACCAGCATTGGGGTGAAGCTAAAGCAAAGATCCCTTGGTCTTTATCTACGGTAGCTTTTGTCCTACATTTAGGTTCTTTGACTTACTAGACGTGGACATAAATACTGTAAAGACCTACTCTGTTGGTTCAGGGTACACGTCCATTGAGAGGACCCCCGCTTCCTAGATGGAGATTTCCTGAGTGAAGTCTCGGGAAGCCTTGCTGGTCTCCAGCGGGGAGGCACAGGGTTTCTTCTCCAGCTTCCCCCTCACTGCTCACCTTGCACTTGTACCAGCACTCAGCCTCTTCCCGGCTCCTGCAAGCGATCACCTCATATTGCGCTTTGACTTCAGCGATGATGCTGTCCAGGTCCAGGGTGCGGTTGTTGTCCATGGAGAGGACCACAGACGTGTCTGAGATGTGGGTTTGCATCTGAGCCAGTTCCTGCACAACAAGAGATCGTCAGATCCCCTTTTCCCATGACGTTTACAGAGGTACCCAAGCCTAAGATTTTCCATTTTTGCAAATCTCTTTAGAGTCAATAAAACAGAGTGTGGAAAGATGCTTACTGCTTCATAGAGGGCTCTGAGGAAGTTGATCTCATCTATGAGAGCGTCTGCCTTGGTTTCTAGTTCAACCTTATTCATGTAAGCAGTGTCCACATCCTGGGGAAGAAGCCAACAACTTGGGATCAGATGAGCCGAGCCCTCCTTCCCAGTCTGCTCCTCCTTTAATCTCCCCGATTATTCTTTTCTCAGAGTCCTCTCCTTCGGCAAAGAAACATGAACCCCTCATCTTACTCATCTCACCTTCTTCAGATTCACAAATTCATGCTCTGCTGACATGCGCCTGTTGATTTCATCTTCATATCTGGAATTAGAAAGGGTAAAGCCTAACTGAGTCAGTGGTGAAGGTTATACAGAAAAGGCAGCCTGGGACCCCAACTTCCCACAATGGATATATCCAAATGGAGCTTTCCTGCCAGTAAGCCTAAAAGACGAATTCTGTGGTCCCTCAATTGTTTACATCTTTACTCTCCCCATCCACCTGTCTGGCCCTTTTGTTCTTCGGGGTTTGTGTTTAGGCAAGAATTGTGGTTTCATTTCCGTGGACGTGTTTTACTAAGAACCATGCCCTCATTTGGACCTGGTCATCTAATAGACTTGAAGCGTGGGCTTCAGGAAGCTGAGCCCTTTTCTCTCCTGTAACTCACTTCTTCTTGAAGTCCTCTACAGTGTCCTGCATCCCCCTGAACTCGGAGTCCAGGCGGCTTCTCTCCGTGACAAGGCTGTCCAGCTGTGTCCTGAGATTGTAGATGTACTGCTCGAACAAAGGCTCCAGGTCCTGCCTCACGGTCTTGGTGCCCTGCTCCTGCAGCAGGGTCCACTTGGTTTCCAGGACCTTGTTTTGCTGCTCCAGGAATCGGACCTGGAGGAAGACAAGATGGTTATTTGTGCAACAAAGGAAAGAAGGAAGGAAGGGAGGAAGGAAGGAAGGAAGGAAGGAAGGCAGGCAGGAAGAGAGGTGGGTTGACTGTGCCCTAGCAGATCTGGTGGTCCCCGTGGTGCTGGGCTACTCCAGAGCGCACACAGCGGCTCAGGCTGACAGTGCTGCGCCCCTGACTGTTTGCCTTCACACCACACAGATCTCACTGGCCACGTTTCCCCAGGGAGCTATCAGACAGTCCCTCTTCTCCATTACGGAGCCTGTCAGTCAGTGACTTTCAACATTTCTTTTCTTCCTCTTGATAAGCACAATCACAAATGTACTTTAAAAGAGTATTTCTCTCGTATATTGCACAGAGTTATTTTATAGAGTGTAACTCAGCTAAAGGGATGTCAAATGTTTAGAATCTAATGGTTAAATTCCAACCCTATTGATGATTGGATTTAATCTTCTTTCCCATCTAGTGCATGAGTCCCTCTAAAACAAGCTCCCTTAATGCTCATGATCTGGTTCTACAAGTTAAGTATTTTTATGCACATATACCTGTTTCTGAGTCTTTTATTCCTGACATTTCCTTTGGGTTTTTATCTTCTTTCCTTCCCCGCCACCACCCCAACTAAGGCTCAAGTGCAGTTTCCACTGTAATTCCCTTTTTAATTTCTTAGACCCTTCAGAAGATCAAGCGAACTCATTCCATTCTCTCAGTTCCTTTCCTTTGCTTGAGGGTTATCAAGAGTGGAGAATGCTTCCCAGGCAGGAATGAAGACATTTAAGGGATCAGCAGCTGTAAATGATTTTTATCACCTTCTAGCTGTGGTCCACATGGAGCCTATCCTGCATCCCAGTGGAGAGCTAGCCCGAGTCCCCTCCTCCCTCTCTGCCGAGGCTCCCCCTCGTAGGACGTTGGTTGCGTCACTCCACTGGGGACTCTGAAATCCCAGTGGAGGGCAGGTGCTCCCGGCTCACCTTGTCGATGAAGGAGGCGAACCTGTTGTTGAGGGTCTTGATCTGTTCCCACTCCTCAGTCTTGATTCGCTGGATGGTGGGGTCAATTTGCAGGTTGAGGGGAGTCAGGAGACTCTGGTTGATGGTGACCTCTTGGATGCCTCCAGGGGGACAGACGGGTATGCCAGGGCCCCAGTAGCCAATACCAAAGCCAGCTCCACCACCGAGCCCAAAACCACCACTAGCTCCACTGCCAGAACCAAATCCACTCCCAGCTCCACCTCCAACGCTATAGCCGCCTCCAGCGCTGCCGCCATATCCACCACGGTAGACACAGCCGACCTCTCCGAGGGAGATCTTCTTGGAGCCCCCCACGCCATAGAGGCTGCGGCTGCCAAAGCCAGCTCCTCCACCCACTCCAGCGAGCCCACCACTGCCCCTGGTGTGGGACACGGGCACGCTGCTGAAGCCAGAGCGGCTGACCCCAGGGACTCTGGCTGAGCCGGCACTGAAGACACGGCAGCTGCTGCTTTGGCTCTTCACGGCGGATTTGGAAGTCATGGTTCCTGAAGTCGAAGAGGCTGAGGAGGGCGTGAGAGGTGGAGGGTAGAGCTGAGAGGAGCAGACTGGTGAGACGAGGTTGCCAGCAGTGGCTTATATATGGAGAAAATGGGCTGGGCTCAGTGCCAGAAGGTGAGCCTGCAGGTTGGGAAGGCTGGTCTTTACCAACAGTGAGATCACATGGGCTTTATTAGAAAAGTTATGAAATCTGAAGATCGCATTTGAGGTTTCCTTTAGTCAGGGAAAAGTTCTCCTGCCTTCCAGCTTTGAGTGCTCTCAGTACAATAAGACTAGTCTGAATTCACTTAGCTGGGAGTTAGTCACTGACTCACACAAAGGTTCTCCATGTTACGCTCGTGTATGAAATGCACTGAGGCTCCTCTCGCCTGGTGTTTCACCCACAAGGCAGAAATCCTGGAGGTCAAAATAACCTATTGCTTATCCCTTACCTATAATTAGTAGCGTTTTCACTGATTGCAGAAGTTAAACATGACTTATTTTTGCTTTCATTACAAATTTCCCACAGCTAGATACGTAGATTTACAATATAATGGGCCTCTGTATATCTGTCACTGGATTTTATACAAATTATTAACTCATGGTCAGCCTTATTTCTTCTATACTCCCACCCAATTCCCTATCAATCTTAAAATATTCAAAAGCAAATCCCAGAGATCATATCATTTCTTTAGTATATAATTCAACATTTATTTTGTAAATGAGGTACTCTTTTAACTACATAACCAAATGCCATTTATATATCCTTAATATTTATGCATTCATTAACATTAAGGAGTGTCTCTTCAATCTTGAACTAAATCCGTTTGTGTTATTTATATTTTAAGTTTTGGTTGTCCAAATCAGGATCCTAATAAGTTCCATACATTTTGTATTTCGGTGATATGTCTTTAAAGTAATATGTCTGTAAAATCATTGAAGTCATTAAATCCCCCTCCGCTTTTCCACTTGCAGTTTATTTGTGATAAAAAATAAAAAACAGGTTATTTGTCCTGTGCATTTGCATAGTCATGTTATCTTACTTAGCGTGATCTCGTGTCCTTTGTGTATCCTGTAAACTGACAGTTCAAACTAGAAGCTTAATAAGCTAGCTATTTAAACATTACAGATACAGATGTCATAGAATGCCTATTTATATACTGAATATTGATATTTACACACCTACTTATTAAGTGAAAAATTAAACAAGTAATACATGGTTAAGGAAACAATTACATGCTCAAGATCATTCCCCACTCCTGTCTAGGAAGACAAAGCAGTGTTGCCACTTCCCTGTGTATCCTTGTAGTCACGTCACTTCGATATGTTTCTGTGTTTTTCCTGGGGCATGTGTGATGCATGCGAGCATATACATTGAATATATACATACAGGTATATATGAAACACACGTATATATTCCCTTTTGCAGTTGCACTCACGCTGTATGTACTTTGCCTCCATATCTATGTTTTCACGCGATTCTCATGCTATTTCCTACAGGCTGTTTTCTCCACCTTTACCTGTGGTCCATTGCTGTGCATCAGCAACGTCTTATGCTGCTTTCAGCTTGGCCTTCCTTTCTATTGTGGCTTTATCTTTCTTCTCTGCTCCTTTTCTGAGCTCTATCAACTAATACTATCATCTTTTATTTCTCACTCTATTGCCCCTTTGTTCTCTTATTTCACCGTGGTGTTTATTTCATTGCCTTTTCGGTAATAATCTTTGTCACTTTTTTCTGTTGAGTGTTTTCTAAGTGCCTCTTGTTTTTCTCTTTCAATGTAAAGTGTCCTTCGTGGGGCCTGGAATGGTTCCTTTCTAACGAGGGCTCATCTTTGAAAGAGGCGAGCTCCTTCTGCACCTGTCTTTTGCAGACAGTATTCTGGGAGGAGGGGCCAGGCTGCAACCAGGCTAACAGGAATTCTCATTATGGCACAGGCTGTGTGAATAATTCTTTTAATTTTAATTAGACGAAGCCAAGGAAGGAGGATGGCTGCGGCGTGGCTCGCAGTTCAGTCTCCGTCTTCTTTGCTTCCCCGACAACCTGTTGCCAATAGGCCTTGCCTCTGATCCCTTACTCAACCCTACCTTCACTGGGTCTTGAAACTTCATGGCAAATGGGTCCTCCCTGGAACACACACACCCACTTCTGACTGTTGCAAACCAGCGATTCTTGGATTTGCACCTGAGGATGTGTTCTTCACATTCACACAGTAGGAGTTACATGAGTCAGCAGTGCCTGGCAGTAGGAAAACCTCGGGGTTAACTTTGTGTGCTGTCCCTCTGTGGTCACCACATTGTTTCGTTTTGATTTGTTTGTTCTCAAGAGTGTTCTTCACTGGATTTTCTGAGATCTGCCCTGAGGGCATCTTCTCTCGCAGTTTCCCAACAACTGTGTTTGATTTCTTTCTTTCTGTGAGAAGAGTTTTCTATTTTCTTTTTTTTTTTTTTGCTTGAACGACTTTACGATGTTTTCCTTTTGGGGGTTGAGGGTGGAGATTACTTTTACGTTTCTTGTTCTCCTTGTTTCTTTTAAGATAATATCTGAGAAGGGGAAATGCCTTCCTTTCCTCCATTAGGCTACATTCAGAAGTCTCCCATTCATATATTTATATTTACAATATATATAGCCTTTAAACTTTTAAGCAATAATTGAAATTCAAAATATTAATTTTCCTTTCTCGCGCTGCATGGAAACTATTGGCTTCAATGAAGACATCATTGTGCTCAGGGCCTCTCCCTTCCCTGAGCCATGATAAGAGTCACCTGAAAGTTTTCTACAAGCCATCGTATTTACCATCATCAGAAATTTAATCCCAAAGTGTATTTGTGCTCTCCTCAGTGGAAGAACCTCCTTTATTGCTTAATCACAGTTTGCAGCATTGAAAGCCCAACAGATACAATGAAAGAGAATAGTATGTAAACCACCATGTACCAATCCCCCAGATTAAACACTTATCCATATTTCTCAGCTTGTCTCATCGAATTCCACTACTTCTTATATTGAAATCTTCTACTTTAGTTGATGTATCTTCAAGGAGATTAAGACATTAAGTCATTTCACTTGTCAATATTTGCATGCATGTCTAAGTTGTTAAGAAGGACTTTTAAATCTAACTGTACAACAGTTTTATATCGATCATGAGCAACAGTCACTTCTTAATGAAACCTAATACTCATTTATGTTCATACTTCTCTGATTATCTCAAAGATGTCTTTTTATGCTGGTTTGCTTGAAGCAACATCCTAACTAGATTCACATATTGCATTGGACTGGTGGTTCTCTTAAGCTTCTTTCATTCTGTAATAGATTCCATTGTTTTCTTTTATATACCACTGATTTGTGGAGAAATTGTTTTTTTCTCTAGAACGGCTACATTCTGGATTTGGCTCATTGTTTCTGTTGGTGCCACGTAACTTCTAACGCCGGTTTTTCCTCGGTACTAGTTATATTAGAGTTGATTAGATTTAGTTCCATTGTTTCAGGCAAGATTATGTCCCAGCTGGTGCTGTGTGCCCCGTATTGCATCAGATCATGAGGCATATAATACAAGGTGTTCAATTTAGTCATGTTAAGACTGATCCAGGTATATCCATAGTTCCAGCCTTAACCCTCCATTAAAAAGTGTCCAATAAATTTGTCATCTAATATTTTAATATTCATTGATCAACTCTCCGATTGACTATTTCATGAGGGGATGCACACTGGTAACTTATTAATTTAACATCCTGCCTCTGCATTTATCACCTGGCAGTCATCTGTAAGGAAGGCATTGTCAGGGTTCCCTTTGTAGGTAACCTAATATGTATTTAATTGATACAGGAAAGGCAGAAGAAGTGCTTCTTTCTCTTTATTTTGCAATTTTAGAATAGTGGGTTGGCAGCCCAGCAATTTCCAAGTGTAATAAAGAAAGTTATTGTTTGTTTGTTTGTTTTTTGGGTTTTGTATAATTATAAATTCACAGTTCAAAAAATATATTTGATATGTTTGAGTCCATGGCAGGCATTAATCCTTTTGGTGCTGAAACTGTCCATTTTAGGCCAATGGGAGCTCCTCAGATTGGCTTCTGTGTCCTTTTGACAGAAACGCATTGGACTTTGCAAGCTTCCTTGTTGACGGGGACGAGATGTCTCAAGGCTACCTTGTACTTATCTTGCAACAGACATGGAAACAGCCATTTCTGGGAGTCGCTCTGGTACCTTTTATTGAGAAATGATATTCACAAGCTAAAATTTGCATGCTACGGGTGCTCATTGTTACTGGGTTACTCTTGCTTTGAAGACTTTTCAATGGATAGAGCTAAGAAAAATGTAAAAATATAATTGAAAGGTACTCAAATCAGAAGTTGATACTGATATTTCCAATTCAAATAGAATACAGGATGATTTTCTACCTGTATTTCTTTTACTCACTCTGAAAAGCTGAGCTCTGAATGACATATTACTTATTTGCTTTATCCTACAACAAACCTATGATAGTGTCAAACTAACAGTACCAATATTATTACGAAAAAGAGGGCTATTAAATGCCGTTTCTGATTTCTTCGTGGCTACACCCTGCAAGTGCTATGAAGAAACTCGGATTAGGCAAGAGGAATGGAGAGATAGAAACGCGGGATGAAGGAAAACCTTCATAAGAATCCAGATAAATTCTAGCCTTGCAGTTTCAAACAGAAGCAGGAAGGAAAGGTCTTCCATTACTACATTTGATGGAGAGGAGTTTCTTAAGGGAGGGAGGACAGATACAGATGGCAGTGGGGTTAAAGAAGGGGGTTCTATAGGTGCACGAGGAGGTTGGGGACAGTAAGAGTGTTGGGGAAAATGGCACATCTGAGTGGACCGGCCTCCGAGACCTCAAGAGGATGGTTTTCCTCTGCCACTCACTTTCTAGTGCTAAAGGGACACCCCTGGAGTCCAGGAAGTAAGAGCATTGAGGAGAAGGCACTGCCCAGCAAAACTCATGGTTAAAGGAATCCAGCTGCTGTTCGAGAAGAACTCCTCAAGCCCTTTCTCCTCCCATCCTGGGATCTACCGTCAGCTTTTCTCAAGGCCAAGTACAATGAAGAGTTAGCTAGCAAGGGATTCTGTAGGGATGACTCTGGGAGCACGGAGCAGCGCAGAGAAGAGCAGCCTGCTCTCAGCACCTGTAGAAACGTTCCCTCCTCTGGCTCTTCTGCACCCCATGCCCCCACCGTGAGCTGGGATCCCATGCACTGGGCTGTACTGGCCATTCTAGCCCATGCAGCTAGAATCCACGTGCTATGGCTCACAAGTGATCATTCTGAATCACAGAGGATTCAGGTAAGGTGAACTTTGGATACAGCCTCTAACTGGAGAATGTTTTTCTATTGGAGGTTGTTATTTTTAAAATGTATTTCCTATATTTCCCAGGTACATGGACTCCATACAGGAGGAGGCAATTGGCTAACCTCCTTAGGAGTCAAATCCAGTATCTAAGGACCGTCAGTACTGCCGAGTCCTTCCTTGACTCAAAAACACGTCTTTGCTCTTGCGAAAGAAATACGTTTCCTCTTATTCAGTCCTCAGTGGGCAAAGGAAATCAATCGGAATGGTTTAATCTCAGGGAGCTTAACCTAGAGACTGAATCTTTCCTTCCTTAGTACCAAAAAGGGTAACCGCGTTTAATCTCAGATGTCATACAATGAGGACATCGTGGGGAACACACTTTCTCTTTTGAAATGACACATGTTCAACACCAAAAAATTTAGAAAGTACACATCGTAAAAGAAAGACACTTTACTAGAGTTAACGCCAGCTTGAGATGATGAACTTTACTGTTGTAGCGTTAGTTCTTCAGTGATTTCTCTGTATCTCTGGCCCTGCAACCGTCTTTGTGTTCCTTTGTGATTCTGTCTCTTTCTCTCCCTTACTTGTTTCATAATGTTGTGTACAAAATTAGTTTAGTGAAAAATACAGATGTTACTTTGAGCCCCACGCTTTAAGTGTTTTTCGTAATAAACTTTTAATTTCAGAATAGTTGTAGATTTACAAAAAATTGTGAAGATAGTCCAAAGAGGTCTGTATACAATACACATTCATTCCCCCTATTATTAATACCTCACTTTAGTTATATTTCTCACAATGAAGGAAACAATATAAATATATTACTATTAACTAGTCTATACTTCATTTGGATTTCCTTACCTTTTGCCCAATATTCTTTTTTCTGTTCTAGGGTATCATCCATGGTACCACTTTCCATTTAGTCATTGTGTCTCCTTCTTGGCTAACACGGTTTGTCAGGTTTTCCTTGTCTTAATGACCTTGAAAGTTTTGGGGAACTCTGCCCAGGTGTTCTGCAGATGTCCACAATTGGGCTTTGGCTGATGTTGCCTCATGAATAGGCTGGAGTTATGGTGTTTGGGAGGAAGACCACAGAGATGACGTGTGCCCTTCTCATCACATCATATCCAGGGTACTTGCTATGAACCAGACTTACTACTGTCGGTGTTACCCTTGATCACCTGGCTGAGGAAGTGCTTGATTGATTTCTTGACGGTAAAGTTACTCTTTTCCCCCATTTTTAGACTGTGCTCTTTGCAAGGAAGTCATTGTGCACAGCCCACACTTAGGGGGGAGCAGTTCTTCACTCCTTCCTTGATTGGGGAGCACCTATGTAACTAAATGAAATTCTTCTGCCTAAGAGTTGTCAGCCATCCCTTATTAATCAATTTAGTCAATCCCTTATCCACGTCAGTGGGGACCATGAATAATTATTTCATAATTTGGGTTATAATCCAGTACATTATTTATTTGTCTATCTATTTATTTATGGCTCAAGTTGTTCCAATTTGTCTATCAGGAGCTCTTACAGGGTCTTTTTGATTATTTCTTTACTTCTTGGCCCTGAAAGATGCTGCAGGATCATCTTATGTATATATTCCACCCCATTCCTAGACTCAGTCATTTCTCCTGGATTCCTAACAAGGGAACTTTCATTCCTAATGGTATAAGGCAGAATTCTCCAGAGAAAAAACCTGGGATTAGGAACATGGACAGAACAGAGACTGGCAAAAGTGACTGGCCCTCAGGAAGATGTTGACAGACCAACCTTGCACTGTATCCTGAGTTTTCCATTACCCATTTGTAGAAGTCAAAGGAAGCCAGGGCACAGCTGAGAGAGGATGCAGGGCTATCTCTTTGGAGCAGCAAGGACTCTACTTCTTTGAGGCTCTGTGAGAGGATTATGTGGTAAGGAAGAAGGCATTTCCATTCTTACTTTGCCTCCACACTTCAAAAAATCACCACCTGTGCTTTGTGTCTGAGTCCTTGGATGCTGAATTTGCCCAGTGTTTCCAATTTTTCCCTGTCGAAAGGATTACTGGGATTGACAACCATGAAGTACAACTTCCTGCATTTGTCCTATTTCCTCAGCACACATTGCTCGAAGCATAATTTCAGTTCAGAAGTATGTACATTTAAATTACTCCTGATACACGTTGCCAGGCAAGTTTCTTGGTCATGAGGCCTGTCTAAGGACAAATCAAATATCTTACTCTCTAGTCAATGTCCTTCTGATCTACTTGGACTGCAATATGATTCTCTGGGGAGTATGGGTGTCAACTGGGGCAGGAGGAGGTAGAGTGTTAGAGACCAAGTCAGAGAAACGAATCTGCTGGCACCTGGTCAGGGCAGTGAAAACAGACTTTACTATGATGATGAACCTGCTCCCTCCCGCTTCACTTGCCAAACTGTTCTCTGAGGACTCCTGAGCATCCGGATGCTAAGTGGCTGTTTGTCGAAGTTCTCTAAAGGAGGGGGGTGAAGCGCATGGGGATTGGGAGTACGCTTCGTTCCTGAAAAGGCATTTGCCCGGTGAAAACCGCAAGAACCATTGGGAACAAAGCAAGGCAATATGAAACCACGCATTATAGTATAAATCTGCTTTATTTAGCAATCCAAGTGAGCAAAGAGCAGAGGAAGCATCACAGGGATAGAGACCCCCGTACATCATAGAACTAGTCACTTGTGCTTTCATGATCGCTGCAAGGGAGGAACACAACACCTGTGAGATGGGACATACTGGGCCAGTGGAAAGCTAGGGGCATTGCCCTGTTCTGGAGTAGGACCCAGACAGTGACCTTCCGATGGTGAGCAATGGAAGCTCAGATGCGGCAGGTGTTGGCGGAGAGGACATGAGGGCACTCAGCAACTTCAGTTCGAGCTCAAGGAGTAAGAGAAGAAAGAAGCAGGAGAGAGGAAGCAACTGGAGGAAAGGGCAGTGAAGCTGGAGAGGGAGCCTGAGACACTGTGGGACCCCGAGCCCATGGCAGGTGTTCAATGCCTGTAGCCCTTCCTGCTGGAGGAGGAGGTGGTGGTGTATTTGATGGCGGAACTGCTGCCCCCGGAGGAGCTGAGGCCACCCCCTATGGCTCTGCCACTGCCGGAACTGAAGCCACCTCCGGAACTGAAGCCACCTCCAATGCCGTGACCACTGCTGTAGGAGTAGCCACCGCCTCCGCCCAGGCCTAAGCCGCCGCTGACACCGCCGGCACCGCCATAGCCACTGGAGACGGTGGACTGTACCACGGCTGGAGAGGCAAGGGGACAAGGCCATGACAAGACATGGTGAGCTCACTCTGCCACACAGAGTCCAGTCAGAAGAGCACAAGGGCAAGGGAGGGAGGCAAGTGAAGGTACTTACAGATGTTGACTTGTCCAACGCCTTCCCCATTCAGCCTAGGAGAGAGGAGACACAGCCATCATGAGACCTCAGAGCCAGAGCTGGACCAGCGTGGGAAGCTTGGGCGTGAGGAGAGCCCATGGGGAACGTGCCTTCTAAGTGCTTTTCTGGGAGTGGCATTATGGTCACGACTAGAGCGCCTTCCACTGGTGCTCACTGGCTGGACACCTTGGACATGGACCCAGATGTTTGAGGAGGTTGTGTGAGTTACTCACCTGCACTCCTCGCCTTCCAGCAGCTTCCTGTAGGTGGCGATCTCCACGTCCAGAGACAGCTTGACATTCATGAGCTCCTGGTAGTCCTTCACTAGCTGCGCCATATCCTGCTTGGCCTTCTGCAGGGCGTTCTCCAGCTCGGCCAGCTTGTTCTTGGCGTCCCTGAGGGCCAGCTCCCCACGCTGCTCAGCATCGGCGATGGCGGATTGCAGGTTGGCGCACTAGAGGGGAAGATGGGCAGATGAACCTGCAATCTGGACTCCTGAGGAGACGAAGCATGGTTCTTCTTTCCCAGTGAGGAAGAGCTCTAGAGCCCAGATTCCATGGAAAAGGACGTTTGATTCTTTTTGTCCAGTCTTTTTCCATTCTGCAAACCTGAACTAGTCTAGGAGCTCCCTATGCACTTCTGTGTTAACCACCCTAATGAGGATGGAGGTGGTGACTGCTGGAAGATACTACAGCAGACCCAAGACCAGGGGACATTGGAAGAAATGGACCCACTGGCTTCTTCTGCATGTGGACAGTTTGGGTAAGTTCATGTGGATGCACACGAACTCACACAGAACCACAGACACCCACAGTGAGGAGATGATTTCACTTGAAACTGTTGCGACCTTGCCTTCCTTCCACTTCACATGTTTGGAAAACCCTCATTTGTCCTGTGTCTTTTCTCAGCTTCTTTTTCACATGGAATCTGAGCATATTTGCAGCAATCTTCCTCACACTTTCTGGCCTGACCTTTTCTTTGCCAACTTGTGTCTTGCATTCCCAAATCAATCATTCCTCTTATGGAATCTCATTTCAGTGCCTCAAGACTGTATCTTTGTACCGCTGACCAGTTGGGATTGGTCCTGTCATGCAATTGTTTCCTGCTCTTGGGTTGGGATCCATCTCTCTAACTTGTGGGAACTCACTAAGGGAGGAAGTACATGTCCTCCCCTCCCTGCTGTTCCCTCAGTGCCCAGGAATTCCCTACATGGTGGTAGATGGTCCCTGGTGGCCTAGGAAGGAAAGGATGCTTTTCTCCTCCATGGTCCCCACCATACCTGCTTCTTGACGTGGTCGATCTCAGATCTCAGCCTCTGGATCATGCGGTTGATCTCAGTGATCTCCTGCTTGGTGTTGCGCAGGTCGTCCCCGTGTCTGCCCGCCGTCAACTGCAGCTCCTCGTACTGTAAACCAGAGGGAGAGAGGGTGGTGTCCATGGGCTTCACAGGACACTAATCAAGGTTTTCACAAATCGAAACGAATGGTTTGTCCACAAGGCGTTTTAAGAAAATTGGTGTTACAAGGTCATGGACACTGTACACCCATCACACACCATCCTTGGTAGGACCACTGACTGCCTGGTTCTCTTCAGGACCAGAACATCCTCTGTACTGTTTCTGAGAACCAGCATTGGGGTGAAGCTAAAGCAAAGATCCCTTGGTCTTTATCTACGGTAGCTTTTGTCCTACATTTAGGTTCTTTGACTTACTAGACGTGGACATAAATACTGTAAAGACCTACTCTGTTGGTTCAGGGTACACGTCCATTGAGAGGACCCCCGCTTCCTAGATGGAGATTTCCTGAGTGAAGTCTCGGGAAGCCTTGCTGGTCTCCAGCGGGGAGGCACAGGGTTTCTTCTCCAGCTTCCCCCTCACTGCTCACCTTGCACTTGTACCAGCACTCAGCCTCTTCCCGGCTCCTGCAAGCGATCACCTCATATTGCGCTTTGACTTCAGCGATGATGCTGTCCAGGTCCAGGGTGCGGTTGTTGTCCATGGAGAGGACCACAGACGTGTCTGAGATGTGGGTTTGCATCTGAGCCAGTTCCTGCACAACAAGAGATCGTCAGATCCCCTTTTCCCATGACGTTTACAGAGGTACCCAAGCCTAAGATTTTCCATTTTTGCAAATCTCTTTAGAGTCAATAAAACAGAGTGTGGAAAGATGCTTACTGCTTCATAGAGGGCTCTGAGGAAGTTGATCTCATCTATGAGAGCGTCTGCCTTGGTTTCTAGTTCAACCTTATTCATGTAAGCAGTGTCCACATCCTGGGGAAGAAGCCAACAACTTGGGATCAGATGAGCCGAGCCCTCCTTCCCAGTCTGCTCCTCCTTTAATCTCCCCGATTATTCTTTTCTCAGAGTCCTCTCCTTCGGCAAAGAAACATGAACCCCTCATCTTACTCATCTCACCTTCTTCAGATTCACAAATTCATGCTCTGCTGACATGCGCCTGTTGATTTCATCTTCATATCTGGAATTAGAAAGGGTAAAGCCTAATTGAGTCAGTGGTGAAGGTTATACAGAAAAGGCAGCCTGGGACCCCAACTTCCCACAATGGATATATCCAAATGGAGCTTTCCTGCCAGTAAGCCTAAAAGACGAATTCTGTGGTCCCTCAATTGTTTACATCTTTACTCTCCCCATCCACCTGTCTGGCCCTTTTGTTCTTCGGGGTTTGTGTTTAGGCAAGAATTGTGGTTTCGTTTCCATGGACATGTTTTACTAAGAACCATGCCCTCACTTGGACCTGGTCATCTAATAGACTTGAAGCGTGGGCTTCAGGAAGCTGAGCCCTTTTCTCTCCTGTAACTCACTTCTTCTTGAAGTCCTCTACCGTGTCCTGCATCCCCCTGAACTCGGAGTCCAGGCGGCTTCTCTCCGTGACAAGGCTGTCCAGCTGTGTCCTGAGATTGTAGATGTACTGCTCGAACAAAGGCTCCAGGTCCTGCCTCACGGTCTTGGTGCCCTGCTCCTGCAGCAGGGTCCACTTGGTTTCCAGGACCTTGTTTTGCTGCTCCAGGAATCGGACCTGGAGGAAGACAAGATGGTTATTTGTGCAACAAAGGAAAGAAGGAAGGAAGGGAGGAAGGAAGGAAGGAAGGAAGGAAGGCAGGCAGGAAGAGAGGTGGGTTGACTGTGCCCTAGCAGATCTGGTGGTCCCCGTGGTGCTGGGCTACTCCAGAGCGCACACAGCGGCTCAGGCTGACAGTGCTGCGCCCCTGACTGTTTGCCTTCACACCACACAGATCTCACTGGCCACGTTTCCCCAGGGAGCTATCAGACAGTCCCTCTTCTCCATTACGGAGCCTGTCAGTCAGTGACTTTCAACATTTCTTTTCTTCCTCTTGATAAGCACAATCACAAATGTACTTTAAAAGAGTATTTCTCTCGTATATTGCACAGAGTTATTTTATAGAGTGTAACTCAGCTAAAGGGATGTCAAATGTTTAGAATCTAATGGTTAAATTCCAACCCTATTGATGATTGGATTTAATCTTCTTTCCCATCTAGTGCATGAGTCCCTCTAAAACAAGCTCCCTTAATGCTCATGATCTGGTTCTACAAGTTAAGTATTTTTATGCACATATACCTGTTTCTGAGTCTTTTTTCCTGACATTTCCTTTGGGTTTTTATCTTCTTTCCTTCCCCGCCACCACCCCAACTAAGGCTCAAGTGCAGTTTCCACTGTAATTCCCTTTTAATTTCTTAGACCCTTCAGAAGATCAAGCGAACTCATTCCATTCTCTCAGTTCCTTTCCTTTGCTTGAGGGTTATCAAGAGTGGAGAATGCTTCCCAGGCAGGAATGAAGACATTTAAGGGATCAGCAGCTGTAAATGATTTTTATCACCTTCTAGCTGTGGTCCACATGGAGCCTATCCTGCATCCCAGTGGAGAGCTAGCCCGAGTCCCCTCCTCCCTCTCTGCCGAGGCTCCCCCTCGTAGGACGTTGGTTGCGTCACTCCACTGGGGACTCTGAAATCCCAGTGGAGGGCAGGTGCTCCCGGCTCACCTTGTCGATGAAGGAGGCGAACCTGTTGTTGAGGGTCTTGATCTGTTCCCGCTCCTCAGTCTTGATTCGCTGGATGGTGGGGTCAATTTGCAGGTTGAGGGGAGTCAGGAGACTCTGGTTGATGGTGACCTCTTGGATGCCTCCAGGGGGACAGACGGGTATGCCAGGGCCCCAGTAGCCAATACCAAAGCCAGCTCCACCACCGAGCCCAAAACCACCACTAGCTCCACTGCCAGAACCAAATCCACTCCCAGCTCCACCTCCAACGCTATAGCCGCCTCCAGCGCTGCCGCCATATCCACCACGGTAGACACAGCCGACCTCTCCGAGGGAGATCCTCTTGGAGCCCCCCACGCCATAGAGGCTGCGGCTGCCAAAGCCAGCTCCTCCACCCACTCCAGCGAGCCCACCACTGCCCCTGGAGTGGGACACGGGCACGCTGCTGAAGCCAGAGTGGCTGACCCCAGGGACTCTGGCTGAGCCGGCACTGAAGACACGGCAGCTGCTGCTTTGGCTCTTCACGGTGGATTTGGAAGTCATGGTTCCTGAAGTCGAAGAGGCTGAGGAGGGCGTGAGAGGTGGAGGGTAGAGCTGAGAGGAGCAGACTGGTGAGACGAGGTTGCCAGCAGTGGCTTATATATGGAGAAAATGGGCTGGGCTCAGTGCCGGAAGGCGAGCCTGCAGGTTGGAAAGGCTGGGCTTTACCAACAGTGAGATCACATGGGCTTTATTAGAAAAGTTATGAAATCTGAAGATCGCATTTGAGGTTTCCTTTAGTCAGGGAAAAGTTCTCCTGCCTTCCAGCTTTGAGTGCTCTCAGTACAATAAGACTAGTCTGAATTCACTTAGCTGGGAGTTAGTCACTGACTCACACAAAGGTTCTCCATGTTACGCTCGTGTATGAAATGCACTGAGGATCTTCTCGCCTGGTGTTTCACCCACAAGGCAGAAATCCTGGAGGTCAAAATAACCTATTGCTTATCCCTTACCTATAATTAGTAGCGTTTTCACTGATTGCAGAAGTTAAACATGACTTATTTTTGCTTTCATTACAAATTTCCCACAGCTAGATACGTAGATTTACAATATAATGGGCCTCTGTATATCTGTCACTGGATTTTATACAAATTATTAACTCATGGTCAGCCTTATTTCTTCTATACTCCCACCCAATTCCCTATCAATCTTAAAATATTCAAAAGCAAATCCCAGAGATCATATCATTTCTTTAGTATATAATTCAACATTTATTTTGTAAATGAGGTACTCTTTTAACTACATAACCAAATGCCATTTATATATCCTTAATATTTATGCATTCATTAACATTAAGGAGTGTCTCTTCAATCTTGAACTAAATCCGTTTGTGTTATTTATATTTTAAGTTTTGGTTGTCCAAATCAGGATCCTAATAAGTTCCATACATTTTGTATTTCGGTGATATGTCTTTAAAGTAATATGTCTGTAAAATCATTGAAGTCATTAAATCCCCCTCCGCTTTTCCACTTGCAGTTTATTTGTGATAAAAAATAAAAAACAGGTTATTTGTCCTGTGCATTTGCATAGTCATGTTATCTTACTTAGCGTGATCTCGTGTCCTTTGTGTATCCTGTAAACTGACAGTTCAAACTAGAAGCTTAATAAGCTAGCTATTTAAACATTACAGATACAGATGTCATAGAATGCCTATTTATATACTGAATATTGATATTTACACACCTACTTATTAAGTGAAAAATTAAACAAGTAATACATGGTTAAGGAAACAATTACATGCTCAAGATCATTCCCCACTCCTGTCTAGG
This sequence comes from Balaenoptera ricei, assembly GCF_028023285.1. Classification (NCBI taxonomy): domain Eukaryota; kingdom Metazoa; phylum Chordata; class Mammalia; order Artiodactyla; family Balaenopteridae; genus Balaenoptera; species Balaenoptera ricei. The sequence goes on from NC_082648.1 coordinate 44,410,039, forward strand.
AAGACAAAGCAGTGTTGCCACTTCCCTGTGTATCCTTGTAGTCACGTCACTTCGATATGTTTCTGTGTTTTTCCTGGGGCATGTGTGATGCATGCGAGCATATACATTGAATATATACATACAGGTATATATGAAACACACGTATATATTCCCTTTTGCAGTTGCACTCACGCTGTATGTACTTTGCCTCCATATCTATGTTTTCACGCGATTCTCATGCTATTTCCTACAGGCTGTTTTCTCCACCTTTACCTGTGGTCCATTGCTGTGCATCAGCAACGTCTTATGCTGCTTTCAGCTTGGCCTTCCTTTCTATTGTGGCTTTATCTTTCTTCTCTGCTCCTTTTCTGAGCTCTATCAACTAATACTATCATCTTTTATTTCTCACTCTATTGCCCCTTTGTTCTCTTATTTCACCGTGGTGTTTATTTCATTGCCTTTTCGGTAATAATCTTTGTCACTTTTTTCTGTTGAGTGTTTTCTAAGTGCCTCTTGTTTTTCTCTTTCAATGTAAAGTGTCCTTCGTGGGGCCTGGAATGGTTCCTTTCTAACGAGGGCTCATCTTTGAAAGAGGCGAGCTCCTTCTGCACCTGTCTTTTGCAGACAGTATTCTGGGAGGAGGGGCCAGGCTGCAACCAGGCTAACAGGAATTCTCATTATGGCACAGGCTGTGTGAATAATTCTTTTAATTTTAATTAGACGAAGCCAAGGAAGGAAGATGGCTGCGGCGTGGCTCGCAGTTCAGTCTCCGTCTTCTTTGCTTCCCCGACAACCTGTTGCCAATAGGCCTTGCCTCTGATCCCTTACTCAACCCTACCTTCACTGGGTCTTGAAACTTCATGGCAAATGGGTCCTCCCTGGAACACACACACCCACTTCTGACTGTTGCAAACCAGCGATTCTTGGATTTGCACCTGAGGATGTGTTCTTCACATTCACACAGTAGGAGTTACATGAGTCAGCAGTGCCTGGCAGTAGGAAAACCTCGGGGTTAACTTTGTGTGCTGTCCCTCTGTGGTCACCACATTGTTTCGTTTTGATTTGTTTGTTCTCAAGAGTGTTCTTCACTGGATTTTCTGAGATCTGCCCTGAGAGCATCTTCTCTCGCAGTTTCCCAACAACTGTGTTTGATTTCTTTCTTTCTGTGAGAAGAGTTTTCTATTTTCTTTTTTTTTTTTTTGCTTGAACGACTTTACGATGTTTTCCTTTTGGGGGTTGAGGGTGGAGATTACTTTTACGTTTCTTGTTCTCCTTGTTTCTTTTAAGATAATATCTGAGAAGGGGAAATGCCTTCCTTTCCTCCATTAGGCTACATTCAGAAGTCTCCCATTCATATATTTATATTTACAATATATATAGCCTTTAAACTTTTAAGCAATAATTGAAATTCAAAATATTAATTTTCCTTTCTCGCGCTGCATGGAAACTATTGGCTTCAATGAAGACATCATTGTGCTCAGGGCCTCTCCCTTCCCTGAGCCATGATAAGAGTCACCTGAAAGTTTTCTACAAGCCATCGTATTTACATCAGAAATTTAATCCCAAAATGTATTTGTGCTCTCCTCAGTGGAAGAACCTCCTTTATTGCTTAATCACAGTTTGCAGCATTGAAAGCCCAACAGATACAATGAAAGAGAATAGTATGTAAACCACCATGTACCAATCCCCCAGATTAAACACTTATCCATATTTCTCAGCTTGTCTCATCGAATTCCACTACTTCTTATATTGAAATCTTCTACTTTAGTTGATGTATCTTCAAGGAAATTAAGACATTAAGTCATTTCACTTGTCAATATTTGCATGCATGTCTAAGTTCTTGAGAAGGACTTTTAAATCTAACTGTACAACAGTTTTATATCGATCATGAGCAACAGTCACTTCTTAATGAAACCTAATACTCATTTATGTTCATACTTCTCTGATTATCTCAAAGATGTCTTTTTATGCTGGTTTGCTTGAAGCAACATCCTAACTAGATTCACATATTGCATTGGACTGGTGGTTCTCTTAAGCTTCTTTCATTCTGTAATAGATTCCATTGTTTTCTTTTATATACCACTGATTTGTGGAGAAATTGTTTTTTTCTCTAGAGTGGCTACATTCTGGATTTGGCTCATTGTTTCTGTTGGTGCCACGTAACTTCTAACGCCGGTTTTTCCTCGGTACTAGTTATATTAGAGTTGATTAGATTTAGTTCCATTGTTTCAGGCAAGATTATGTCCCAGCTGGTGCTGTGTGCCCCGTATTGCATCAGATCATGAGGCATATAATACAAGGTGTTCAATTTAGTGATGTTAAGACTGATCCAGGTATATCCATAGTTCCAGCCTTAACCCTCCATTAAAAAGTGTCCAATAAATTTGTCATCTAATATTTTAATATTCATTGATCAACTCTCCAATTGACTATTTCATGAGGGGATGCACACTGGTAACTTATTAATTTAACATCCTGCCTCTGCATTTATCACCTGGCAGTCATCTGTAAGGAAGGCATTGTCATGGTTTCCTTTGTAGATAACCTAATATGTATTTAATTGATACAGGAAAGGCAGAAGAAGTGCTTCTTTCTCTTTATTTTGCAATTTTAGAATAGTGGGTTGGCAGCCCAGCAATTTCCAAGTGTAATAAAGAAAGTTATTGTTTGTTTGTTTGTTTTTTGGGTTTTGTATAATTATAAATTCACAGTTCAAAAAATATATTTGATATGTTTGAGTCCATGGCAGGCATTAATCCTTTTGGTGCTGAAACTGTCCATTTTAGGCCAATGGGAGCTCCTCAGATTGGCTTCTGTGTCCTTTTGACAGAAACGCATTGGACTTTGCAAGCTTCCTTGTTGACGGGGACGAGATGTCTCAAGGCTACCTTGTACTTATCTTGCAACAGACATGGAAACAGCCATTTCTGGGAGTCGCTCTGGTACCTTTTATTGAGAAATGATATTCACAAGCTAAAATTTGCATGCTACGGGTGCTCATTGTTACTGGGTTACTCTTGCTTTGAAGACTTTTCAATGGATAGAGCTAAGAAAAATGTAAAAATATAATTGAAAGGTACTCAAATCAGAAGTTGATACTGATATTTCCAATTCAAATAGAATACAGGATGATTTTCTACCTGTATTTCTTTTACTCACTCTGAAAAGCTGAGCTCTGAATGACATATTACTTATTTGCTTTATCCTACAACAAACCTATGATAGTGTCAAACTAACAGTACCAATATTATTACGAAAAAGAGGGCTATTAAATGCCGTTTCTGATTTCTTCGTGGCTACACCCTGCAAGTGCTATGAAGAAACTCGGATTAGGCAAGAGGAATGGAGAGATAGAAACGCGGGATGAAGGAAAACCTTCATAAGAATCCAGATAAATTCTAGCCTTGCAGTTTCAAACAGAAGCAGGAAGGAACGGTTTTCCATTACTACATTTGATGGAGAGGAGTTTCTTAAGGGAGGGAGGACAGATACAGATGGCAGTGGGGTTAAAGAAGGGGGTTCTATAGGTGCACGAGGAGGTTGGGGACAGTAAGAGTGTTGGGGAAAATGGCACATCTGAGTGGACCGGCCTCCGAGACCTCAAGAGGATGGTTTTCCTCTGCCACTCACTTTCTAGTGCTAAAGGGACACCCCTGGAGTCCAGGAAGTAAGAGCATTGAGGAGAAGGCACTGCCCAGCAAAACTCATGGTTAAAGGAATCCAGCTGCTGTTCGAGAAGAACTCCTCAAGCCCTTTCTCCTCCCATCCTGGGATCTACCGTCAGCTTTTCTCAAGGCCAAGTACAATGAAGAGTTAGCTAGCAAGGGATTCTGTAGGGATGACTCTGGGAGCACGGAGCAGCGCAGAGAAGAGCAGCCTGCTCTCAGCACCTGTAGAAACGTTCCCTCCTCTGGCTCTTCTGCACCCCATGCCCCCACCGTGAGCTGGGATCCCATGCACTGGGCTGTACTGGCCATTCTAGCCCATGCAGCTAGAATCCACGTGCTATGGCTCACAAGTGATCATTCTGAATCACAGAGGATTCAGGTAAGGTGAACTTTGGATACAGCCTCTAACTGGAGAATGTTTTTCTATTGGAGGTTGTTATTTTTAAAATGTATTTCCTATATTTCCCAGGTACATGGACTCCATACAGGAGGAGGCAATTGGCTAACCTCCTTAGGAGTCAAATCCAGTATCTAAGGACCGTCAGTACTGCCGAGTCCTTCCTTGACTCAAAAACACGTCTTTGCTCTTGCGAAAGAAATACGTTTCCTCTTATTCAGTCCTCAGTGGGCAAAGGAAATCAATCGGAATGGTTTAATCTCAGGGAGCTTAACCTAGAGACTGAATCTTTCCTTCCTTAGTACCAAAAAGGGTAACCGCGTTTAATCTCAGATGTCATACAATGAGGACATCGTGGGGAACACACTTTCTCTTTTGAAATGACACATGTTCAACACCAAAAAATTTAGAAAGTACACATCGTAAAAGAAAGACACTTTACTAGAGTTAACGCCAGCTTGAGATGATGAACTTTACTGTTGTAGCGTTAGTTCTTCAGTGATTTCTCTGTATCTCTGGCCCTGCAACCGTCTTTGTGTTCCTTTGTGATTCTGTCTCTTTCTCTCCCTTACTTGTTTCATAATGTTGTGTACAAAATTAGTTTAGTGAAAAATACAGATGTTACTTTGAGCCCCACGCTTTAAGTGTTTTTCGTAATAAACTTTTAATTTCAGAATAGTTGTAGATTTACAAAAAATTGTGAAGATAGTCCAAAGAGGTCTGTATACAATACACATTCATTCCCCCTATTATTAATACCTCACTTTAGTTATATTTCTCACAATGAAGGAAACAATATAAATATATTACTATTAACTAGTCTATACTTCATTTGGATTTCCTTACCTTTTGCCCAATATTCTTTTTTCTGTTCTAGGGTATCATCCATGGTACCACTTTCCATTTAGTCATTGTGTCTCCTTCTTGGCTAACACGGTTTGTCAGGTTTTCCTTGTCTTAATGACCTTGAAAGTTTTGGGGAACTCTGCCCAGGTGTTCTGCAGATGTCCACAATTGGGCTTTGGCTGATGTTGCCTCATGAATAGGCTGGAGTTATGGTGTTTGGGAGGAAGACCACAGAGATGACGTGTGCCCTTCTCATCACATCATATCCAGGGTACTTGCTATGAACCAGACTTACTACTGTCGGTGTTACCCTTGATCACCTGGCTGAGGAAGTGCTTGATTGATTTCTTGACGGTAAAGTTACTCTTTTCCCCCATTTTTAGACTGTGCTCTTTGCAAGGAAGTCATTGTGCACAGCCCACACTTAGGGGGGAGCAGTTCTTCACTCCTTCCTTGATTGGGGAGCACCTATGTAACTAAATGAAATTCTTCTGCCTAAGAGTTGTCAGCCATCCCTTATTAATCAATTTAGTCAATCCCTTATCCACGTCAGTGGGGACCATGAATAATTATTTCATAATTTGGGTTATAATCCAGTACATTATTTATTTGTCTATCTATTTATTTATGGCTCAAGTTGTTCCAATTTGTCTATCAGGAGCTCTTACAGGGTCTTTTTGATTATTTCTTTACTTCTTGGCCCTGAAAGATGCTGCAGGATCATCTTATGTATATATTCCACCCCATTCCTAGACTCAGTCATTTCTCCTGGATTCCTAACAAGGGAACTTTCATTCCTAATGGTATAAGGCAGAATTCTCCAGAGAAAAAACCTGGGATTAGGAACATGGACAGAACAGAGACTGGCAAAAGTGACTGGCCCTCAGGAAGATGTTGACAGACCAACCTTGCACTGTATCCTGAGTTTTCCATTACCCATTTGTAGAAGTCAAAGGAAGCCAGGGCACAGCTGAGAGAGGATGCAGGGCTATCTCTTTGGAGCAGCAAGGACTCTACTTCTTTGAGGCTCTGTGAGAGGATTATGTGGTAAGGAAGAAGGCATTTCCATTCTTACTTTGCCTCCACACTTCAAAAAATCACCACCTGTGCTTTGTGTCTGAGTCCTTGGATGCTGAATTTGCCCAGTGTTTCCAATTTTTCCCTGTCGAAAGGATTACTGGGATTGACAACCATGAAGTACAACTTCCTGCATTTGTCCTATTTCCTCAGCACACATTGCTCGAAGCATAATTTCAGTTCAGAAGTATGTACATTTAAATTACTCCTGATACACGTTGCCAGGCAAGTTTCTTGGTCATGAGGCCTGTCTAAGGACAAATCAAATATCTTACTCTCTAGTCAATGTCCTTCTGATCTACTTGGACTGCAATATGATTCTCTGGGGAGTATGGGTGTCAACTGGGGCAGGAGGAGGTAGAGTGTTAGAGACCAAGTCAGAGAAACGAATCTGCTGGCACCTGGTCAGGGCAGTGAAAACAGACTTTACTATGATGATGAACCTGCTCCCTCCCGCTTCACTTGCCAAACTGTTCTCTGAGGACTCCTGAGCATCCGGATGCTAAGTGGCTGTTTGTCGAAGTTCTCTAAAGGAGGGGGGTGAAGCGCATGGGGATTGGGAGTACGCTTCGTTCCTGAAAAGGCATTTGCCCGGTGAAAACCGCAAGAACCATTGGGAACAAAGCAAGGCAATATGAAACCACGCATTATAGTATAAATCTGCTTTATTTAGCAATCCAAGTGAGCAAAGAGCAGAGGAAGCATCACAGGGATAGAGACCCCCGTACATCATAGAACTAGTCACTTGTGCTTTCATGATCGCTGCAAGGGAGGAACACAACACCTGTGAGATGGGACATACTGGGCCAGTGGAAAGCTAGGGGCATTGCCCTGTTCTGGAGTAGGACCCAGACAGTGACCTTCCGATGGTGAGCAATGGAAGCTCAGATGCGGCAGGTGTTGGCGGAGAGGACATGAGGGCACTCAGCAACTTCAGTTCGAGCTCAAGGAGTAAGAGAAGAAAGAAGCAGGAGAGAGGAAGCAACTGGAGGAAAGGGCAGTGAAGCTGGAGAGGGAGCCTGAGACACTGTGGGACCCCGAGCCCATGGCAGGTGTTCAATGCCTGTAGCCCTTCCTGCTGGAGGAGGAGGTGGTGGTGTATTTGATGGCGGAACTGCTGCCCCCGGAGGAGCTGAGGCCACCCCCTATGGCTCTGCCACTGCCGGAACTGAAGCCACCTCCGGAACTGAAGCCACCTCCAATGCCGTGACCACTGCTGTAGGAGTAGCCACCGCCTCCGCCCAGGCCTAAGCCGCCGCTGACACCGCCGGCACCGCCATAGCCACTGGAGACGGTGGACTGTACCACGGCTGGAGAGGCAAGGGGACAAGGCCATGACAAGACATGGTGAGCTCACTCTGCCACACAGAGTCCAGTCAGAAGAGCACAAGGGCAAGGGAGGGAGGCAAGTGAAGGTACTTACAGATGTTGACTTGTCCAACGCCTTCCCCATTCAGCCTAGGAGAGAGGAGACACAGCCATCATGAGACCTCAGAGCCAGAGCTGGACCAGCGTGGGAAGCTTGGGCGTGAGGAGAGCCCATGGGGAACGTGCCTTCTAAGTGCTTTTCTGGGAGTGGCATTATGGTCACGACTAGAGCGCCTTCCACTGGTGCTCACTGGCTGGACACCTTGGACATGGACCCAGATGTTTGAGGAGGTTGTGTGAGTTACTCACCTGCACTCCTCGCCTTCCAGCAGCTTCCTGTAGGTGGCGATCTCCACGTCCAGAGACAGCTTGACATTCATGAGCTCCTGGTAGTCCTTCACTAGCTGCGCCATATCCTGCTTGGCCTTCTGCAGGGCGTTCTCCAGCTCGGCCAGCTTGTTCTTGGCGTCCCTGAGGGCCAGCTCCCCACGCTGCTCAGCATCGGCGATGGCGGATTGCAGGTTGGCGCACTAGAGGGGAAGATGGGCAGATGAACCTGCAATCTGGACTCCTGAGGAGACGAAGCATGGTTCTTCTTTCCCAGTGAGGAAGAGCTCTAGAGCCCAGATTCCATGGAAAAGGACGTTTGATTCTTTTTGTCCAGTCTTTTTCCATTCTGCAAACCTGAACTAGTCTAGGAGCTCCCTATGCACTTCTGTGTTAACCACCCTAATGAGGATGGAGGTGGTGACTGCTGGAAGATACTACAGCAGACCCAAGACCAGGGGACATTGGAAGAAATGGACCCACTGGCTTCTTCTGCATGTGGACAGTTTGGGTAAGTTCATGTGGATGCACACGAACTCACACAGAACCACAGACACCCACAGTGAGGAGATGATTTCACTTGAAACTGTTGCGACCTTGCCTTCCTTCCACTTCACATGTTTGGAAAACCCTCATTTGTCCTGTGTCTTTTCTCAGCTTCTTTTTCACATGGAATCTGAGCATATTTGCAGCAATCTTCCTCACACTTTCTGGCCTGACCTTTTCTTTGCCAACTTGTGTCTTGCATTCCCAAATCAATCATTCCTCTTATGGAATCTCATTTCAGTGCCTCAAGACTGTATCTTTGTACCGCTGACCAGTTGGGATTGGTCCTGTCATGCAATTGTTTCCTGCTCTTGGGTTGGGATCCATCTCTCTAACTTGTGGGAACTCACTAAGGGAGGAAGTACATGTCCTCCCCTCCCTGCTGTTCCCTCAGTGCCCAGGAATTCCCTACATGGTGGTAGATGGTCCCTGGTGGCCTAGGAAGGAAAGGATGCTTTTCTCCTCCATGGTCCCCACCATACCTGCTTCTTGACGTGGTCGATCTCAGATCTCAGCCTCTGGATCATGCGGTTGATCTCAGTGATCTCCTGCTTGGTGTTGCGCAGGTCGTCCCCGTGTCTGCCCGCCGTCAACTGCAGCTCCTCGTACTGTAAACCAGAGGGAGAGAGGGTGGTGTCCATGGGCTTCACAGGACACTAATCAAGGTTTTCACAAATCGAAACGAATGGTTTGTCCACAAGGCGTTTTAAGAAAATTGGTGTTACAAGGTCATGGACACTGTACACCCATCACACACCATCCTTGGTAGGACCACTGACTGCCTGGTTCTCTTCAGGACCAGAACATCCTCTGTACTGTTTCTGAGAACCAGCATTGGGGTGAAGCTAAAGCAAAGATCCCTTGGTCTTTATCTACGGTAGCTTTTGTCCTACATTTAGGTTCTTTGACTTACTAGACGTGGACATAAATACTGTAAAGACCTACTCTGTTGGTTCAGGGTACACGTCCATTGAGAGGACCCCCGCTTCCTAGATGGAGATTTCCTGAGTGAAGTCTCGGGAAGCCTTGCTGGTCTCCAGCGGGGAGGCACAGGGTTTCTTCTCCAGCTTCCCCCTCACTGCTCACCTTGCACTTGTACCAGCACTCAGCCTCTTCCCGGCTCCTGCAAGCGATCACCTCATATTGCGCTTTGACTTCAGCGATGATGCTGTCCAGGTCCAGGGTGCGGTTGTTGTCCATGGAGAGGACCACAGACGTGTCTGAGATGTGGGTTTGCATCTGAGCCAGTTCCTGCACAACAAGAGATCGTCAGATCCCCTTTTCCCATGACGTTTACAGAGGTACCCAAGCCTAAGATTTTCCATTTTTGCAAATCTCTTTAGAGTCAATAAAACAGAGTGTGGAAAGATGCTTACTGCTTCATAGAGGGCTCTGAGGAAGTTGATCTCATCTATGAGAGCGTCTGCCTTGGTTTCTAGTTCAACCTTATTCATGTAAGCAGTGTCCACATCCTGGGGAAGAAGCCAACAACTTGGGATCAGATGAGCCGAGCCCTCCTTCCCAGTCTGCTCCTCCTTTAATCTCCCCGATTATTCTTTTCTCAGAGTCCTCTCCTTCGGCAAAGAAACATGAACCCCTCATCTTACTCATCTCACCTTCTTCAGATTCACAAATTCATGCTCTGCTGACATGCGCCTGTTGATTTCATCTTCATATCTGGAATTAGAAAGGGTAAAGCCTAATTGAGTCAGTGGTGAAGGTTATACAGAAAAGGCAGCCTGGGACCCCAACTTCCCACAATGGATATATCCAAATGGAGCTTTCCTGCCAGTAAGCCTAAAAGACGAATTCTGTGGTCCCTCAATTGTTTACATCTTTACTCTCCCCATCCACCTGTCTGGCCCTTTTGTTCTTCGGGGTTTGTGTTTAGGCAAGAATTGTGGTTTCGTTTCCATGGACATGTTTTACTAAGAACCATGCCCTCACTTGGACCTGGTCATCTAATAGACTTGAAGCGTGGGCTTCAGGAAGCTGAGCCCTTTTCTCTCCTGTAACTCACTTCTTCTTGAAGTCCTCTACAGTGTCCTGCATCCCCCTGAACTCGGAGTCCAGGCGGCTTCTCTCCGTGACAAGGCTGTCCAGCTGTGTCCTGAGATTGTAGATGTACTGCTCGAACAAAGGCTCCAGGTCCTGCCTCACGGTCTTGGTGCCCTGCTCCTGCAGCAGGGTCCACTTGGTTTCCAGGACCTTGTTTTGCTGCTCCAGGAATCGGACCTGGAGGAAGACAAGATGGTTATTTGTGCAACAAAGGAAAGAAGGAAGGAAGGGAGGAAGGAAGGAAGGAAGGAAGGAAGGCAGGCAGGAAGAGAGGTGGGTTGACTGTGCCCTAGCAGATCTGGTGGTCCCCGTGGTGCTGGGCTACTCCAGAGCGCACACAGCGGCTCAGGCTGACAGTGCTGCGCCCCTGACTGTTTGCCTTCACACCACACAGATCTCACTGGCCACGTTTCCCCAGGGAGCTATCAGACAGTCCCTCTTCTCCATTACGGAGCCTGTCAGTCAGTGACTTTCAACATTTCTTTTCTTCCTCTTGATAAGCACAATCACAAATGTACTTTAAAAGAGTATTTCTCTCGTATATTGCACAGAGTTATTTTATAGAGTGTAACTCAGCTAAAGGGATGTCAAATGTTTAGAATCTAATGGTTAAATTCCAACCCTATTGATGATTGGATTTAATCTTCTTTCCCATCTAGTGCATGAGTCCCTCTAAAACAAGCTCCCTTAATGCTCATGATCTGGTTCTACAAGTTAAGTATTTTTATGCACATATACCTGTTTCTGAGTCTTTTTTCCTGACATTTCCTTTGGGTTTTTATCTTCTTTCCTTCCCCGCCACCACCCCAACTAAGGCTCAAGTGCAGTTTCCACTGTAATTCCCTTTTAATTTCTTAGACCCTTCAGAAGATCAAGCGAACTCATTCCATTCTCTCAGTTCCTTTCCTTTGCTTGAGGGTTATCAAGAGTGGAGAATGCTTCCCAGGCAGGAATGAAGACATTTAAGGGATCAGCAGCTGTAAATGATTTTTATCACCTTCTACCTGTGGTCCACATGGAGCCTATCCTGCATCCCAGTGGAGAGCTAGCCCGAGTCCCCTCCTCCCTCTCTGCCGAGGCTCCCCCTCGTAGGACGTTGGTTGCGTCACTCCACTGGGGACTCTGAAATCCCAGTGGAGGGCAGGTGCTCCCGGCTCACCTTGTCGATGAAGGAGGCGAACCTGTTGTTGAGGGTCTTGATCTGTTCCCGCTCCTCAGTCTTGATTCGCTGGATGGTGGGGTCAATTTGCAGGTTGAGGGGAGTCAGGAGACTCTGGTTGATGGTGACCTCTTGGATGCCTCCAGGGGGACAGACGGGTATGCCAGGGCCCCAGTAGCCAATACCAAAGCCAGCTCCACCACCGAGCCCAAAACCACCACTAGCTCCACTGCCAGAACCAAATCCACTCCCAGCTCCACCTCCAACGCTATAGCCGCCTCCAGCGCTGCCGCCATATCCACCACGGTAGACACAGCCGACCTCTCCGAGGGAGATCCTCTTGGAGCCCCCCACGCCATAGAGGCTGCGGCTGCCAAAGCCAGCTCCTCCACCCACTCCAGCGAGCCCACCACTGCCCCTGGAGTGGGACACGGGCACGCTGCTGAAGCCAGAGTGGCTGACCCCAGGGACTCTGGCTGAGCCGGCACTGAAGACACGGCAGCTGCTGCTTTGGCTCTTCACGGTGGATTTGGAAGTCATGGTTCCTGAAGTCGAAGAGGCTGAGGAGGGCGTGAGAGGTGGAGGGTAGAGCTGAGAGGAGCAGACTGGTGAGACGAGGTTGCCAGCAGTGGCTTATATATGGAGAAAATGGGCTGGGCTCAGTGCCGGAAGGCGAGCCTGCAGGTTGGAAAGGCTGGGCTTTACCAACAGTGAGATCACATGGGCTTTATTAGAAAAGTTATGAAATCTGAAGATCGCATTTGAGGTTTCCTTTAGTCAGGGAAAAGTTCTCCTGCCTTCCAGCTTTGAGTGCTCTCAGTACAATAAGACTAGTCTGAATTCACTTAGCTGGGAGTTAGTCACTGACTCACACAAAGGTTCTCCATGTTACGCTCGTGTATGAAATGCACTGAGGATCTTCTCGCCTGGTGTTTCACCCACAAGGCAGAAATCCTGGAGGTCAAAATAACCTATTGCTTATCCCTTACCTATAATTAGTAGCGTTTTCACTGATTGCAGAAGTTAAACATGACTTATTTTTGCTTTCATTACAAATTTCCCACAGCTAGATACGTAGATTTACAATATAATGGGCCTCTGTATATCTGTCACTGGATTTTATACAAATTATTAACTCATGGTCAGCCTTATTTCTTCTATACTCCCACCCAATTCCCTATCAATCTTAAAATATTCAAAAGCAAATCCCAGAGATCATATCATTTCTTTAGTATATAATTCAACATTTATTTTGTAAATGAGGTACTCTTTTAACTACATAACCAAATGCCATTTATATATCCTTAATATTTATGCATTCATTAACATTAAGGAGTGTCTCTTCAATCTTGAACTAAATCCGTTTGTGTTATTTATATTTTAAGTTTTGGTTGTCCAAATCAGGATCCTAATAAGTTCCATACATTTTGTATTTCGGTGATATGTCTTTAAAGTAATATGTCTGTAAAATCATTGAAGTCATTAAATCCCCCTCCGCTTTTCCACTTGCAGTTTATTTGTGATAAAAAATAAAAAACAGGTTATTTGTCCTGTGCATTTGCATAGTCATGTTATCTTACTTAGCGTGATCTCGTGTCCTTTGTGTATCCTGTAAACTGACAGTTCAAACTAGAAGCTTAATAAGCTAGCTATTTAAACATTACAGATACAGATGTCATAGAATGCCTATTTATATACTGAATATTGATATTTACACACCTACTTATTAAGTGAAAAATTAAACAAGTAATACATGGTTAAGGAAACAATTACATGCTCAAGATCATTCCCCACTCCTGTCTAGGAAGACAAAGCAGTGTTGCCACTTCCCTGTGTATCCTTGTAGTCACGTCACTTCGATATGTTTCTGTGTTTTTCCTGGGGCATGTGTGATGCATGCGAGCATATACATTGAATATATACATACAGGTATATATGAAACACACGTATATATTCCCTTTTGCAGTTGCACTCACGCTGTATGTACTTTGCCTCCATATCTATGTTTTCACGCGATTCTCATGCTATTTCCTACAGGCTGTTTTCTCCACCTTTACCTGTGGTCCATTGCTGTGCATCAGCAACGTCTTATGCTGCTTTCAGCTTGGCCTTCCTTTCTATTGTGGCTTTATCTTTCTTCTCTGCTCCTTTTCTGAGCTCTATCAACTAATACTATCATCTTTTATTTCTCACTCTATTGCCCCTTTGTTCTCTTATTTCACCGTGGTGTTTATTTCATTGCCTTTTCGGTAATAATCTTTGTCACTTTTTTCTGTTGAGTGTTTTCTAAGTGCCTCTTGTTTTTCTCTTTCAATGTAAAGTGTCCTTCGTGGGGCCTGGAATGGTTCCTTTCTAACGAGGGCTCATCTTTGAAAGAGGCGAGCTCCTTCTGCACCTGTCTTTTGCAGACAGTATTCTGGGAGGAGGGGCCAGGCTGCAACCAGGCTAACAGGAATTCTCATTATGGCACAGGCTGTGTGAATAATTCTTTTAATTTTAATTAGACGAAGCCAAGGAAGGAGGATGGCTGCGGCGTGGCTCGCAGTTCAGTCTCCGTCTTCTTTGCTTCCCCGACAACCTGTTGCCAATAGGCCTTGCCTCTGATCCCTTACTCAACCCTACCTTCACTGGGTCTTGAAACTTCATGGCAAATGGGTCCTCCCTGGAACACACACACCCACTTCTGACTGTTGCAAACCAGCGATTCTTGGATTTGCACCTGAGGATGTGTTCTTCACATTCACACAGTAGGAGTTACATGAGTCAGCAGTGCCTGGCAGTAGGAAAACCTCGGGGTTAACTTTGTGTGCTGTCCCTCTGTGGTCACCACATTGTTTCGTTTTGATTTGTTTGTTCTCAAGAGTGTTCTTCACTGGATTTTCTGAGATCTGCCCTGAGGGCATCTTCTCTCGCAGTTTCCCAACAACTGTGTTTGATTTCTTTCTTTCTGTGAGAAGAGTTTTCTATTTTCTTTTTTTTTTTTTTGCTTGAACGACTTTACGATGTTTTCCTTTTGGGGGTTGAGGGTGGAGATTACTTTTACGTTTCTTGTTCTCCTTGTTTCTTTTAAGATAATATCTGAGAAGGGGAAATGCCTTCCTTTCCTCCATTAGGCTACATTCAGAAGTCTCCCATTCATATATTTATATTTACAATATATATAGCCTTTAAACTTTTAAGCAATAATTGAAATTCAAAATATTAATTTTCCTTTCTCGCGCTGCATGGAAACTATTGGCTTCAATGAAGACATCATTGTGCTCAGGGCCTCTCCCTTCCCTGAGCCATGATAAGAGTCACCTGAAAGTTTTCTACAAGCCATCGTATTTACCATCATCAGAAATTTAATCCCAAAGTGTATTTGTGCTCTCCTCAGTGGAAGAACCTCCTTTATTGCTTAATCACAGTTTGCAGCATTGAAAGCCCAACAGATACAATGAAAGAGAATAGTATGTAAACCACCATGTACCAATCCCCCAGATTAAACACTTATCCATATTTCTCAGCTTGTCTCATCGAATTCCACTACTTCTTATATTGAAATCTTCTACTTTAGTTGATGTATCTTCAAGGAGATTAAGACATTAAGTCATTTCACTTGTCAATATTTGCATGCATGTCTAAGTTGTTAAGAAGGACTTTTAAATCTAACTGTACAACAGTTTTATATCGATCATGAGCAACAGTCACTTCTTAATGAAACCTAATACTCATTTATGTTCATACTTCTCTGATTATCTCAAAGATGTCTTTTTATGCTGGTTTGCTTGAAGCAACATCCTAACTAGATTCACATATTGCATTGGACTGGTGGTTCTCTTAAGCTTCTTTCATTCTGTAATAGATTCCATTGTTTTCTTTTATATACCACTGATTTGTGGAGAAATTGTTTTTTTCTCTAGAACGGCTACATTCTGGATTTGGCTCATTGTTTCTGTTGGTGCCACGTAACTTCTAACGCCGGTTTTTCCTCGGTACTAGTTATATTAGAGTTGATTAGATTTAGTTCCATTGTTTCAGGCAAGATTATGTCCCAGCTGGTGCTGTGTGCCCCGTATTGCATCAGATCATGAGGCATATAATACAAGGTGTTCAATTTAGTCATGTTAAGACTGATCCAGGTATATCCATAGTTCCAGCCTTAACCCTCCATTAAAAAGTGTCCAATAAATTTGTCATCTAATATTTTAATATTCATTGATCAACTCTCCGATTGACTATTTCATGAGGGGATGCACACTGGTAACTTATTAATTTAACATCCTGCCTCTGCATTTATCACCTGGCAGTCATCTGTAAGGAAGGCATTGTCAGGGTTCCCTTTGTAGGTAACCTAATATGTATTTAATTGATACAGGAAAGGCAGAAGAAGTGCTTCTTTCTCTTTATTTTGCAATTTTAGAATAGTGGGTTGGCAGCCCAGCAATTTCCAAGTGTAATAAAGAAAGTTATTGTTTGTTTGTTTGTTTTTTGGGTTTTGTATAATTATAAATTCACAGTTCAAAAAATATATTTGATATGTTTGAGTCCATGGCAGGCATTAATCCTTTTGGTGCTGAAACTGTCCATTTTAGGCCAATGGGAGCTCCTCAGATTGGCTTCTGTGTCCTTTTGACAGAAACGCATTGGACTTTGCAAGCTTCCTTGTTGACGGGGACGAGATGTCTCAAGGCTACCTTGTACTTATCTTGCAACAGACATGGAAACAGCCATTTCTGGGAGTCGCTCTGGTACCTTTTATTGAGAAATGATATTCACAAGCTAAAATTTGCATGCTACGGGTGCTCATTGTTACTGGGTTACTCTTGCTTTGAAGACTTTTCAATGGATAGAGCTAAGAAAAATGTAAAAATATAATTGAAAGGTACTCAAATCAGAAGTTGATACTGATATTTCCAATTCAAATAGAATACAGGATGATTTTCTACCTGTATTTCTTTTACTCACTCTGAAAAGCTGAGCTCTGAATGACATATTACTTATTTGCTTTATCCTACAACAAACCTATGATAGTGTCAAACTAACAGTACCAATATTATTACGAAAAAGAGGGCTATTAAATGCCGTTTCTGATTTCTTCGTGGCTACACCCTGCAAGTGCTATGAAGAAACTCGGATTAGGCAAGAGGAATGGAGAGATAGAAACGCGGGATGAAGGAAAACCTTCATAAGAATCCAGATAAATTCTAGCCTTGCAGTTTCAAACAGAAGCAGGAAGGAAAGGTCTTCCATTACTACATTTGATGGAGAGGAGTTTCTTAAGGGAGGGAGGACAGATACAGATGGCAGTGGGGTTAAAGAAGGGGGTTCTATAGGTGCACGAGGAGGTTGGGGACAGTAAGAGTGTTGGGGAAAATGGCACATCTGAGTGGACCGGCCTCCGAGACCTCAAGAGGATGGTTTTCCTCTGCCACTCACTTTCTAGTGCTAAAGGGACACCCCTGGAGTCCAGGAAGTAAGAGCATTGAGGAGAAGGCACTGCCCAGCAAAACTCATGGTTAAAGGAATCCAGCTGCTGTTCGAGAAGAACTCCTCAAGCCCTTTCTCCTCCCATCCTGGGATCTACCGTCAGCTTTTCTCAAGGCCAAGTACAATGAAGAGTTAGCTAGCAAGGGATTCTGTAGGGATGACTCTGGGAGCACGGAGCAGCGCAGAGAAGAGCAGCCTGCTCTCAGCACCTGTAGAAACGTTCCCTCCTCTGGCTCTTCTGCACCCCATGCCCCCACCGTGAGCTGGGATCCCATGCACTGGGCTGTACTGGCCATTCTAGCCCATGCAGCTAGAATCCACGTGCTATGGCTCACAAGTGATCATTCTGAATCACAGAGGATTCAGGTAAGGTGAACTTTGGATACAGCCTCTAACTGGAGAATGTTTTTCTATTGGAGGTTGTTATTTTTAAAATGTATTTCCTATATTTCCCAGGTACATGGACTCCATACAGGAGGAGGCAATTGGCTAACCTCCTTAGGAGTCAAATCCAGTATCTAAGGACCGTCAGTACTGCCGAGTCCTTCCTTGACTCAAAAACACGTCTTTGCTCTTGCGAAAGAAATACGTTTCCTCTTATTCAGTCCTCAGTGGGCAAAGGAAATCAATCGGAATGGTTTAATCTCAGGGAGCTTAACCTAGAGACTGAATCTTTCCTTCCTTAGTACCAAAAAGGGTAACCGCGTTTAATCTCAGATGTCATACAATGAGGACATCGTGGGGAACACACTTTCTCTTTTGAAATGACACATGTTCAACACCAAAAAATTTAGAAAGTACACATCGTAAAAGAAAGACACTTTACTAGAGTTAACGCCAGCTTGAGATGATGAACTTTACTGTTGTAGCGTTAGTTCTTCAGTGATTTCTCTGTATCTCTGGCCCTGCAACCGTCTTTGTGTTCCTTTGTGATTCTGTCTCTTTCTCTCCCTTACTTGTTTCATAATGTTGTGTACAAAATTAGTTTAGTGAAAAATACAGATGTTACTTTGAGCCCCACGCTTTAAGTGTTTTTCGTAATAAACTTTTAATTTCAGAATAGTTGTAGATTTACAAAAAATTGTGAAGATAGTCCAAAGAGGTCTGTATACAATACACATTCATTCCCCCTATTATTAATACCTCACTTTAGTTATATTTCTCACAATGAAGGAAACAATATAAATATATTACTATTAACTAGTCTATACTTCATTTGGATTTCCTTACCTTTTGCCCAATATTCTTTTTTCTGTTCTAGGGTATCATCCATGGTACCACTTTCCATTTAGTCATTGTGTCTCCTTCTTGGCTAACACGGTTTGTCAGGTTTTCCTTGTCTTAATGACCTTGAAAGTTTTGGGGAACTCTGCCCAGGTGTTCTGCAGATGTCCACAATTGGGCTTTGGCTGATGTTGCCTCATGAATAGGCTGGAGTTATGGTGTTTGGGAGGAAGACCACAGAGATGACGTGTGCCCTTCTCATCACATCATATCCAGGGTACTTGCTATGAACCAGACTTACTACTGTCGGTGTTACCCTTGATCACCTGGCTGAGGAAGTGCTTGATTGATTTCTTGACGGTAAAGTTACTCTTTTCCCCCATTTTTAGACTGTGCTCTTTGCAAGGAAGTCATTGTGCACAGCCCACACTTAGGGGGGAGCAGTTCTTCACTCCTTCCTTGATTGGGGAGCACCTATGTAACTAAATGAAATTCTTCTGCCTAAGAGTTGTCAGCCATCCCTTATTAATCAATTTAGTCAATCCCTTATCCACGTCAGTGGGGACCATGAATAATTATTTCATAATTTGGGTTATAATCCAGTACATTATTTATTTGTCTATCTATTTATTTATGGCTCAAGTTGTTCCAATTTGTCTATCAGGAGCTCTTACAGGGTCTTTTTGATTATTTCTTTACTTCTTGGCCCTGAAAGATGCTGCAGGATCATCTTATGTATATATTCCACCCCATTCCTAGACTCAGTCATTTCTCCTGGATTCCTAACAAGGGAACTTTCATTCCTAATGGTATAAGGCAGAATTCTCCAGAGAAAAAACCTGGGATTAGGAACATGGACAGAACAGAGACTGGCAAAAGTGACTGGCCCTCAGGAAGATGTTGACAGACCAACCTTGCACTGTATCCTGAGTTTTCCATTACCCATTTGTAGAAGTCAAAGGAAGCCAGGGCACAGCTGAGAGAGGATGCAGGGCTATCTCTTTGGAGCAGCAAGGACTCTACTTCTTTGAGGCTCTGTGAGAGGATTATGTGGTAAGGAAGAAGGCATTTCCATTCTTACTTTGCCTCCACACTTCAAAAAATCACCACCTGTGCTTTGTGTCTGAGTCCTTGGATGCTGAATTTGCCCAGTGTTTCCAATTTTTCCCTGTCGAAAGGATTACTGGGATTGACAACCATGAAGTACAACTTCCTGCATTTGTCCTATTTCCTCAGCACACATTGCTCGAAGCATAATTTCAGTTCAGAAGTATGTACATTTAAATTACTCCTGATACACGTTGCCAGGCAAGTTTCTTGGTCATGAGGCCTGTCTAAGGACAAATCAAATATCTTACTCTCTAGTCAATGTCCTTCTGATCTACTTGGACTGCAATATGATTCTCTGGGGAGTATGGGTGTCAACTGGGGCAGGAGGAGGTAGAGTGTTAGAGACCAAGTCAGAGAAACGAATCTGCTGGCACCTGGTCAGGGCAGTGAAAACAGACTTTACTATGATGATGAACCTGCTCCCTCCCGCTTCACTTGCCAAACTGTTCTCTGAGGACTCCTGAGCATCCGGATGCTAAGTGGCTGTTTGTCGAAGTTCTCTAAAGGAGGGGGGTGAAGCGCATGGGGATTGGGAGTACGCTTCGTTCCTGAAAAGGCATTTGCCCGGTGAAAACCGCAAGAACCATTGGGAACAAAGCAAGGCAATATGAAACCACGCATTATAGTATAAATCTGCTTTATTTAGCAATCCAAGTGAGCAAAGAGCAGAGGAAGCATCACAGGGATAGAGACCCCCGTACATCATAGAACTAGTCACTTGTGCTTTCATGATCGCTGCAAGGGAGGAACACAACACCTGTGAGATGGGACATACTGGGCCAGTGGAAAGCTAGGGGCATTGCCCTGTTCTGGAGTAGGACCCAGACAGTGACCTTCCGATGGTGAGCAATGGAAGCTCAGATGCGGCAGGTGTTGGCGGAGAGGACATGAGGGCACTCAGCAACTTCAGTTCGAGCTCAAGGAGTAAGAGAAGAAAGAAGCAGGAGAGAGGAAGCAACTGGAGGAAAGGGCAGTGAAGCTGGAGAGGGAGCCTGAGACACTGTGGGACCCCGAGCCCATGGCAGGTGTTCAATGCCTGTAGCCCTTCCTGCTGGAGGAGGAGGTGGTGGTGTATTTGATGGCGGAACTGCTGCCCCCGGAGGAGCTGAGGCCACCCCCTATGGCTCTGCCACTGCCGGAACTGAAGCCACCTCCGGAACTGAAGCCACCTCCAATGCCGTGACCACTGCTGTAGGAGTAGCCACCGCCTCCGCCCAGGCCTAAGCCGCCGCTGACACCGCCGGCACCGCCATAGCCACTGGAGACGGTGGACTGTACCACGGCTGGAGAGGCAAGGGGACAAGGCCATGACAAGACATGGTGAGCTCACTCTGCCACACAGAGTCCAGTCAGAAGAGCACAAGGGCAAGGGAGGGAGGCAAGTGAAGGTACTTACAGATGTTGACTTGTCCAACGCCTTCCCCATTCAGCCTAGGAGAGAGGAGACACAGCCATCATGAGACCTCAGAGCCAGAGCTGGACCAGCGTGGGAAGCTTGGGCGTGAGGAGAGCCCATGGGGAACGTGCCTTCTAAGTGCTTTTCTGGGAGTGGCATTATGGTCACGACTAGAGCGCCTTCCACTGGTGCTCACTGGCTGGACACCTTGGACATGGACCCAGATGTTTGAGGAGGTTGTGTGAGTTACTCACCTGCACTCCTCGCCTTCCAGCAGCTTCCTGTAGGTGGCGATCTCCACGTCCAGAGACAGCTTGACATTCATGAGCTCCTGGTAGTCCTTCACTAGCTGCGCCATATCCTGCTTGGCCTTCTGCAGGGCGTTCTCCAGCTCGGCCAGCTTGTTCTTGGCGTCCCTGAGGGCCAGCTCCCCACGCTGCTCAGCATCGGCGATGGCGGATTGCAGGTTGGCGCACTAGAGGGGAAGATGGGCAGATGAACCTGCAATCTGGACTCCTGAGGAGACGAAGCATGGTTCTTCTTTCCCAGTGAGGAAGAGCTCTAGAGCCCAGATTCCATGGAAAAGGACGTTTGATTCTTTTTGTCCAGTCTTTTTCCATTCTGCAAACCTGAACTAGTCTAGGAGCTCCCTATGCACTTCTGTGTTAACCACCCTAATGAGGATGGAGGTGGTGACTGCTGGAAGATACTACAGCAGACCCAAGACCAGGGGACATTGGAAGAAATGGACCCACTGGCTTCTTCTGCATGTGGACAGTTTGGGTAAGTTCATGTGGATGCACACGAACTCACACAGAACCACAGACACCCACAGTGAGGAGATGATTTCACTTGAAACTGTTGCGACCTTGCCTTCCTTCCACTTCACATGTTTGGAAAACCCTCATTTGTCCTGTGTCTTTTCTCAGCTTCTTTTTCACATGGAATCTGAGCATATTTGCAGCAATCTTCCTCACACTTTCTGGCCTGACCTTTTCTTTGCCAACTTGTGTCTTGCATTCCCAAATCAATCATTCCTCTTATGGAATCTCATTTCAGTGCCTCAAGACTGTATCTTTGTACCGCTGACCAGTTGGGATTGGTCCTGTCATGCAATTGTTTCCTGCTCTTGGGTTGGGATCCATCTCTCTAACTTGTGGGAACTCACTAAGGGAGGAAGTACATGTCCTCCCCTCCCTGCTGTTCCCTCAGTGCCCAGGAATTCCCTACATGGTGGTAGATGGTCCCTGGTGGCCTAGGAAGGAAAGGATGCTTTTCTCCTCCATGGTCCCCACCATACCTGCTTCTTGACGTGGTCGATCTCAGATCTCAGCCTCTGGATCATGCGGTTGATCTCAGTGATCTCCTGCTTGGTGTTGCGCAGGTCGTCCCCGTGTCTGCCCGCCGTCAACTGCAGCTCCTCGTACTGTAAACCAGAGGGAGAGAGGGTGGTGTCCATGGGCTTCACAGGACACTAATCAAGGTTTTCACAAATCGAAACGAATGGTTTGTCCACAAGGCGTTTTAAGAAAATTGGTGTTACAAGGTCATGGACACTGTACACCCATCACACACCATCCTTGGTAGGACCACTGACTGCCTGGTTCTCTTCAGGACCAGAACATCCTCTGTACTGTTTCTGAGAACCAGCATTGGGGTGAAGCTAAAGCAAAGATCCCTTGGTCTTTATCTACGGTAGCTTTTGTCCTACATTTAGGTTCTTTGACTTACTAGACGTGGACATAAATACTGTAAAGACCTACTCTGTTGGTTCAGGGTACACGTCCATTGAGAGGACCCCCGCTTCCTAGATGGAGATTTCCTGAGTGAAGTCTCGGGAAGCCTTGCTGGTCTCCAGCGGGGAGGCACAGGGTTTCTTCTCCAGCTTCCCCCTCACTGCTCACCTTGCACTTGTACCAGCACTCAGCCTCTTCCCGGCTCCTGCAAGCGATCACCTCGTATTGCGCTTTGACTTCAGCGATGATGCTGTCCAGGTCCAGGGTGCGGTTGTTGTCCATGGAGAGGACCACAGACGTGTCTGAGATGTGGGTTTGCATCTGAGCCAGTTCCTGCACAACAAGAGATCGTCAGATCCCCTTTTCCCATGACGTTTACAGAGGTACCCAAGCCTAAGATTTTCCATTTTTGCAAATCTCTTTAGAGTCAATAAAACAGAGTGTGGAAAGATGCTTACTGCTTCATAGAGGGCTCTGAGGAAGTTGATCTCATCTATGAGAGCGTCTGCCTTGGTTTCTAGTTCAACCTTATTCATGTAAGCAGTGTCCACATCCTGGGGAAGAAGCCAACAACTTGGGATCAGATGAGCCGAGCCCTCCTTCCCAGTCTGCTCCTCCTTTAATCTCCCCGATTATTCTTTTCCCAGAGTCCTCTCCTTCGGCAAAGATACATGAACCCCTCATCTTACTCATCTCACCTTCTTCAGATTCACAAATTCATTCTCTGCTGACATGCGCCTGTTGATTTCATCTTCATATCTGGAATTAGAAAGGGTAAAGCCTAACTGAGTCAGTGGTGAAGGTTATACAGAAAAGACAGCCTGGGATCCCAACTTCCCACAATGGATATATCTAAATGGAGCTTTCCTGCCAGTAAGCCTAAAAGATGAATTCTGTGGTCCCTCAATTGTTTACATCTTTACTCTCCCCATCCACCTGTCTGGCCCTTTTGTTCTTCGGGGTTTGTGTTTAGGCAAGAATTGTGGTTTCATTTCCATGGACATGTTTTACTAAGAACCATGCCCTCATTTGGACCTGGTCATCTAATAGACTTGAAGCGTGGGCTTCAGGAAACTGAGCCCTTTTCTCTCCTGTAACTCACTTCTTCTTGAAGTCCTCTACTGTGTCCTGCATCCCCCTGAACTCGGAGTCCAGGCGGCTTCTCTCCGTGACAAGGCTGTCCAGCTGTGTCCTGAGATTGTAGATGTACTGCTCGAACAAAGGCTCCAGGTCCTGCCTCACGGTCTTGGTGCCCTGCTCCTGCAGCAGGGTCCACTTGGTTTCCAGGACCTTGTTTTGCTGCTCCAGGAATCGGACCTGGAGGAAGACAAGATGGTTATTTGTGCAACAAAGGAAAGAAGGAAGGAAGGAAGGAAGGAAGGAAGGAAGGAAGGCAGGAAGAGAGGTGGGTTGACTGTGCCCTAGCAGATTTGGTGGTCCCCGTGGTGCTGGGCTACTCCAGAGCGCACACAGCGGCTCAGGCTGACAGTGCTGCGCCCCTGACTGTTTGCCTTCACACCACACAGATCTCACTGGCCACGTTTCCCCAGGGAGCTATCAGACAGTCCCTCTTCTCCATTACGGAGCCTGTCAGTCAGTGACTTTCAACATTTCTTTTCTTCCTCTTGATAAGCACAATCACAAATGTACTTTAAAAGAGTATTTCTCTCGTATATTGCACAGAGTTATTTTATAGAGTGTAACTCAGCTAAAGGGATGTCAAATGTTTAGAATCTAATGGTTAAATTCCAACCCTATTGATGATTGGATTTAATCTTCTTTCCCATCTAGTGCATGAGTCCCTCTAAAACAAGCTCCCTTAATGCTCATGATCTGGTTCTACAAGTTAAGTATTTTTATGCACATATACCTGTTTCTGAGTCTTTTTTCCTGACATTTCCTTTGGGTTTTTATCTTCTTTCCTTCCCCGCCACCACCCCAACTAAGGCTCAAGTGCAGTTTCCACTGTAATTCCCTTTTAATTTCTTAGACCCTTCAGAAGATCAAGCGAACTCATTCCATTCTCTCAGTTCCTTTCCTTTGCTTGAGGGTTATCAAGAGTGGAGAATGCTTCCCAGGCAGGAATGAAGACATTTAAGGGATCAGCAGCTGTAAATGATTTTTATCACCTTCTAGCTGTGGTCCACATGGAGCCTATCCTGCATCCCAGTGGAGAGCTAGCCCGAGTCCCCTCCTCCCTCTCTGCCGAGGCTCCCCCTCGTAGGACGTTGGTTGCGTCACTCCACTGGGGACTCTGAAATCCCAGTGGAGGGCAGGTGCTCCCGGCTCACCTTGTCGATGAAGGAGGCGAACCTGTTGTTGAGGGTCTTGATCTGTTCCCGCTCCTCAGTCTTGATTCGCTGGATGGTGGGGTCAATTTGCAGGTTGAGGGGAGTCAGGAGACTCTGGTTGATGGTGACCTCTTGGATGCCTCCAGGGGGACAGACGGGTATGCCAGGGCCCCAGTAGCCAATACCAAAGCCAGCTCCACCACCGAGCCCAAAACCACCACTAGCTCCACTGCCAGAACCAAATCCACTCCCAGCTCCACCTCCAACGCTATAGCCGCCTCCAGCGCTGCCGCCATATCCACCACGGTAGACACAGCCGACCTCTCCGAGGGAGATCCTCTTGGAGCCCCCCACGCCATAGAGGCTGCGGCTGCCAAAGCCAGCTCCTCCACCCACTCCAGCGAGCCCACCACTGCCCCTGGAGTGGGACACGGGCACGCTGCTGAAGCCAGAGCGGCAGACCCCAGGGACTCTGGCTGAGCCGGCACTGAAGACACGGCGGCTGCTGCTTTGGCTCTTCACGGTGGATTTGGAAGTCATGGTTCCTGAAGTCGAAGAGGCTGAGGAGGGCGTGAGAGGTGGAGGGTAGAGCTGAGAGGAGCAGATTGGTGAGATGGAGGTTCCCATCAGTGGCTTATATATGGAGAAAATGGGCTGGGCTCAGTGCGGAAGGTGAGCCTGCAGGTTGGGAAGGGTGGGCTTTACAAATAGTGACATCGCCCCCAGGCACTAGAAAGGTATGAAGTATGAATGTTGCTTCTTTGGCATCCTTTCGTCGTGGAGAAATTCTCCTGGCTTCTAGCCTTGACTTGATCACAACACAATAAGTCTGGATGTAAATTCAGTGAAGTCATGAGTTAGTCATGTTCTCAAACAAAGGAGACAAGGAGTTGATCTGTGATAATTGTCCCCTCCTTCTGCTTACTCAGACACTGTTCTGTGTGCCCCTTTCCCACACAGTTTTTCTCTTCCACCAGCACCACCCTTCCCATCAAGTTGGACTGCCTCTGAGAGCTAATAGGCATTTGCCCGGTGGCCTGAGCAAGAAGTGGCTTGTGGTGTTTTCCCGCCATGTTTGAACCTGTCCTTCTGGAGCTCCTGGCTGCTTTTCTGGTGGCCTGGCCTGGGAATGGGGGCTACTTTGGGGACATGACCCTCCTTTGAAAGGCAAGAGGGACAAAGGAGCTGAGTATTTACAGCATAAGAGCAACTCTATCCTATGTGGAATTGGCAGTTTCATGATAGGATAAGAGATCACCCAAGCCCACCCTGCCCAGAGATCTGGCTTCTTGTGATTTCTACCCATGCCTGCACCTCCCTCCCTAGTGTTTGTTTTCACAATGAGCTGATGACCCTGTACATTTTTTTTAACCAAATGAAATTCATAGACACCTTTTTTCTCTGGTTTTTTGGAATGTTAACTTAGAGCTTAATTTACAGAAGCTAAAATGAGTAGCACAAAAATCATTAAGGGAATTAATTGCATTTTGATGCCCATAGATTCTGACATTTCTTAAGAATCAAGAATTATATATCTTAATGTGGTGTGCACAGAAAGTTGAGGGGCATATAGAAGCAGTGAATCATAAAAATGTGCCTTTATAAGTGTGATGATGTCACAAGTAAATTCCAAATTTATATTTCTAATCTCAGTGCTTGAAATCTCAAATCCCCAGACACATTCTTAGAGGGTGGGAAGGCTGTCAAGTGAGCATGGTGTTTGGTTTAGGGGGAAAGAGATTCATTTCCTAGTCCATACATTAAGTACTAAGAGGAATGTTGAGAGCAATTGTAGGCATGGTGATTTATGAGAATATCTGGTTAATTGACAACCAAGGGAGGAAAGACAAACTCCCATATTGAGATGAGCCTGAGAAAAGCTCTTGTGTTGATTTTATAAGCAATTCAATCTCTCCAGTATTATGGAGGCACAGCATCCAGGAGAGCAGGGCATTCCCTACCCAAAGGAGTGCTAACTCAGCATCTGGCAGGAAAGAGATACCTTCTCAAGGCAATGGAAGCAGCTCCCCTTCCTCCACCCTGGTTGCACAATGCTCTACCAAGAAATGTGATTCCACCCAATTCTGAGAAAGAAGCTTTCCTTTCCATGGCATGGTGTTCTGAGCTACTCTCTTGGGATAGATTCTTTAGACTTGGCATGGATGAGGCCAGGAGGGGAGGAAGGGTTGGCAAGTCAGTTTGGAGCAACATGCATTTGTCCAATGTCCTGTGTCTATGTCAGTGTTCCATGTCTGTGTCTGCTTTCACATTGCAATGGCAGAGTTGAGTAATGGTTGCAACAGAAGAGTGTATGACTGGCAAAGCTTAAAAGATTTATTAGATGGCCCTTTAAAGAAAAATGTGCCAACCCCTGGTTAAGAGCAAGGGCTCTGGAGACAGAGTGCTCAGGCTCACAGGCTCCCGTGGTTTTTATGCAAATTACTCATTTTTAGAGCTGTAAACTGGGGGATGATAATAGTACCTATCTCACAGTGATGTGAGGATAACGTGAAATAATTCACGTAAAAGTCTTAGCACAGTGTCTGCGCATAAGTTCTCAATGAAGATGAGCTAATATCATCATCATAATGGAAGTATGAAGAAGCTTGGTGTGTTCAGGGACCCACAAGAAGCTTCAAGAACAGAACACAGGGACAGCCTGTATGTGTCTGGGAGGGGTGGGGAGAAAATGCAACCAGTGTTGCAGGTTTGTGCCACATAAGTAAGGCCAGAAGCCACAGGTAGAAGTTTGTCCTTGCTCCTGGAGGCCATGCAGAGGCATGAGATCAGAAGTGTGATTTGCAAGCTTGCTGGCACTCAGAGCAGCAGGCAGGGAAGAGCTCTTCTCCAGCAGCAGCTCCTTGCTCAAGGGGCTGGAAGGAAGCGGTGGTCAGAGGAAGGCAGCATCCGAGTCCTAGGAGGGAGCTTGGCAGGCTGCCCTCTCCCTCCTGTGGAGTCAGGTTCTCTGCTGTAACCCTCTTCCAGGTCCTTATCTGTCCTCTGGGCTGTGCACACGGGGACAGGTTTCTGTCAAACAGCACAGGTGATCAGATCAGGTCCTCTTTTAGTACTAATTGTATATCTTTTCCAGAGTGGGAGAAGACTCATCCTCCAATGAAATATATAATTCAATTGCAGCAGGAACCTCACATTCAACCATTTAGCCTATCAGAGGATGATTTAACTTCAACATATTATCCAGTGTGAAATTTGGCATGTGCACCAGATGGCATGAGCAATGTAAAGTATCATGTTTGTTTCATTTCCTGACACAAGTATTTCTCCTATTGGTAGATTTATAAGTCATTATATATATATATATATATATATATATATATATATATATATATATATATATATATATATATATATATACTTTTTTTCCCCCCCGAAAAGTCCCCATCACCACCTGCCAGGGAATGATGTTCTAGGAACCAATTCCAGGGACCCTGACCCTGAGTCATGTCCACTGAGAGGGCTCATGAGAGATGATGAGGGCTCCTGAGAGAGTGGAGGGGGAGTCAGGGAGAAGGGGCCCTGTAGCGGATCCATTTCTGCCCACTCTTTCCAAGCCCCACTACCCTTAAAAGGTCAAGGGCAAGTGGTTCATTTGCCCTTGATTTTCTCTATCTTTCTTTGTCTGGGTGTGGGAAGTGTGCCGTGTTCCCTAACCCATTTTTAGACTGCCTCCCTGGACTAAGCTGTACTTCTTCTCTCCTCTGGAATGCAGTACTCTGCCCTCTTCCCCTGTTTTAGCGCCCAGGAGAGGGTTGTGTTCATAGGCAGTGGGGACCCACTGGATGGTTAGAGAATTGACTTCTCAGATGAAATCTTCCCAGTGATCCTGAATCATGTCCCATGGTGGAGCACAGGGGAGTTATATTTTCCCAGAGGAGAAAGGTGGGGAAGCCAGACCTTCATAATAAGATTAAAACAAAGAGTGATAATCCAGGCAACTATGTGAGAGAAACTGAAGCAAAGCTGCATGAGTAACTCCGGCAACAGCCAGCCTCCTCCTCAGCAGGCTGCTGAACCCAGCCTCTACTCTCTGCTGGGAGAGCCTCCATCCAGGCTGGTGTTGTCTCTCATGGCCATGGAATGAGGAAGGCCTTTGTTCTAGGGCCCAGGGATTAAACCATACTCCTTGCATTTTTCCCAGCATGGAGGAAGGCAGGAGCGATCCCCTGAAGGCTGAGCCCATGGAAAGTCTGCCTCAGGAGGATTTGCCTTGTCTTTCTGCCTCCCTGGATGGAGCTGGCAGATGAGAATGAGGAATAGACCATTGTCACATTCCGTCAAAAGCTTAAGACTAAGTGCCTAACCCTGCAAGCCCCAGAGCAGGCTGATGCTGTTCAGAGGGAATCCCACAGACCCAGTCTTGTCCCTGGGGAGCAGCCATTGAAAGAGAAACACATGCAACCACACATGTAAAGGATGGAGACAGTAGCACTGTCACCGACCAGGGTTCTTAACCTCCTTAATCAATAGAAATTGATCAGAGGTCAGACAAGAAATTCAGGCAAGGCTTTATTGGGACCCCTACTGCAGCAGCGGGGAGTGAGAACAAGTAACATGTTTCCTTGCTAGCTCAGGAGCGAGCTGGTTCCTTATATGGGGTGAGGGTAGGGGAATGTCCAGGGGTCGGGCTGGAGGGGTGGCTTAGGTGATTTGGCCACCCCTTTGGTGGTGTTGTATGCAGGGGGCATGCACAGTACCCTGCTTTTGCTCCCAGCTCTTCAGAAGTGGCAGTTGGGTTTGTTTGGTCTTTTTGTATCTTGTTGTCCATAATTTGCCCCAACGGCACATATACAGTTATTTTTAGTCCCTTATAAGTTTCTTTGTATTTTGTTTTTCAAGGAGATGTTTGTCCAGGTGCAAGCACTGCAGCAAAGGGTCCCAGGTCCCAGGTCCCAGCCTGTCTCAGCACCAAAAGTTGGAGTGGAAAGTGCAGCCTTCTATGATATACAGAGTGGTTCAGAAAGTATTGAAACTTTCAAAATTGTATTACTTAGTAACCATGCTGTATATAAACATGTAGTATGCACTAAACAGTAGAGCTTCCCTTGTATTTCTCAATTTTCACACACAGAGTCCACCCATTTTTGGCAGAGAGCACAGCGATGGGGTCGCATATCTGGATATGATACCTGTGTGGCTTTATTCACAGCTGCAGGTAGTTTCTGACAACTCCGTCTTCCAGCAGGATGGGGCTCTACCTTAAGTCGATCGTGGGGTCCAGAGGTCATGGAAAGAACACCTTCCACGGTGCTCAGTGAGATGCTTGGTTCAAAGTATTGACCTCTGGAACTACAGTCCCTAGTCCCCAGATGTCACTCCATGTGACTTCTAGGGGGTATAAGTCAAGAACCTCGTGTTTGTCCCACCTCTTCCTCATAGCCTGGAGGAGATGAAGGGAAACATTGTGGCTGCCATTTCAACTATCAAAAGTAATATTCAACAAAGGGTCTGGGATTAATTGATGCAATTATTAGCCTACAGAATTGAGGCGTGTCTTGTGCCTTGAGGGACAAAAATTGAGTGTTTGTACAGTTATAGAAAAAAAAAAAAACTCTGATTTTTCCCTTCAGCTGATTTTGGTACCTCTTCTTATAAAACCTAGTTACTGAGTAATACATTTTTGGAAATGTTCATTTCTTTTTGACTCGCCCTGTACATACTGGTATTGGGTAGGTAGGTGCACTTGAAAGTATAAGTCACTGATAAGTGCATCATTGGGCTGGGACTGAAGGCATAGATGGATGAAGGGGACAACTTTTGGCTTTCCTAATTGATGTGGAGAAACTAGTTGGAGGAGGAGGAGCAATTGGTATCTTGTGAGTGAGGCATTTTAATGCTCTGAAGCAAGAGTGATGCAGGAGGTGAGAAGTGTTTTAGAGAAGATGTGAGGATGGGGAGAAAACAAGCTGAACCCCAGGGCTAGTGTGGAGCATGCCTGGGATGAGCAGCCAAAAAGAGCATGGGGAAGAGGACAAGGGGCCAGAGCCTCCCTCGTCATATGTCCTCAGTCCTCAGTAGGAACAGAGGTTGAAGAGAGCCAAGCCAGGGCTCCAGGGGAGACCAAGAAAGTGCCCAAGAAGAGTTACCAGTGGACTGGTTTCCTTCTCTCTCCACTGCCTCCCTCACATCCTTGCCTCCCTTCTTATGTCTGCCTCCTCTTTGAGCTTTTTGTTTTCACCTCCTCACCTCTGCAGGGTCCACCTCTCTATACTGTGTCATTAAAAAAAAAAGTATAGTTGGGTGAAAATTCTCCAACATTTTAATAAGATACACGAAGTATCTGACTTAAATAACATGAGTGATTAGAAAAGATGCACCTTATGGGATGATGTCTTACTACATCTGCCTTCTGGTTAAACTCCCTTTATTTCAGTAAAGGGGAAATATTGGTTAATTATGAATGTACTGGGTAATTCTCCCCACCAATTCAGGATGGTTTGGAGTAATTCCTACCCCCAAAAAATTCATCTCAAAACCATCTGAATGTCCTAGAGAGCAAACATGCCTCCAACTGTCTCCTCAGATTTCTTGGCATTCAATGGCTACTTCCATTTGTTAATCCTTTATAATCTTACTTTAAACCTAGGGCTGGAATTAGTAACAGATCACTGATACTCTGGCACAAGTCTGTGGAACTAACATTGCAAAGGAGACCTCAGGGTGGATCTGATACATTTAGCTTCCTTCCGATTTTCCTCTGCCCTTCCCTCAGCCACTTCCAGAAAATAGCTTGAATTTTTCCGATAGGCCCAGAAGAACATTCAAGATGGCTGGAAAAGTTTGGACCCTGTGGCAGAAACTGTTGATTTGGCTAATCTAGATTCCATTCCTGATTTACTTTTTTCTTTCCCGTTTCTACTTTAGAAACTTGAAACATGAAATATTCTTTCTCTTAAAAATTTTTGTGTTTATTGAGGTATAGTTTATATACAGTGAAATGCACAGATCTTAAGTGTGGTGTTCAATTAATTTTGACAAATTTGCTCACTTCTGTATCCACACAATATCAAGACATAGAACACTTCCATTCCTCCAGAAAATTCCTCTGTGCCCTTTCCCTTTAAGCCCACTGCCTAAAGCAATCACTGTTTTGATTTTTCCACCTTGAATTAATTTATTTTAGAATTTTATATAAATGGAATCACACAGCATTTACTTACATATTTATAAATATATATGTATATATTTGTGTGTGTGTAGTTTTTTTCAGTCAGCAAAACGTTTTTGAGATTCATCCAGATGGTTGTGAATATTGGTAGTTCATTCTTTTTTATGGCTGAGTACTGTACCATTGTATAAATAAACCACAGTTTCTTTACCCATTCTGACTCGTGGGTTCCTAAAATATTTCCAGTTTGGGGTTACTTTCCATTAAACAATTATGAGCATACTTGTGAGTCTTTGTGTTGACATATGTTTCATTTTCCTTAAATAAGTACCTAGGAATGTAACTGCTGCATCAAGAGGAAATGTACAGCCAGCCCAGCCAGGCACATCTTATGTGTATATAACCAGAGCCATAGAAAATTCCATTCCTCTCTCTCTCTCTCTCTCTCTCACACACACATACACACACAGATGAGTAAACGTATATCAGTTTTCTAAAATGGTTGAATCATTTTTTAACATTAGACTTTAATTTTTAGAGCAGTTTTAGGTTCACAACAAAATTGAGCATGATGTACAGAGTTCCCATACACTCCCTGCCCCGTCACACACATAGCCTTCCCCACTATCAACATTCCACATCAGAGTGGTACAGTTTCTACAGTCAGTGAATCTATACTGCTATAAACATCATGTACAGGTTTTTGGGTTTTTTTGTTTGTTTGGTTTTTATTTTATTTATTTTTTTATACAACAGGTTCTTATTAGTTATCCATTTTATACATATTAGTGTATATATGTCAATCTCAATCTCCCAATTCATCACACCGCCATCTCCCCCACCCTGCCCTGCCACTTTCCCCCCTTGGTGTCCATAAGTTTGTTCCCTACCTCTGTGTCTCAGTTTCTGCCCTGAAAACCGGTTCATCTGTACCATTTTTCTAGGTTCCACATATATGCGTTAATATACGATATTTGTTCTTCTCTTTCTGACTTACTTCACTCTGTATGACAGTCTCTAGATTCATCCACGTCTCTACAAATGACCCAGTTTCGTTTCTTTCTATGGCTGAGTAATATTCCATTGTATATATGTACCACATCTTCTTTATCCATTCGTCTGTCGATGGGCATTTAGGTTGCTTCCATGACCTAGCTATTGTAAATAGTGCTGCAATGAACATTGGGGTGCATGTGTCTTTTTGAATTATGGTTTTCTCTGGGTATATGCCCAGTAGTGGGATTGCTGGGTCATATGGTAATTCTACTTTCAGTTTTTTAAGGAACTTCCATACTGTTCTCCATAGTGGCTTTGGCAATTTACGTTCCCACAAACAGTGAAAGACGGTTCCCTTTTCTCCACACCCTCTCCAGCATTTGTTTTTTGTAGATTTTCTGATGATGCCCATTCTAACTGGTGTGAGGTGATACCTCATTGTAGTTTTGATTTTCATTTCTCTAATAATTAGTGATATTGAGCAGCTTTTCATGTGCTTCTTGGCCATCTGTATGCCTTCTTTGGAGAAATGTCTATTTAGGTCTTCTGCTCATTTTTGGATTGGGTTGTTTGTTTTTTTAATATTGAGCTGCATGAACCGTTTATATATTTGGGAGATTAATCCTTTGTCCACTGATTCATTTGCAAATATTTTCTCCCATTCTGAGGGTTGTCTTTTCATCTTGTTTGTAGTTTCCTTTGCTTTGCAAAAGCTTTTAAGTTTCACTAGGTCCCATTTGTTTATTTTTGTCTCAATGCTATGAGATTAGAAATCAATTACGGGGAAAAAAACATTAAAAAACACAAACACATGGAGGCTAAACAGTACGTTACTAAATAACCAAGAGATCACTGAAGAAATCAAAGAGGAAATCAAAAAATACCTAGAGACAAATAAAAATGAAAACACGATGATCCAAAACCTATGGGATGCAGGAAAAGCCGTTCTAAGAGGGAAGTTTATAGCTATACAAGCCTACCTCAAGAAACAAGAAAAATCTCAAATAAACAATCTAACCTTACACCTAAAGGAACTAGAGAAGGAAGAACAAACAAAACCCAAAGTTAGCAGAAGGAAAGGAATCATAAAGATCAGAGCAGAAATAAATGAAATAGAAACAAAGAAAACAACAGCAAAGATCAATAAAACTGAAAGCTGGTTCTTTGAGAAGATAAACTAAATTGATAAACCATTAGCCAAACTCATCAAGAAAAAGAGGGAGAGGACTCAAATCAATAAAATTAGAAATGAAAAAGGAGAGATTACAACTGACACCACAGAAATACAAAGCATCCTAAGACTACTACAAGCAACTCTATGCCAATAAAATGGACAACCTGGAAGAAATGGACAAATTCTTAGAAAGGTATAGCCTTCCAAGACTGAACCAGGAAGAAACAGAAAATATGAGCAGACCAATCACAAGTAATGAAATTGAAACTGTGATTAAAAATCTTCCAACAAACAAAAGTCCAGGATCAGATGGCTTCACAGGTGAATTCTATCAAACATTTAGAGAAGAGCTAACACCCATCCTTCTCAAACTCTTCCAAAAAATTGCAGAGGAAGGAACACTCCCAAACTCGTTCTATGAGGCCACCATCACCCTGATACCAAAACCAGACAAAGATACTACAAAAAAAGAAAATTACAGACCAATATCACTGATGAATATATATGCAAAAATCCTCCACAAAATACTAGCAAACAGAATCCAACAACACATTAAAAGGATCATACACCATGATCAAGTGGGGTTTATCTCAGGGATGCAAGGATTTTTCATTATATGCAAAGCAATCAATGTGATACACCATATTAACAATTTGAAGAATAAAAACCATGTGATCATCTCAATAGATGCAGAAAAAGCTTTTGACAAAATTCAACACCCATTTATGATAAAAAAGCTCTCCAGAAAGTGGGCAAAGAGGGAACCTACCTCAACGTAATAAAGGCCACATATGACAAACCCACAGCAAACATCATTCTCAGTGGTGAAAAACTGAAAGCATTTCCTCTAAGATCAGGAACAAGACAAGGATGTCCACTCTCGCCACTATTATTCAACATAGTTTTGGAAATCCTAGCCACAGCAATCAGAGAAGAAAAAGAAATAAAAGGAATACAAATTGGAAAAGAAGAAGTAAAACTGTCACTGTTTGCAGATGACATGACACTATATATAGAGAATCCTAAAGATGCCACCAGAAAACTACTAGAGCTAATCAATGAATTTGGTAAAGTTACAGGATACAAAATTAATGTACAGAAATCTCTTGCATTCCTATACACTAATGATGAAAAATCTGAAAGAGAAATTAAGGAAACACTCCCATTACCATTGCAACAAAAAGAATAAAATACCTAGGAATAAACCTACCTAGGGAGACAAAAGACCTGTATGCAGAAAACTATAAGACACTGATGAAAGAAATTAAAGATGACATAAATAGATGGAGAGATATACCATGTTCTTGGATTGGAAGAATCAATATTGTGAAAATGACTATACTACCCAAAGCAATCTACAGATGCAATGCAATACCTATCAAATTACCAATGGCATTTTTTACAGAACTAGAACAAAAAATCTTAAAATTTGTATGGAGACACAAAAGACCCCGAATAGCCAAAGCAGTCTTGAGGGAAAAAAATGGAGCTGGAGGGATCAGACTCCCTGACTTCAGACTATACTATAAAGCTACAGTAATCAAGACAACATGGTACTGGCACAAAAACAGAAATATAGATCAATGGAACAGGATAGAAAGCCCAGAGATAGACCCACACACCTATGGTCAACTAACCTATGACAAAGGAGGCAAGGATATACAATGGAGAAAAGACAGTCTCTTCAATAAGTGGTGCTGGGAAAACTGGACTGCTACATGTAAAAGAATGAAATTAGAATGCTCCCTAACACCATACACAAAAATAAACTCAAAATGGATTAGAGACCTAAATGTAAGACTGGACACTATAAACCTCTTAGAGGAAAACATAGGAAGAACACTCTTTGACATAAATCACAGCAAGATCTTTTTTGATCCACCTCCTAGAGTAATGGAAATAAAAACAAAAATAAACAAATGGGACCTAATGAAACTCGTGTACAGGTTTTTGTGTGGACATGAATTTCAACTCATTTGAACAAATACTAATGAGTACAATTGCTGGGGTGTATGATAAGAGTATGCTTAGTTTTATAAGAAACGTCCAAACTGTCTCCTACATTGCTGTATCATTTTGCACTCCCACCAGCAATGAATGAGAGTTATTGTTGTTCTACATCCTTGTCAGCATTTGTTGTTCTCAGAGTTTTGGATTTTCACCATTCTAGTAAGTGTGTAGTGGTGTCTCATTGTTTTAACTTGCATTGCCCTAATGAAATATGATGTGGGCATTTTTTTCATACACTTATTTGCATTCTGTATATCTTCTTTGGTGAAGTATCTGTTAAGATCTTTAGCCTATTTTCTAATTAGGTTGTTAGTTTTCTTATTGTTGAGCTTTAAGAGCTCTTTATATTTCAGATAACAGTCTTTTTATTGGATATGTCTTTTGTGAATATTTTCTCCCAGTTTGTGGCTTGACTTACCATTTTTTGAGTGTCTTTTGCAAAGCAGAAGTTTTTAATTTTAATGAAGTCCAATTTATTACTTATGTCTTTCATTACTCATGCCCTTGGTGTTGTATCCAAGTCATTACCAGACCTAAGGTCATCTAGATTTTCTCCTATGTTATCTTCTAGGAGTTTTACGGTTTTGCATTTTACATGTAGGACTATGATGCATTTTGAGCTAATTTTTGGGAAGGGTGTAATGTCTGTGTTTATATTAATTTATTGTATGTGGATGTCCTGTTGTGCTAGCACCATTTATTTAAAAAGATTATATTTTCTCCATTGTATTGCCTTTGTTCCTTTGTCAAAGACCAGTTGGCTATTGTTGTGTGGGTCTACTTCTAGGTTTTCTATTCTGTTCCATTGACCTATTTGTCTATTCTTTCAACAGTACCATACTGTCTTGATTATCTTAACATAGTAAGTCTTGAGACTGTGTAGTGTCAATCCTCCAACTTTGTTGTCCTTCAATATTGTGTTGGTTATTCTGGTTCGTTTGCCTCCATATAAACTTTAGAAAGAGTTTGTTGATATCCACCAAATAACTTGCTATAATTTTGATTGGGATTGCATTGAATCTAAAGATTAAGTTGGGAAGAACTGACATCTTGACAATATTGAGTCCTTCTATCCATGAACATGGAATAGCCCTTTATTTATTTAGTTCTTTGATTTTGTTCATGAGAGTTTTAGTGTTTTCCTCATATAGATCTTCTACATATTTAGTTAGATTTATACCTACGTATTATATTTCATTTTGGGGGATACTAATGTAAATAGTGTTGGGTTTTTAATTTCAAATTCCACTTGTTCATTGCTGGTATAAGCAAAGCAATCAGCTTTTATATATTAACTGTGTATCCTAAAACCTTGCTGTAATTGCTTATTAGTTCTAGGAGTATTTTTTATCAATTCTTTTGGATTTTCTACATAAACAATCAAGTCATCTGTGAACAGATAGTCTCATTCTTTCTTCCGAATCTGTACACTTTTATTTCCTTTTCCTGTCTTAATGCATTAACTGGGAATTCCAGTACAATGCTGAAATGGAGTGGTGAGAGGGAACATCTTTGCCCTGTTCCTGATCTTAGTGGGAAAACTTCTATTTTCTCACCACTGAATATGATGTTAGCTGTAGGTTGTTTGTAGATTTTTTTGTCAGGTTGAGGAAGTTCCCCTCTATTCCTAGCTTGCTGAGAGTTTTTATCATGAATGGTGTTGGATTCTGTCAAATACTTTTTCTGCATCTATTGATATAATCTTGTGATTTTTCTTCTATAGTCTGTTGATGTGATGCATTATATTAATTGATTTCTGGATGCTGAACCAGCTTCATATACCTGGAATAAATCCTACTTGATCACGATATATAATTCTTTTTATACATTGTCAGATTTGATTTGCTGATATTTTATTGAGAATTTTTGCATCTAAGTTCATGAGAGATATTGGTCTATAGTTTTCTTTTCCTGTAATGTCTTTGATTTTGGTATTAAGGCAATGCTGGCCTTGTAGAATGAGAAAATATTTTCTCTGATTCTATCTTCCAGAAAAAATTGTATAGAATTGGTACAATTTCTTCCTTAAGTTTTTCACCAGTGAAAAACTTTCTGAGTTTCATCAGACTCAGAAACCATCTGAGTCTGATGCTTTTTGTTTTAGAAGGTTATTAATTTTTGATTCAATTTTTAGATAGATATAGCCTTATTGAGATTGTCTGTTTCTTCTTGTGTGAATTTTGGCAGATTGCATCTTTCAAGAAATTGGTCCATTTCGTTCAGGTTATCAACTTTGTGGACACAGCGTTGTTCATAGTATTCCTTTGTTATTTCTTTAATGTTCATGGGATCTATAGTGATGTCCACTCCTTGGTTTTGATATTAGTAATTTGTGTTTTTTCTCTTTTTTTTCTTAGTTAACTAGGCTAGAGGCTTGTTGATCTTATTGATCATTTCAAAGAACAAGTTTTGGGTTTCATTAATTTTTTCTATTAATTTCTTTTTTTAACTTCATTGATTTCTGTTTATTATTTCTTTTCTTCTACTTACTTTGGGTTTATTTTGTTCTTCTTTTTCTAGTTTCCAAAGGTGAACACTTGGATTATTGATTTTAGACTTTTCTTCTTTTCTAATATATGCATTCAGTGCTATAAATTTCTTTCTAAACATTGTTTTTGCTACATCCTACAAAATTTAGTTGTTATACTTTAATTTTCATTTAGTTCAAAATATTTTAAAATTTCTTCTGAGATTTCTTCTTTGACCCATGTGTTATTTAGAAGTTTGTTGTTTAGTCTCCTCATTTTTAAAAGATTTTTTTGGCTATCTTTCTGTTATTCATTTCTGATTTATTTCTGGTTTTGGTCTGGGAACATAGATTGTACAATTTCATTCTTTCTACCCTGATGAGTGTTCCATGTAAGCTTGAGAAGAATGTGTATTCTGCTATTTTTGGATGAAGTATTCTATAGATGTCAATTATATCCAGTTAATTCATGGTGCTGTTGAGTTCAACTATGTCCTTATTGAGTTTCTGTCTGCTAGATTTGCCTGTCACTAACAGAGAAGGGTTGAAGTTTCCAATTATAATAGTAGCCATCTATTTCTCTGTACCATTCTATCACTTTTTGTGTGATGTATTTTGGTACTCTGTTATAGGTATGTACAAGTTAAAGATTGCTATATCTTCTTGGAGAATTGATCCCTTTATCATTAGGTAATGCCCCTCTTTATCCCTGATAATTTTCCTTGCTCTGAAGTCTACTCTTTCTGAAATTAATACAGCTACTCCAACTTTATTTCAGTTAGTGTTAACATGGTATATTTTTCTCCATCACTTTACTTTTAACCTATATATGTCTTTATATAAGTGGGTTTCTTGTAGACAACCTATAGCTGGGTCTTTTGTTTTGATCCATTCTGTTAATCTGTCTTTTAATTGGTGTACTTAGATCATTGTTGTGTAAAGTGATCATCAATGTAGTTCAATCAATACCATTATTGTTACAGTTTTCTAGTCATTGCCCTTGTTCTTTGTTCTGATTTTTGTTTTCCACTTTTTTTCTACCTTTGGTAGTTTTAATTGAGCATTTTATATGATTCCATTTTCTCTTTTTTCTTAACATATTAATTATACATCTTTTAAAAATTCTTTTACTGGTTGCCCTAGAGTTTGTGATATACATTTATAACTAATCCCAGTCTGCTTTTAAATAACAACTGTACTACTTCATGAGTAGTGCAAGTTCCTTATATTAACCAAGCATTCCAAATTCTTTCCTTGTGTTGTCATTCATCTCATTTGCACATAAGCTATAAACATTGAATATATTGTTGCTGTTTTTATTTTGAACAGGTATTATCTGTTAGATCAACTCAGAATAAGAAAAATGAAAACTCTTGCTTTACCTTTACTTATTCTTTCTCTAATTCTCTTCCTTACTTTATGTATATTTGAATTTCTGACCCATATCATTTTCTTTCTTTATGAAGAATTTCTTTTAACATTTCTTGCAAGTCAAAACTACTGGCAAGAAATTTCCCCAATTTTCGTTTATCTGAGAAAGTCTTTATTTCTCTTTCACTTTTGAATGATAGTTTTGCAGAGTACAGAATTCTAGGTTGGTGTTTTGATTTCCTTTCAACATTTTAAATATTTCATTCCACTCTCATCCTGCTTGCATGGTTTCTGAGGAGAAACCAAAGGTATCCTCTGTAGGTAAGCTGTTTTTTCCTCAAACATTTTTTCAAAATTTTTTTCTTTTTTATCTTTGATTTTTTTGCTGTTTGAATATGCCTAGGTGTCTTTTTGTTTGTTTGTTTTTTGTGGTTCTGTTTTGTCACTTATCCTGCTTGGTGTTATCTGAACTTGGATCTGTAGTTTGGTGTCTGACAATAATTTGGAGAATTTTTCAGTCATTAATGCCTCCAATATTATTTCTGTTTCTGTCTTTTTTTCTCCTTCTTCTGGTATTCCCACTGCATGTGGGTTATACCTTTTGTAGTTATTCCGCAGTTCTTGGATATTCTGTTCTGGTTTTTTTTTTTTTTTTTTCTCTTTGCTTTTCAATTTTGGAAGTTTCTATTGACATATACTCAAGTTCAGATAATCTTTCTTCAGCCATGCCCCATCTAATGAGACTATCAAAGGCATTCATCACTTCTGTTATAGGGTTTTTGATCTCTAGTGTTTATTTTTATTCTTTCTTAGAATTTCTATCTCTCTGCTAACATTATCCATCTGTTCTTGCATACTGTCTTTTTTCCCATTAGTGCCTTTAGCATATTAGTCATAGTTATTTTAAATTCCTGGTCTGATAATTCCAACATTCCTGCCATACCTGAGTCTGGTTCTTGTGCTTGCTTGTTGTGTCTCTCCAAACTTCTTTTTTTTTTTTTTTCTTTTTCTTTTTTTTGCCTTTTAGTATGCCTTGTAAATTTTTGTTGAAAGCCAGCCATGATGTACTGGGTGAAAGAAACTGTGCTATTTAAATAGGCCTTTAGTGATGTGGTGGTAAGGTGTGGGAGGAAGAAAACATTCTATAGTCCCATGATTAGGTCCTGGTTTTTTTGAGCTTGTGTCCCTGGGCTGTGAACTCCACATGTGCTTCTCAGGGGTTTTTTTCACCCCTTAGGTGGGACAGGATGGCTAGAGGAGGCTGGAGTCAGGTATTCTCTTCCCCTAGGTTGATTAGGTTCTGACAAAACCACAGCAGTTTAGACTCTTACAATACAGCTGATCCTTGAACAATGCAGGGGTTAGGGGTAACAGGCCCCCACGCAGTTGAAAATTTGTGTGTAACTTTACAGTTGGCCCTCTGTATTTGCAGTTCTGCATCCATGGATTCAACCATGGATGGATCATGTAGTATTGTAGTATGTATTTTCCTGGGTTGTGGCTTGCTGTTTTGTTCTCTTTGTGTCTTATGGGCAGAAGTTTCTTTTTTAAGGGAAGCAGTTTTTTATGGTGTTTAAGATATTTTGCCTATCCTCAGGTCATAATGATATATTCTATTTTCTTCTAAATACATTATTTTACCTTTCACATATAGAACTATAATACAGCTGAAACTGATATTTGTGAATGTTTTGAATTAGGACTCGATACTTTTTTTCCCATATGGAGAGTTAACTGATCTTGCATCATTTATTGTGCAAAGCCATCCTTTCCCTATTGCACTTCAAGGGCCCCATTGTTGTAAATCTAGTGAGTCTACGTGTGGTTTGTTTCCAGTTTCTGTATATAGTTCCATTGGTCCATTTTTCAGTCATTTCCTCAATATCGCAATCTCTTAATTACTATATCTTTCTAATAATTCTCAGTATCTAGAACTATAAGAATTTTGTTCTTCTTTTTCAGGATTGTTTTGATTATTTTAGATCTTTTTCTTTTCCATACAAATTTTAGAATAGGTTTATAAATTTTCATAAAATACCAAATGAAATTTGATTGAAATTGCTTTGAATCCATAGTTCAATTGGAGGAAATTGATATATTTACATTATTAAGTTTTCCAATCCATGAAGATAGTATATACATACCTGTTTATTAAGTTTCTTTAGTCATTTTCAATAAACTTTTGTAGTTTTCTGTGTACAAGTATTGCGTATCTTTGACTACGTTTATTCCTAGATATCAGATTTTTTTTTTGATATCAGATATTTTTGATGCTACTGAAAATGGTATCTTTTAAATTTCATTTTCTAATTGTTTCTTGTAGATATATAGAAATACAATTAATTTTTATATTTATTTTCCAGTGACCTTAATAAATTCACTTATTAGTTCTAATAGTTAGGAGACTCTCTTGATTTTCTACATACATAATCATGTCATATGTGAGTAACTGTGGTTTGCTTTCTTTCTTTCTAATCCTTAAGATATGTATTTCCTTCAGAAAATCTACAAACAACAAATGCTGGAGAGGGTATGGAGAAAAGGGAACCCTCTTGCACTGTTGGTGGGAAAGTAAATTGATACAGCCACTATGGAGAACAGTATGGAGG
Source organism: Balaenoptera ricei (assembly GCF_028023285.1). Classification (NCBI taxonomy): domain Eukaryota; kingdom Metazoa; phylum Chordata; class Mammalia; order Artiodactyla; family Balaenopteridae; genus Balaenoptera; species Balaenoptera ricei. The sequence continues at coordinate 44,452,443 of NC_082648.1, forward strand.
TTCCTTAAAAAACTAAAAATAGAATTACCATATGATCCAGCAATCCCACTACTGGGCATATACCCAGAGAAAACCATAATTCAAAAAGACACATGCACCCCAATGTTCATTGCAGCACTATTTACAATAGCCAGGTCATAGAAGCAACCTAAATGTCCATTGACAGATGAATGGATAAAGAAGATGTGGTACATATATACAATGGAATATTACTTAGCCCTAAAAAGGAACAAAATTGAGTCATTTGTTGAGACGTGGATGGATCTAGAGACTGTCATACAGAGTGAAGTAAGTCGGAAAGAGAAAAATATCATATATTAACGCATGCATGTGGAACCTAGGAAAATGGTACAGGTGAACCGGTTTGCAGGGCAGAAGTTGAGACACAGATGTAGAGAACAAACGTATGGACACCAAGGGGGGAAAACCATGGTGAAGTGGGGATGGCGGTGTGCTGAATTGGGCGATTGGGATTGACATGTATACACTGATGTGTATAAAATTGATGACTAATAAGAACCTGCAGTATAAAAAAACAAACAAACAACAAAAAAACAACTAATACTAAACTTTCTTTAGGTTATTTGTATGGAAATATGTTAATATAAATGTTTCAGACATTACATGAAATTTCTAAAAATCTTATATGTTATGGTATAGTGTTATGTCATAATTTTAGTTATTACTTTAAAATGTATGTCTCAGAAATAACTAAATTTCCTTGTCAATTGCATTATTATGAACTTTCATCAAATCTTTAACCGTGGTCATTTTTAAGTCTTTTGTCATTTACAGACAGTTCTGGGTGTACTCTGATGCTTTTGCAAAAATGTTCCTATAAAAGGGTTTCATCTTCAAGGAATTCGTGGAAAAGACTCTGACAAGTACAAGTTTCTGGTAACTGACTATTCTGCTGAACTGAATGAATAAGCATTTTCAGAACTCTAATGGAAAACTGATGAATTCATAAAAGTGCTAACAAAAGATCAAGATGAAAAAAAATTAATTACATGGGACTGAGTGAACTGATGAGGATGTTTATAATTTTTGTGACTTTCTGTTTGAATTTTTTAAAAAATCCCACAAGGACTCAGAGGCAAAAAATATACAAATCAATTTTCACTGCAAAGTAAAGGAGCTGTTACAGTGGAGGATTACTGGACTGAATGTCAATATTATGACATAGTATGATTGTGTTTCGTGTTTGGTAATTGCAATCATTGTTGCTTTTGTTGTGGTCATCCATTTACAATGCTTGGTGTCAGTTTATTTATCTCTTGTAAAAATAAAATACAATATGTGTGTGTGAAAAAAAAAAAAGATATTTATTTCTTTGTCTTGACTTGCACTGGCTAAAGCTCCAGTATAATGTTGAATAATTGTGGTGATATGGTTTTTCTTTTCTTTCTGATCTCAATGGAAAGTTTTGATCATTCACTATTAAGTATAATATTTCCTGTCTATTTGGAGGGAGAGGTGACCATTTGACTCCTCTCTTTTTATTCTGTAAATTTGCGTATTATGGGATTGAATTTTTTGAATGTTAAAGCACTCTTACTGGAATGATGCTTGACAGTTGACAGCTTCTAATCCCCACCCCTCTTCCTTCCCCAGCTAATAAGAAAGCCTGGGTGATCCCCGCCCTGTTCGTGACTAGTGGGAACTTCAAACCATGTGCAGGAATCCTTGGCCTGGCCCAACCCCTAAGCACCGTAATAAACCCACTCCAGTCTCTTTCAAGCCATATGTGGACCAGCATGGGAGGCCTGCCCTACTCTTTCCAGAAAGCTTTATTATGTGAATAATATCATTTTCATACCATGTTGGTGTGTGTGTGTGGAGTCATCAGTCTCAATAGTGGAACCACATTTTGAGTGAGGGTGTTCACAATAATTGGTTTTGTGAGCAGGATGTCTGGATGATGACTGCTACCACTGAGATCTTTCTTTTCTTGTTTTAGCTTGCAGCATGGCAATATGCACTTTGAGCCGCTGCTTTCTGCCTAGTGAGCTCTTTGAGCTGTGTTGCTACCTGCTGTCAAGCTTGCACTTGAGCTGTACTGCTTTGTGCTACATTTATTGAGTTCTACCAAGGCCTCTGTTATAGACTTAACTGATCTATGTCAGAAGTTTCAATCATTGTCATTTGGAGACAGTTATGGGATTGGAGCCCTCCTTAAAGTGTCATGTGCCTCGGCCCGGACCTATCTGTGTGTCTCATATTGAATTGTGTTTCTTGACTCCTCCATAAACAATGACCGACGCCAAGCTCAAGGGAATAACTGTTACCCTGTGAAGATTGGTGTGTGTCTTAAGCAGGTGTTGGCCCCCATTCTATGAAGTGCTCAGGGGAAAGACTACAACCTGTGCAATATATGGTCCTATCAGGTGATCACTCATTGGGAGGAAAAGCAGTCACTCTGTAGCGTACTGAGGCCACACTCTTAAAGGCAGATAGTGTATGAGAACCCTACAAAATGCTTTTCTGCTGCTGCTGCCTATGCCTCTGTTACCAAGAAAAGATCCTCTTCTTCAGGGTTATAGGGGAAGACACATAGGGCACCCGTGTAGCACAACTAAGGAGTTAATTCAACTATTTCTGTGGGAGAGGCCTTAAACCCTGATGATACTGATTTGAGGCCTTCTGGAGGAACAAATTTATAGATATGAGCAGGGTAGCAAGAATTCCTCTCTCATAAGTAATTCTAGTAACCCTAGAAAAGAGAGGGGGCATGGGAGAGGGAGGGAGGAAGGAAGGGAGGAAGAAGAAATAGAGAGAGAGAACCAGAGTGAGGAAGCAAGAAAAGAAAGAAACCTGGAAACAGGGGGAGGAAACAAAAAAACTTAAACACAATTCGATGTAATTGAAAATCCAAAATTTACTGAAAGAATTAATACATAAAAAAAGATATAAAGGGGTGTGGATTGGCTTTGCCCCTCTACTGCATAGGTTCTGAATTAA